>NC_045710.1:30951107-31283459 GCF_009834535.1 Camelus ferus | reverse complement strand
AGACAGTTTCTACACACATCGAATTGAATTCTTTGGGAAGACATACTTATTCCTGAGTATTAGCTCTTATGAGAAAATGGAATTGATTTAAATCATAGTAAAGTGTTAGGTAAGTGTTTTAAAAAACAAACATAATGAATTTCTTTCATCTTAATTTCATTAATTTAGTTTCTTAATTCATCTCTGATCTTGATATTCAAGCTTGTGAATATGGCTTTAATAGTTCATTATTTTTAAGTTTTTCAAAAATCTCTTTAGTTCTTGATTTTACATACATACAGCATTTGAAATTAGTTTATCTAGCCTTATTAAAGATAAAGTTATATATAATCAGGCCATTTTCTTTGTGGGCCAGTCTATTTCTTCTTAACTGAGCTGAGTTACAGTAATAGGAAAGGCAGGAAAAGTTTTATTGCAAAATGAGTGCTCATGACCTGACAGCCTGCTGATTGAAGGACAGAAATGTTCAATCTTTCAGGTTCTTAAGTACATTTCAGCATTTAACATACTTTTCCCTGTACACATGGGATGTCTATAGGATATGAATAAGAATTGAACAAATATTAAATTTTAGAGCACAGTATCTAATTCTTTGGTTTGCATTATTGGTAATTCAGAAAGAGTAGTCTCATAAAAAGATGCTTTTAACAGAAGTACTTCCCCCTTGGGGAAACAAAAAATGGTCTTTTTCATTTTATCTCACCGTATAATGTGCTTTAGAATGAGATGCAGAGTTGTTAGTGTGACGTTGGGTGACAAACAAAATGCACAAACATCAAAAAAAGTGCTTTTAGCAGACTTTCGTATTGCAATTTTATTTTAAATATATAGTCGTCTTCTGGTTTAAAGGAAATAGTGAAACAAGTATTCCCTAATTGTTTCTGGCTATAAAAGTCTCTAAATCCTTTTTAGAAAAATCTTTGTGGAAACAGTATGCCAGTTGATTAACTCTTTGCATATCCTCCAGTTCTGTAAACTCTAGGAGGTAACCTTTAACCCAGTATTTTTGAACCACGGAAAGTTGACATCATTCCACGAAAATCTTTGGGCATATTAGCATTGTCCACTTTTATGCAGATAGGAAAACACTTTTTGTACTCCTGTTGAAATGTTTGTTCATCAGGTAGATTTGCTTTTCTCAACCTATCATGGTATCTAGACTTGAATTGGTTACTACATATTTACTACTTAGTAAACAGAATTCAGATAATTTCTTTCTATAGTTGTAGCTCAAACTAGTAGAAAAGTGGACTTCATCTTGAATCTATCTTTTCTTAGAAAATTTATTTATTTATTTGCAGGGGGAAGAAGATAATTAGGTTTACTTATTTATTTAGTTTGATGGAATTACTGGGGATTGAACCCAGGGCCTCATGCATGCTAGGCATGTGCTCTACCACTGAGCTATATCCTCCCCCTAATCTTTTCTTAGATTCTTAGTTGGTCAAAAGTGCCTTGTTTGAAGCTCACATTATATTAATAAGGGAACTGAGCCCAGAGAGACTCAGTGGTTCGTCTAAGGTTCCACATGTGGCTGTCACTGGTGCTGGCGTTAGAACTAGGATTTCTGTCCTATTTTAAATAATCTTTTTTAATACCATAACACCTCCATATTAGACGTTTGTAAATATTATGCTGTATTTATTTTATAAAAATTCTCAGCTACTGGTTAAAAACTAGGTACTGATTTTTGCATTAAGGACATTTGAAAAAGTGGTACCAAGTTTTTTTTATCAGTGAAGGTTTTATCTGGAAAAATAGGAAAGCTGGGAAAGGTAAGTTGAGAATATGAGAGATTGTCAGCTGTTTTATAGTTTTTAAAAACTAGTTTCTCCTTTGCAGGAGGTCTTGAAATAGAGTAAAGTATATATTTCTACAGTCTTTTCTTTATGTAACAGGAAAATGGCTGTATGTCTTCTGTATGCTTTCTTTGGTGTAGGGTAAGAAAGTAACATGCTTATCAGTGCAGTGAATTTTTTTTTTGTCTGGGGAGTTATATATGGTAGAAATAAATAACAGAGGGAAATAAAGGCTGCAGAAATGGAGGATGTAGAGAAGTGTTTCACAAGGAATAAAAATATCCTTTAGGAAATTCAGGGAAGGTATTTAGAGGTCAGATCAAACTGAACCAAGTTTTTAACAATAGGATAATCAAATTTCTATTGAACTCTAGAATTTTTCTGCTTCAGATTTGGCTATCAGCAGCCCGTAAGAGAGATTGTTACAATGACTTCCTCATGGCTTATCTTGCTAGTATTTTTCTCTGTGGTGCAAACGGAAAAGTCTTCTCTTAGAATTTTAGCAAATTGGTCCGAGTGAGAGGAAATAATGCAGAATGATTGAGGATCTACATCCTTTGGTATATTTAGGACACATAAAACGAAGAATATGAAAGGGGAAAGATATAAAAGGAAGGACTGATATGAAAGCCTAAAATGCCAGTTGCGTGAAGTGGTTGAATAGAGAGAACTTTTTAAAAAGTCAGAAATTGCCTCCTCCTAAAGTGAATGCCCTGGGTAGTCTAAAATCATGTGGAGAGGGAGAGGGTATAGCTCAGTGGTAGAGTGCATGCTTAGCATGCATAAGGTTCTGGGTTCACCCAGTACCTCCATTAAAAAAATAATAACAAAAATAAACTTTAAAAAAATATTAAAAATATATGTGAAATGTGAAGTGAACAGCCCTAGCTGGCAAATGTTATTCAGGAAAACCATGTGTCTTTCCCAATAGTTTGAACTATTTTAATAAAACTTTCTGAATGGAGACTTTCCTTTAGAGTCATAAACTTTCTTGTGCCTACATTTGAAACATTTTTACTAGATTGTTTATTTAGTCTTAGTTTAGATTCTCTAAATTCACAGATGTTTTTGGATACACATGTTTATCTAAGTTAATGTATGATTATTTTAATCTTTTATTTTTTCAGAAAAATATGAATTGTATCCTTTGGGAGGATGTATGCATGTATGTCAGATCAACCACCTTTTTTCTCCTTATTGACGAATGTTTCCCTCTTCCCATCTGGCTGTAGTTATTGAGCTGAATACCCTTGCATGTTTCCTCAGAGTGCTCAAGGGAGTGACTACTTATCTGAGCAATGGTGTGAACTCATGTTTCTTAAAACCTGCTTTAGTTTCAGTTAGAAAGATAACGTAAGTTAAAAATACTACCAACACAGATCATCTGAATGAGCAGAATGCACTCCTCTCCCTGAAGAACATTATTGGGAAAATGAAGAATGAAAGAATAAAATGTATTTGAGGCATAGATGATGGGGAAAGTGTTTGTATAGGAATAAAAATCTTCTATCTGCAAGCACTGTGTTGGCCTGTTTTCCAACGATAGAAAATCAAATATATGGTTCCCTTATGCTACATCTAGTCTATGTAACATCTAAGGAGATTTTTTAAATCATTATCTTATTTCCCAGACAAAATGCTGAGCAATTTTCCCACAGTATAATTCAGAGAGTAAATGAACTGAACTTTTTGATATTTTGCTAATGTATACCAAGTTCCTCATCTTTGTGCTTTTAAATTTGATTTTACAGGTGTAGTTGAAGTCCTCAAAGGAATGCATGAAGTAGGAGTAACTCCTGATCAGGAGACGTACATAAATTACGTGTTTCCATGTTTTGATAATATCAAGTCAGTCCGTGCTGTTTTGCAGGTGAGTGCAAGTGTGGTTTTAATTCATAATTGAAGAGAACATCTTTCTTCCCTAGTGTTCTGTGGTAACCACAAAAAAAAAAAGTCACTGAACTGAGGGCTAAAATGGTTATGTCTATATACAATTTTCTAAAGCTTTGTAAAAATACTGGTTAGTGTGACATTTATAGTTGTTAAACTTAAAAAGATTAAAAAAAGTAAAGTAGTATTTTTCTTGTGTTTTGAAAAGACAATGCCAGTACAAAATTTAGATAGAACAATATTCACTCTTTAATCCTACTTTACAGTGCAACTGCAGTTTTCATGTTTTGAGTATTACTTTTCACTTCTATATGAATTTTTATAATACACTCCTAGTATACTTACTATTCCTTTTTTTTTTAAATAATCTTTTATTTGACCCCAAAGCATTATTTTCCTGCCAGATGCTTCCTGTCCCCACCAGAATAGGCAAGGCATTTATGAAGGGGCATATGAAGAAACTGACTTGGACGGTGCATTGGGTCAGCAATGGCTGCACTCTCAATTTTGAAATTAAGTGCTGTACACTTAGGAACAACATGGCAGAGCACCAGATACCTTAATGAGAAGTGTTTTGTTCAGAAGACCTGTTTCCTAGGTGGTTATTCACATAATGCCTTGATTTTTCTCATATTGATGTTATAGTGTTCTCTTTTTTCATTGAAAAAATTACATAATTACAGTCCTCTTAAAGGTAGAGTTTATGTCTTCACTTTTTTTTTTAAGCTTTTTTTTTTTTATTGAGTTATAGTCAGTTTACAATGTTGTGTCAGTTTCTGGTGTACAGCACAATTCTTCAGTCATACCTGAATATGTATATATTCATTTTCATATTCTTTTTCACTGTGAGCTACTACAAAATATTGAGTATATTTCCCTATGCTATACAGTACGAACTTGTTTATCTATTTTATATGTACCTGTCAGTATCTGCAAATCTCGAACTCCCAGTTTATCCCCTCCCACCCGTCTTCAGTGTCTTTACCTGAGTACTTAGCAGTGTATTTTGAGACTGTGCTATACATATTTTACTATTAAAAATATATTTTAAAAAGTAATTTGCCCCCATATTTTTATTTCCCAAAAACCTCCTTTTTTCACTTGGCACCTTTACATTATAGTATGTAGTTACGCAATTATTTTTTATGTTTGCATGCTGTTTTATTGTATGGATATACCATAATTTATCTTTATGCAGTATTAGTTGCTTTTTAATACACTGTTAATAAAAAGTGGTTCAATAAATGGCTAAATTTTGGCTTATATACTTAAATTATTAAAGGATGATGTTGAGATAAGTAATTAGTCATTTGGAGTTAAATAAAAATAAATTTGATCTTTACCTTATTATATGCCCCCAAATATCATGTTAAATCAATGTGTTAAATTTTTATTTTGCTTCAAATGAGAGAATTGTTCCAGTGTCTTCAGTAGTAAACTCTTCCTAGAAGGAAGGCACTCTGAGGGTAACAGATTATATGAATTTGAAAATAAGCATATAATTTGAAATGTTGGTACACCATATCATAGCTTTTGCTAAAGTTCAGTTATTCAGTTTATATGTGTTATTCTAGAAAATGATCTTTTTAAATGAAGGATTTTCAGAATATGGTGACACAAAGAAATGGGAAAACAGGAAATTTGAATGGCATATCAAAATATTTTTAACTGAAGTGTAGTATTGAAATATGCTTTATCCCTAGGAACATGGATGTCTACATGAAAATGATATATTTTCTCAAGCTGAATTGAGAAGTGAAGCAGTAAATGGAAACTTAGACTATGTTTTATCATTTTGTAAGTATGCAGCATTAGCAGTAAACTTGGCAAATGTTGATTTCAGTTACTATTGAGGGCATACAGGGTAGTTCATGCCCTCAGTGCCTACGCCATGTAGTTCAAAGTAAATTCCTTGAAAGCAGGGAAATTTTTATATGTTTTGTTTAGGTCAGACTGCTAAGACAGTTTATCAGTTGAACTTGTGCATAATTTGGAAGTAACTTTAAAGTTAAAAGGTCCTTGGAAAACACATGGTATTAGGTTGGACTGGAGACCCAAAAGACTTGGATTATATTTATAACTAAGCTGCTGATTATGGGACCTGAAACAAGTCTGTATACCACTCTTCGCTTCAGTTTCATGAAATGGAATAGTATAACCTATTTGTCTTACCATGTGGAAGTCTTGAAAATCATGAGATTTTGTTTCTGGCAGTGTATTCTAAACTAATGCCTATTATAGCCCTAAGTTGCATGAAGCCATCTACCGGTCCTCATTAACAAAAACACAACAGATGTTTACTAAACATTTATAAATGCTAGGGTGCTTTATAGTGTTCATCACATGTTAATAAAATTCCTCCATTGATAGATGAAGAAAATTATAGAGAGGTTTAAATGATTTGCCCAAAGTTATCGATTGAGCCAGAAACAAGATCATCTAACCTTAACCTTATTTTTTCCCTATATTTTAATTTTAATAAATTCTACATTAAAAAAACATTTTAAAAGATGTCTGTGACGTTAACTTGACAGTGTTTCAGATCTTGTGAAAAAAAATCATTAAAAAAAACCTATAGACATCAATTTCTAGTCCCTGAAAATGTTAAAAGTTAAGCTTTGATTAATGTATATTCAAATGGTATACATGGAAGCTTTGTGAAAACTAAGTTACTAATATATATTACCTGTATCTGTGTTATTGAAAGTAACTTACTGTATTATTGTAAGGGAAAGGCAAAATGTTCAGTATGAAAAGTGGTGACTGTTAGAGGTGTAGTTATTTGAGTGCAAGGTTGGAATTAATGCTGGCTGCTATCTGAGTGTATTGATTTTGCCTTCCACTCTGTATAATATATAGATTTTCCATACTGACAAGATGAAAACAGAAGCATTAGCAGAGGAATCTGGGCACATAAGGTGGATACATGAGAGCTGCCTTTCCCTTTATCATACCATCCATTCTGCTTCACTGTCAACCTCTTGATTTTCTTTTAGACTTGTTTGTTGCTAGGGAAACTAGGTGCTTTTTGTCAGCAGCCTTCCAGCTTGCTGAGATATTTCTGGTCACCTTTTTAATGAATAAAAACTTGATTATATTCTGTAAAATACTAATTTGAATAGTTTAGAAATAAGTTTCCAAGAGGTTATTTATTAACTGTGTGAAAAAAAAAAAGATGCCATGAACTTAAAGACTAAAGAAGATTTCAGCTCACACTCCCAACAGTGCCCTCCCTCCACCTTTGATTTACAGGTCTTTGAAGAGCAGTTAGTTCTGTAATTGCTGGTGTTCACTGTAGGCTGCTATTAGATAAGCCCTTTTGGTTACTACAAGGAATGGCAGGTAGTAGAGAAGAGTAAATGACTTGTGCTTTTAATTTTTAATTGAGGTATAATTGACATAGAACATTATATTAGTTTTAAATATATAACAATGATTTGATATTTGTGTGTATTGCAAAATGATCACTATAATAAGTCTGGTTAACGTCTGTCCTCGTACGTGGTTACAAACATTGTTTTTGCTTGTGATGAAGACTTCTAAGATCTACTGTCTTGGCAGCTTTTACATATGAAACATAGTATTATTAACTGTAGTCACCATGCTGTACATTACATCCTTATGACTTAGTAAATGGCTTATCTTGATCAAGTTTGTACAGTAGGAAGAAACATTCTTTCCACTTGTGTTTGTAGGCATAGAAATTAATTTGATCAAGCAAAATTGAAGGTTACTGAAAAGCATGTGGTGTGTCTACTTTAAAATTCCTGGAGTGACTAAATGCAGGTCATTTCAGAAATGATTTTTAGATTTTCAAATGCTGCATACAACCACTGTGAAACTTAAAGCTTCCTGTTCAGGGGATCTAACAGTCGATCTAAAGTAATTCTCCTTATGTATGTAGGTTAAATTTTTACTCATATTTAGGGAAATGAGCAAATCTTAAAACCTACTGTGTCTTTTCCCATGAGTTTTTTTGTTTTTGTTTTTTTAAAGTTAACCAGGTAGCTTAATCTTTACCTGATATTCATTAATTCTCTCTTCAGAATTTGTTCCCACTATGAGTTCCTTCCTAATTTCATCCCTCTTGGATCATTCAGTAGCCACTTTACATGTATACTGAAAAGATTACAACAATTATTTATAACAGGACACCATTTTAATATAGTGACAGGGAAAAAGAAATTCAGGCGATGCCTACCATGATTCCATTCTGTGGATTATGGCAAGGATTATGTGCAAAATCAGGTCTTATGCCTTAAGGCCTGATTTTTACACTAAGGCAAGTCAGGCTCATGGTGTCGGCATTGAAACATATAAGGTTGTAGACTTAAATGCCAAAATGAATAGTAGAGCAAACAAATCATCAGAAAAGTGAACAATCAGTAAAAGTCAATTATGTAACAGAGATAAAGAGGTTATTATGACTTTAGGTTGTCACTCTTGCATGAATGCAAGCCATAGATCATAGTGGAAAATGGAATGAGAAAGTGTGAATGGTTCAGCAAAATCCAACACCACTCTTAGAAAAGAACTTCTTCCCTCGTCTTCTGTTTTTAAAGGGTAGTTACAATCTCTCCCTTCGTAGTGCCGTGTTGTCCAATAACATACAGCCTTGGTATGTGTGCCAGGCTGACTTTGAGTATGCTGGTAGATTAGTTACTGCCATTTATAGAAGAGAATATAAAATCATAGTTGTGTATATTTATGTAAATGAAGTAAAATGTTTTAAAAGGATAGATTATATTGCCAGTATATGTTACTGCATTGTCTAATTTTGTATGAAAACGTTTCCATTCTTAAGATACTGTTTGCAAAATGAAAATTGAAAAGTATTGGTATAAATGTGTTTCCAAATAAGTTGATAATTTAAGTTTTTGTTTTTGCTCTGGGGTTTTATGATGTTCATTTTCTTTTGCAGTAGAATCAAATACATTGCCTCTCTCACTTACTTCGTTCAGAGGCAGCTTAATTCTAGGCTTTAGAAGGTAAGATGATATATATAATGTTGTTTACCTGAATATTGACTGACTGCTCCTTTTGACCTCCTTTGTCAAGAAAGAAACAGATATTCTTATCTTCCAATATACTAGTTACCTGAAATAACCTTACTTGTTTTAATTGTTTCTACTAAGTAGTTGAGTTTAGGTCACCTTTTATATCATCTCTTCTCAGAAATAACACTGATTTGGTAAAAGTCTTATTTCAAAAAAGAATGCACTGCTTGTGGTGAGTTGGCGTTATAGACAAATTTACATGTGTATTTGATTTATACTTTGAGCATTTAATTACAAGATGACTTTTATTCGGTATGAAACTACTCTCTGCTTTGGTGTGCTCAGGGAATGTTAATGACCTTTTCTGCCAGTTTTGTTATTTTGAGATAGTCCAGCGTAGAGACAGATTGAAAGAACAGGAAAGGAAATACCCACATATCCTTTACTGCAGATTCACCAGTTGTTGATATTTTGCCACATTGACTTGCCTCCTCTCTCATATACTTTCGCTCTAATATACACACGCATTTATATGCACACACAGACATGTACATATATACACTTTTTTTTCCCTTTTTGCTGAACTACTTGAATTTGTAGACAACATGATGCTGAATTCTTCAACATATCTCTTTGAAGAATAAGGTCATCATCTATATAATCAAAATACCAGTATCACTCCTAAAATATTAGCAATATTATAACATCATCCAATATATATAGTCTATGTTGATTGTCCCAGCTGTTTAAAGTTTCTCTTTTATGGCTGTTTTACTTTTTGAGGATTCAGTTAAGTTTATGCATGGTATGTGATTGGTATCTCCTTATTCTCATAATCAAGAACAGTTCCCTACTTTTTAGGGGGTGGGGTGGGCAGAAGAGTCCAGGCTACTTTCTCTGTAGAATGTTGCTTTCACATTTGTGTCTAATTTCTTCCTCATGATCAGACTTAGGTTGAACATTTTTAGCAAGTGTACTTCATAGGTGATTGGCTTAAAGGGGTATAATGTCAGGTGTCCAGTATTAGTGCCATCAGCGAGGGTTGATCATTTGTTTACGTTGGTGGCCCCTGCGTCTCCCTTGCAAAAGAACCTCATCTCCTTTGTGATCATTAAGGTGTCTGTGGGGTGATACTTTGAGACAGTGTGTCTTCCCTGATTCCTAGCTACTTTCAGTGGTTATAGCAGCCATTGGTAATTCGTCAAATCAGTTGTTAACTGTGGTAGTTGCAAAAGGATGAGTTTGTAATTTTTTCATTCTTTCTGTGTTTATAATGTTAATGACTTCTGATAATAATCCCAGTAATTTTTAGACTGTTTGTTGATGGGAACACTAGTTCTATAGACAACTCCGGAAGCTCCAGTGCAGACAAGAGAGAGAACAAGCAGGTAGGATTCTTCAGCTGGTGTAGTTCCACTCCTTTCATACATCTGCATACATTTATAAATGATTAGCTGCTTTGTATGAAGTTTAAAAAAAACAAAAAGCAACAAGGTCTGTGCCTTTAAAAATAAAGTTTGAAAAACACATGTATATAATCAAGCAGATAAAAATGCTAGTAGAGCTAGATTTTTAAAAAAGAACCCTTAATGCATCATGAAGTGAAATACAGTGACATTGTCATACATTATTTGTCCTTAAGACTTGAAAACAAGTTTTTAATATAAACTTCCAGGTTGTGGGTATTTCCTTCTTTAGCTTTACTAACCTATTTTTTAGTCAGTTTGAATGGCAGTTGTTGTATTTCACAAATTGTGGACTTCTCAAAGTACTTGGACTATAAAATTGATCCAATATGATGAAGAAAGCTGAATTGTATATTCTGATATATACCAAGGTCTGTCACTGATCTTTTTTAGTGGCTTAATGATTAAAATGCAGAGTTGCTTACTCCTCCAGTAAATGTGTCTGGTTGCTGTGTTTTTTGCTTCTTTTTAATTTTGTGTCATCTTTGCTGTAAGATTTTTTTTTCAATCTTCCTCTTGCCAACTTTCAGTGTAGTTACCTTAAGTAACCTACATAGGTGGGAAGGGTATAGCTCAAGTGGTAGAGTGCATGCTTAGCATGTATGAGGTCCTGGGTTCAATTCCCAGTACCTCCTCTAAGAATAAATAAATAAATAAACCTAATTACCTCCCCCCTTAAAAAGGACAAAAAAAATGCAATGAAAAAAAAAAGTAACCTACATATGCTTAAATAATTTTCTGGTTTTGGTTCATTGTGGGCTGGGAAGTTAAATAAACCTAAGCCATTGCAATTTGGAAAAATAAAAGGTTCTAAATAAGAGCATGCATTTTTTTTTTGCTCTTATTTTATGACAAAGATTTTGAGGCAGATGTTTTGATTATTAGAACATAAGGTCCATGTTTGGTTTATTGCACTATTTTTAGCTCGTAGATATTAATACCTGGCACATGATTAGCACTGTTGAATTAATTACTGAGGCCTTTTTGTTCTCTATTTCTGCCTGTTTTTGAGCATTCCCTTTAATTTAACAAGTATTCTTGAGATTAGAAGTATTGGTTAGGATCAGATTGTAAAATATTTTAAGTAACATAGAGGAACTTGTTCTTTATTGTGACAAAAGTAGACTAACTTGTGCAGTGCAGAGGCTTGGCTGAGGCAGAGATACATCCAGAATCTATTTTAAGCTCAGACATTGTATTTATCATTTCTAGAAATTGAATTTTTTTTTTTTTTTTAACCTCCCACATCTCCTTAACATGCTCATGCTTCTTTTTTTCCTTCTTGACTCTGGAGGTGTTAATGATAGATGTCTTGATGTCCTTGTCTACTAATTCTCTTAATTAATTACTTTTCTCATTATGCACCATACATTTCTGCTTGTTTGTAATTTCTGACTGGATACCAGGTGTGGATTTTATGCTGGTGGATGTGGGTTTTTTGTTGTTGTTTGGTTGGGTTTTTTTTTGTTTTTTCAATTTCTCTGAATATTTTTGAGCTTTGTTCTGAGATGGTCTTAAGTTACTTAGAACAATTTTTTTTTTAAAGAAGCAACCAGTTTATTATTTTTTTACAATGTTGTGTTAGTTTCTGGTGTATAGCATAGTGATTCAGTTATACATACATGCATACATATGCTTTTGTCATGTTCTTTTTCATCATAGGTCATTACAAAATACTGAATGTAGTTCTCTGTACTATACATTAGGGTAGGACAGTTTTCTTAGTGCTTGCTTTGTTGGGTAGGACTAGAGCAGCTTTTGGTCTAGGATTATTCCCACTGACTTAGTTGAGCCCAGCTATTAAGGCAGTATCCTCCTGAGTACTCTATCTGCTAGGCCATGTATTTTGAGATTATTGGGAGTGTAAACTATTCCAATCCCTGTGTGAGTTCTGGGAATTGTCTCTTTTGGAGCTTCTGAAAAGTTCTCGGGTAGTTTCCTTGGCTTCAGATTGTTTCCTCACTGGCATGTGCTTATCAGTACTCAGCTGAAGACTGAGGACAGCTCCCTGCAGATCCCTAGGGCTCTCTTTGTCCAGGTCTCTCTGCTCTGATAGTCCGCCCTATAAAAACAAATTTCAGTTAGTCCCTTTTGGGGAAATATTTTAAATCTGTAGGTTCTAAAACTATATTATGTTGATGAATTTTATCATAGATACAGAAAAGTTTCAGGTTGTGGTTGGCATTAATCGTAAGAATGTGTGTAATTTGAAGCGTTTGGGACTAGAGGTGATTTCTTTCTTTTCCTCCCACCCCCAAAACTATTAATAATTCAAAACATAGTTGTTATAGTCCATTATCTTGGCATCAGCGTAGCCTTCTGTTCTTTCATTCAACGCTGAATCGAATAGTATGTATATTTTTAAGTCTCTTTGTCAGTACAGTCAGCACCGCTACTGAAACAATCGCTTGTCATGTGCTTCTCTAGTAACTTTAGGATTGGCCCAGTGACTAGGAGAAAACTGAGATCTGGTTGGTGTGGTCAGTAGAGTCCTGCAGCTCCTGTAAGGATTAGCACATAACAAATTCACTTAAAGTTACTCCTTACCAAATATAATTATTCAGTGTTATCAGAAATGTAAGAAGTTATGGAATATTAAACGAGATATGACAGACACTTTAGCTAATCCTAAGGGAAACTTGGATGTGTATTTCAATGTTGGAATGCAATTTTTGAAATAGTTATCTACCTTTAGTATAACCTCCCTAATAGGGGTAGGTCCAGGGTCCACGAGGCAGTAGTTCCTGTCATGTGTTGTGTAACCTATTTGAGCCCAGATGAATTTTTTTATGCTATTCCACAATATTTTTTTTAAAAACCAACACTTTTTCTCATATATTTTGAGTGATGTTTAAGTGGCAAGCTAATCTTTCTGTAAATTGTTAAACTCAAGGAATGATCATTGAATACCAATCAAGTGTAATGGCTTCCCAAAGTTTTCCAATTTCTAAATTAAATTGTCTGTTAACATATCTAGGCAAAGTCCCCTGTAAAAAACTTTTTAAATTCTGTACTACTTAGTTAAGGTTAGATTATTCAAGATTATTAGGAAATTTTTACTTTAAACTTTCATAAAGAAATAAAGCTATTTCCAGAGTATTTTAAAGGGCATTTACCTCTGACTGATAAAGTTAGTAAATTGTTTTGTCAAATCCAGGGCAAGTAGATGTTTAGTATGAATAAGACTTTCTTCCCTTTTAACAGTAGCACTAGCTGAACGAACTTCAAATTGGAAAGAAGGTAGTGTACATTTTATATGTTACTGAAAACACCACCACCAGAAATACTGACTCACTTCTAAGAGACAAAATGGCACTGAAGATAGTTCAGAATTTGCTTGGCGATACAACATATCAAAAAGAGAAATGTTTCAGAATTGGTATGGAGGCATTTAAGTCTTTGTAGTCCATAGAGAGAGAGTTCTGTGATATAAGGAAGGATTTTTTGACCCAGTGGTGAAAGGTTGAGCTGCCTTTCATATGTTGAAGAAAATCAAGTTTCTGATACTAGCTGTATCAAAGACTCCAAGTGCCTCATGTTAAGTCCTCTTTTCAGTCAGCCAGTGAGACTTCCACACATGACATTTTTACAAGAGGAGGGGAAATACTTCATGAACTACAATTTGTGAGTGCTTAGAAAAGAAAATAGTAGCTCGTATTAATGTGTACTGAGGGCCGGGACTGCAAGATAATAGGTAATTCAAGGATGAATAGAAATCGTCTTGCCCCCAAGTTGTTCATTAGTTGGAGACCAGAAAGTAAGACTGCAACTGCAAACTAGTCTTGATAATTGTGCATGTTTAGAGAAGACACTATCTCTTTCTGCCAAGGTTAGAGGAAGGATGGGTCAGGGCAAGATACGTAGAGAAGGTGCTGAGCATTGAAGGATGAGTAAGAATTTGTTCAGAGGAAAGAAGGGCATTCTAGGCAAAGACTTTGGGGCTGAGAGAATAGTGCATTTGAGGACCTGATGACAGATTGACATAATGGTAGCCCAGTACCATGAAGTAATGGCAAGGAATAAAGCAAAATGGTAGCCTGGGGCTCTTCATGAATGAGCTCATTCTAAGTTACGAGGTTTAGACCTTGAGTCATGGCTTTGAGGCACTGAAAGATTGACATAATGAAGATAAGACTGACTGGATTTTCAAAGAGGGTAGAAAAGGGTGCAGATACGAGTAGATGGGGGACTGGGACAACAGGAAGAGATGATCAGCAGTTTGGGGGATCCTTCGAGGAGCCTGTGGAACTTCAGGTGAAGATACTTCACTTAGCCTTTGAGTCTGTTTCCTCTGTTGTGAAACAAGGAATTTAAATATCTACATGCAGGATTATCTTAAAAATAAAAAAATATGATGTACTTGGAATCTAGTACAGAGGAATTTCTTTTAAGAAGCAGCTGGGGAAGGAGAATTTCTAAGAGATTGAGTAGCATCACTAGGAGACTGGGAGGGAACGATCAACAGCACATCCCAAAACTTGGTCAAAGGGGACCAAAAAGTGATGGTTGAATTTTGAATTGAAATTGCTGATAATAGTGAGAGTACTTTCTGTGGAAGTTTGGGACCAGAAGTCATATTGCAGGGATGAATGTGTAATGAGTAAGTGTTGACTATTGTTTACACAAGCTTGGTTTGAAAAGATTCTGCATGGGGTTGGTTTGTTTTTTTCTGGACCTGTGCCATCCATCATGAAACTTCATGTTCAAGATAGTGCTTTTAGTCATTTTCAGTTGTTTTAGCTATATGTACAATTTTGAAAGTTTACCTCTATGCCTTCCCTAGGTACTTCAGGCCAAGTTTGAGGGCAATTTACTATCTTAGGAATATTTTTTATCCTACATTAAGTTGATATTTGATGAAAAATATGATTAAAGTAGCTTTTCTTTAAAAGAAAGTTCAGTTTTATTTATGTTGAGAGTTTGAGTAGAGATGTAAAATCTAATTAAACCAAAGATGGTATATGCATATGAGTGTTTTTTTTTTTAATGGCGCTTTCAATCTTTCACAAAAGTAGAACTCCCCAGTACCCACCACCCAGCTTCAACAGTTAAGGTTTTGGCAATCTTGTTTCATCTGTTCCTTCTCCACCCCCACTTACCCCCTTTTTCCCCCTGGACTGTTTAAAATTACAGACCTCTTGTCATTCTATCTATAAATACTTTAGTACATGTCTCAGAACTTATTTTAATTAAGACAGCATAACCACTGTAATATTATCGCATCTGACAAAATTAACAATAATTGAGAAGAGGAATTCACCAAATTCCCAAAGGGGTCCATGGTGCAGAAAAGCTAATCTTGCCACTTAACATTGTGCACTTTTGGGCATTGGCTTCTCACTTGCAAACTCTGATTTCCTTACTCCCCTCAGCCCCCTCCCCCAGTCCTTACATGTGGTAGGCATCTAGCTACAGGTTCAGGTTCCTTGGAATTAAAGCTGTTACTGGCCTAACCAAAAAGATGCCTGACTTTTTATCACTATAGATTTTTACTCATTCTTCACTGAGGAGCATTTTATCCTCATTTTGAGGGCTTACTCCACATTCACTTCCTAATTGGCAAAAAAAAAAAAAGAACTTTCTGCATATGGAAATACCAAGTAGTCAGAGGAGGCTACTCTGTAATCTGTGGATGGATGAGATGAAAATTTCCTGTAATAGGTGAGAGATTGTTTTCTGATGCAGCCTAGAGGTGCAATTTTTAAGTCAGTTTATCATTTCTTCTGCTAACTGCTCAAAGAATTTTTCCCAAATCAAAATAAGCGCTATGCTAAACACAGGGCTTTATAAACATTTTCCCACTTAACAGATAAGATTTCATCGTTTTCAAAACTTTTTCTTAACATGCTTTAGTAGGAGGGATGCTTTTATCATAAGGCAGAAGATTACAGAGGGGCATGGAGCATGCTTTTATTTTTTGTTTTAAAATAATTAGAGCGTTCCAGGAAGTTACAAAGATAGGACACAAAGGGCCTATATACTCTTCACCCATTTCCTGCCAGTGGTTACATCTTATGTAACTATAGTGCGTTATCAAAGCTAGGAATTTTACATTGGTACAACATGTGTGTATAGATCTGACATTTTATCACATGTATAGGTTTGTGTAACTATCACTACAATGAAGATACAGAACTATTCCATCATCACAAGTTACCCACCACTGCCTCTTTATCTCCCCTCTGTCTTCCCTCCACTGTCCCTAACCCGTGGCAACCACTAATTTGTTCTCAATTTTTATGATTTTAGATGTAGAGTTTGTATAAATGGACTCAGAGAGTATATCGTATTTTGAGATTGGCCTTTTTTCACTCAGTGTAGTGCCCCTGAAATCCATCCAACTTGTCTTGTGTGTCAGTAGTTCATTCTGAATATGTTTTTAAAGTAAAAATAAGTGCCTTGTTAACTCACTGTACCAAAGCAATCCACCCAAACTCAAGTTTAAAGAAATCTGAATTTTTGTGGGTATAGGTTTAAAAAAGCCTGTAAGTTTTGTACACACTTTACAATGTAAATATAATATACACAACTACAATAAATATCTTATATAAATTATACTTGCATTGTAAGATTATCATTAAAACACATAACCAGTCATCTTAAAGTAGCTTCTGTGTTTGAATTAAAATATACACAGCTTATAGACATATGTTTACAAAGCTTAGAAATAGTATAAGACCAGTGTTCATTGGCTACCCAGTTTTGTAAATGGTTTTTCATTTAAACAGGCAAATCTGAGTGAGCTGTTCTTTTTGCTTTCTTTGAAGTATTTTCAAATTTCCAGAAAATTATGAGTAGTAGAGAGAACTCTTATATACCCCATTTATTAACTTTTTGTATTTTGCCACCTTATCGTTATACATTCTCTCCATCTATTTAAACACACATGTATACATATATATAAATTTTAATTGTTCGGAACTATTTGGGCTGAGGTTGCATATGTCATGACCTTTTACCCTTAAATATGTCAGTGTGTAGTTCCACAGAACAAGGATATTCCCTTATACAACCACAGCACAGTTGACAAATTGAAGAAATTTAACACTGGGAATATTTTAATCTAATGTTCATGTACCAGTTTTATCAATTATTTTCTCTCTCTCCATTTTTTTTTTTTTTTTTTTTTGTATTTTCTCCCTCCTGTACAGAATCCAGTTCAGGAATGGATGTTAGTTGTCTTTTCTCTTTAATTTTCTCTAATCTGGAATAGTTTTTCAGCCTTTGTCTGATAACATTGATAGTCTTGGAGAAAATGGGCCAGTTATTTTACAGAATGTTCCTCTTGGTGGTTCCCCATACTTACTTAGCTTCATGTTACACCCCTGGCTGGAATACCACAGGAGTGATGTTCTGTCATTCTCAGGGAATCAAATCTAAAAACAGTGTCCATCAGCATCTCATTAGTGATAAAAGTTTTGATCACTCAAGTGGAGACATTGGTTCCATTTCCCCATTATGTGGTTACTGTCTTTACTATTGCAAGTAGTAAGCAGTCTTGGGCAGACACTTTGAGACCATGCAAACATCCTGCTCCGTCAAACTGGGACCCCAAGATTTAGGGATGTTTCTTAATGATTCTTGCCCAAATTGATCTTTATTTTGAGGGTTCATAGTAACCGAGAGTCAATCCTTCTGAATTACCTTGCCCTGAAAATTCACCTTGATTTTGGAAACATTTATGTACTTATTTTTTAAAGCTTCGATCTGTATCCGTTGCATATAGTAATTGCTAGTGTGTTTTAACTTAGAAGTGTTTTTTTTCAAACCTCTGGGTTTATTTTTAATCCTTTGCTGCCCCCTGCAGGTGTATGAATATAAGTCTTTGGAGCAAGGTAAGTACTCTCAATATTGCAAATCATAAGGTGATACATAAAAAAAGCAAAAGTTGTAATAGCTTCATACATTAATGATGTATCATTATAAGTTAATGAATATAGAATCTTAAAGTTGGTAGTTTTGAAAATGCCTTCCTGGGGCATGAAATTTATTATTGCAGTGAACCTTGACTTAGTTCTAAATTGTTCCTAAGATTTCCAACTTTTCCAAAAAACAGCTGTTAACATTATTGCAGTGGCATTTGACCATACAGATTTAATAGTTATTTTAAAAAATATATGCATGTACATATATGTTTGTGTAAGTGTATCTATATATGAATGATAGATCACTTTTAAATGGCTATCTTTTTTAAGAAGTTAATTGCTTTTATGCAGGAAGTACAATTACCCTTATGGTGAATTACAAGAATATTTGTAGCTTAATAAAATCAGAATATGCATTACTGATTAGAATGACCAAGTTAAGTATTTTTTTAAATCTTATTTTCATTCAGTTCTTTTTTTAGTATTATATTGCCTTTCAAACTAAATAGTCAGTTGTAATATATGGTTGAGACATTTATATTTAGAAATAATTTTTTTGACTAGAAAGATTTTTCATTGGTTTTTTAAATGTGTTTTTGTACAAAATTTGGTATTAAATGTGGCTGTCCTGTGTCTAATGTATGGCTACAGCTTCTGGTAGAATTTATTGTCTGTCTTATATACATGTCTGTGTTGGTTAAAAAACAATTTGTAGGTGAAGATTGTTTTGTTTTGCTTTACTTTTGAACACTTTCTGTCTTAACTATCCTTTGAGTTGCTATTAACCACAGCATTAATTCATGGTGGAGTGAAGTGGGATATGGTCACTTTTGCCTAATTTTCCATATTAGAAAATAAATAGTTGCAGAAGTAACTCGTTTGAGTTGCTAAGTTATAATATGTGGCAGGCACTATTTAAAGAACTAATAAGTTCAGTTGTAGAATATACATAAAAGTTATTCAGAATTCCTAACTTGTATCACTTCAGATAACTGTTTCTTACTATCTTCAGCCTGTGGATATATAGTCAAATACTGTTTTCAAGTTACATGTCAGTACTGTAGGTTTTGTAATCATTTTCGTCATAAAATACATATTTGGATTTTTTTATTGAAATTTTGTGGGCAGAATTAATGTCGAAGAGTAAGTCTTTTAGTGTTTGTGTATTCAATTGATAAGAATCCATGAGAACAAACACGTTAGAAGTTTTGACCCTTTAAGATGACTGGAAAACTGTTGAAAAACTGTCAACAATGACAACAAACTTATATTTTGCTTTGTTAATTCTGTAAAACTTCATTTAAAAGGAAGAAACTGGCCCAGTTTCAAACAGACCAAAAACAATACAATGACAAATAACTTTGGTTGATAATTCCTGTAAGCTATTTCCTATTATAACAATTTATTTAGAACAATATATTAACAAGTCAGTCTGGAGGCTTTCTTAGTGACATTTCATGAAACATTGCAGTTTTCCTTCAACATAGGTTTGTTTTATTTTTGTTTTTAAAAGACAAACCTATTATTTAAAAACGAAACAATCTCCTTGGCAGGTGGGGGTGGTGTTGAATTACTGTGATATAGAATAATACCTTACTGGGCAGAGGCTTTATTATTTCAAGAATTCAATTTCAGATTGTATTTGTTCTTGTTTGCTTCTCTTACTGCAATGTGCGCATTTTCTGTCTTACCAGATAACAGAACTGTTGTACAAGGATGGACGTTATTGCCAGAAGCCTCCAGGACCAACGGGTAGCGTTTCAATTTCGATGATTGTAACTTATCCACAAATCCATTCTTCTGTGTAATGATGGGCTAGAAGGATTACAGCAGTAAATGCTTTCTTTTTGAAAGTGAAATTTGAAAACATTTGATTATAAATCTTTATATTGCTAACCACAGCATTTTGAGATCTATGAGTTGTTTGGTTTTATCATAATTATTTTTTTTAAAGACAGAGTTGGGGGCAGTTTCTTTTTAGATATTGAAGAAATGCTTCTTATAGCACCTATCAAAATAAGCTTAACAGTCAGTAATCCTTAGTGTTTGTGAGTTTTTAGTGTTTTTGCAGGTGTAATTTAAACATACAAAGCAATAAAGAGGTCTTTCCACTTAAATATAATTTATTACCCAAAGTACATTATTTTGACATTTAATAATTTTTGTTTTCATATAATAAAGCCTAGACTATAGGGTTTTCTGTAAGAAGGTACCCGGTACCCTTCTTAAAAGTTCAAATTTTTCTGTCCTAGATTAACACATGGCCCTATATATTTTATGCTTGAATGCATAGGAAAATTACTGTTGTTACAAAGCATCTTTGTTAATCTTGGTTGTTCATTGGCTAATAGGCAGCTCTCCACAGGATTACTGTATCTGCTTATTAAAATTATTTAACTTTCTATACTCAACATTTAACAATACTCTAATTTTATGTGTTTCCCTAAATATTGCCCACCAAAAAATTAGTATAGAAATGTACACAAGGCATTTATTCTCACTCTTTGTGATTTGGACAGGAAAGGGGTAAGGCCTTGGGCAGGACCACTTCTGTCACAGAGTGGTGGAAAAAAATAGATTGAAGTAAGATTCTGTACTGAAAAGCTGTCACTCGGTCTGAAAATAATTAATATTCCTTTCACTCACCAGTTAGATATGTGCTCCCAAACCACATAATCTCTATGCCTCAGTGATCATTGTTGCCATTTCAGAGCCTCTCATCAGGGTGACATCTCACACCAAAATGATTTCTTATAAATTAATCTTGATAACATGACAGTCTCAGTAATTTTAGTGGAATGCTTTCTCTTGTTTTTTTCCACAGAAGCTGTTGGCTATTTTCTTTATAACTTGATTGACAGCATGAGTGACTCAGAGGTACAGGCCAAGGAGGAGCGTTTGAGACAATACTTCCATCAGCTGAAGGAGATGGTACCATTTCATTTTTTGCTATATAATGCCTGTCCTGCCTGACATGTATCTATTAGATTTGAAATTGCTGCTTTTACGTACAACCAGACCACTTCTCAATGACATACACGAGTTGGAGACTTAAATTATGTCTGAGATAATTTGTTAGACAAATTTCAGTTTGGTTGTCTACAACTTAGGGTTGTTTGTTTTGTTTTGTTTTTTTTCTCCCTTCACTTTGCACAGAACGTAAAAATTCCTGAGAATATCTACAGAGGCATCCGTAATCTACTGGATAGCTACCATGTTCCTGAATTGATTAAGGTGTGTGTGAAATTGTAATCAACTTTTTAAAATGCTTAATTTTAAAATTTTATTTAAACATGATGCTTTTGGCCAAAAGTTTATTTAAATGACAACCTGTAAAACAAGGCTTTTCATTGATTGTTGGTAAATGCTGTTTATATATTGAAGGATATGTTTTAAATATTTATTACAGTGGTTAATAAAGTATAAACAGCATTTCTGGAAAATTTTGGAAAGGTGGGAAAATAGCAGTAAAAATGAGACGAGACTTTCAAAATTTGCTTTGTACATTTGCTAATATATTTTCCACGTGTTTTCTAATTCGGATTTAAATCCTAATTTTAGGATGTTAATATGTTGGTTGAAAGAGAGAAGACAGATGCTCAAAAAGTAAGTAGGCTTTCTGAGTAGATTTTACATGCTATAATAAGTGCATTTAACGTGAATTCTTATAGACTTATGTTCTTATGAAACCTAGCATTTTTATCATCAGTATACCTCCAAGAAGTTGGTGAAAGCCATTTCCCACCTCAGAAAAATCAACATATCTAAGAAATTTGCATTTAATCTAGGAGCTTTATAAACCCCTGGAGTCCATCCACAGATACCCAGATTAATATCTTTGATAGCATTTATGACATTTAGGAAAGGTCAGTTTAAAGACAAGGAGAGACAAAGAGTGCATGAGATTTATAGTAAATTTCTTTCCTTCTTTTTTCTTCCCATTTCTGTAGACTACACAGTTTACATCATCTCATTTGGAGTCTAAACTTGAACAACTAAAAGCCAAAAATCAACCTATAGGAGATGTCCTAAAGCAACTCATATTAATGCTTTGTTCAGAAGAGGTAACCTTTGTTTAAATATTTCAAATATGCTATTAAGGTAAAAAATTCTTTGTAGGTAAAAGTAAGCAAAGTTAAATATAATATTTATGATTTTTACAGTTGATTATTATACATCATGTCTGTGAAGAATGCAATTAAATGAAAGGTTAACTAATTTTAGCTACACCTTGAATGGCATGTTTTCGGGTTGCTGTAGTTTGTTTATGATAATCTGCAAAGTGAATGATAGTAACAGCCGTGATAGGTTTATCATACATGCCAAATGTCCTTTCAAGCCATGGCTCCGGTCTCTTGTATCTAGATTGTCAAGCAACTGATACATGCAGTAGTCATTTGCAAGTCAAATATTACTAGGTTGTTAATGCAGGGATTGAAATTCCATTTTCCTGCTGGAAAAAAGCTCTTTCTGAGATAAAGGGTCTCTTGCCTTTTTTCAGCAGGCGTCCAGCTGTACTTTGTGTTCATTTTAGTGTGTGTCTACAATTTGTGGTATAGCACTAGACTTTTCCAGTTTCTAGTTCAGTATCATTTGGTTGTATGCCTGTGTTTTTAGGGGGGAAAAAATACAACTGATTTTAAGGTTATAATATGGTACTGTTAAATTCTAAAATATTTCTTCACATTACTTGAATATTAAATTAGACTGTGAGGAACTTTGCAATGATATATTTTTCTGAGCATGAAAATTGGACTGTGAGTGAGGGCTGACTTGGTATGCATTTAATCTGGAAGTCTTTTTTATAATATGGTACCCAAATCTAAAACATCAAATTTGGCATAGTGGTGTGTTTTGCCTTACAGATAACAAATCTTTTAAACCCTACATATATGGCTTTCCTGCTTTTTAAAAGGCAAATAAAAATACCAGAAAGCAAGGTGAAGTTAATAACATGAATCCATTTATGTTAAAAGTACTATTAACTTTTTTTTACACCCCAAACATTGAAACTAGACATTTCACATTTTTACTTTTATATTCATATCTTACTATTCACCTCTATCCTTTATTTTAGAACATGCAAAAAGCTCTTGAATTGAAAGCAAAATATGAATCGGACATGGTTGTCGGTGGCTATGCATCTTTAATAAATTTGTGCTGTCGACATGATAATGCAGAAGATGCACTGAACCTGAAACGAGAATTGTGAGTACTCGGCTCTGAAGCAAATCATCAGCATTTATGCTGATACACAGTTCTTGATGGATCATGTAGATTGAATCCTACTTGCATATAATGTAGCTTTTAAAAATTCTTTTTTGTCAGCATTTTTGAAATTTCATACTGTAAGACTCGGATTAATTATGGCTTGTTTTCAGCAAGGAGCCTTTGTGTAAGTATGATAAAGCATTCTGTTCCTTAAAGCCAAGATTTTTTCCCAACAGTTACACAACTGCATATTAGAACAGTGGTGATGGTAACTGTTTTATAAGGCTTGTTAAACAGTCCCCTGTCTATACTGTGGTGTAAGCAAAATTCTGTCCATTTCTCAAGTATCTTTGGTTTCCTATCCTGATAGATTTACCAAATAAAAATATGTCTTTTTGGGTATTTTGGTATTCATTACAAAGTTCGAATCACCTTAAATGCCATGAAGCAGGAGAGTTTCTTCATGAGTATCACTTACAGATCGAAAGATGCAATATATATGTAATGTTATACTTTTTCTTCTTTTGTCGCTTTGAATATAATTACATATGAATTTGTATATGGCTTCAAAAATAAACCTCAACTGAAATGTAGAGGCCAATGATAATAGCAACCCAGGTTGACTGTTGAGTTTTTGAAAAGTGATCAAGTGGCTATTGCAGTCCTTTTCAGTTAACCAATTTCTGACATAATACAAATGTGGCTTTAATTTTTAGTGACCGTTTAGATTCGTCTGCCGTCCTTGACACCGGCAAGTATGTAGCACTTGTAAGAGTATTGGGAAAACATGGCAAGCTCCAAGGTAAGCATCAGCACATAAAGGAAATACGTGATGCAAGTATCTTGCCACTGCAGTAACATGTGAATTGATATTAATGGTATATCATGTCCTTCAGAGTGCTTGAACACTTTGCATACAAATTTGCATGTGAATCCAACCAGAGCTGCATGGACAGTGTAGGCCATTAGTTTTAATGGATTGGCAAGCTTGTCATTTACATTTGCACAGCTCAGTGCTTTTTGCATTTCTGCAGCTAGTTTTTATTAGCATTGCTGTTTGGACTGAGTTTGAAGATCATGACTTATGGCACAATTTGCTTATATGCCTGCACTAATGGCTTTGTTTTTGCTTAAGAACGTCAGAAGGCTGAACATAAAACCTATAAACATAGCCTTTATTTCAGAATATGAATTTTGCAGGAGTCTTTGTCTTAACTTTTAATAACATTAGCAAAATGTATACTCTAATAAGTTTTTACTTAGAAAAGTTTGCAGGGAGAGCCTAGCTGACGTATAGTTGATATGCATACTCCAGTTTTCTCATTGTTGAGATAATGCTAAGCCTAACATAATTAATTACACTTGATAATATATTCTTACTATTTGATCATTTCTTCAGTTTCTCATTGGGCTTTATATTTGAAACTGTTTTTCTTTAGCTTTCCTCTCTTTGTGCCTAGAGAAGATTAAAAAAATTTATAGTGAAAAGTGTATGGAGAAAATACTTGATTTGAACATTGAATTTTTTCCTTGGAAGCCTTGCTAACACAGAAAACTCTTTATAAAGATTAGCCTGCTTTTTAAAAATCACTTTCTGTAAAGCGGTCAAAACATTCTGTCTGTGCAATAATTAAGAACAACATTATAAAAATGCACTTATTCCATACCCTAAAATGTTTGTTTCTGCCTTCCTAATGAAGCTTAATGAATCTAATGTATTAACATGCAGTCTTTTGGAAAGCTTTCATTGGCTCTGCTTGGCTAATTAGTATCGACATAGCAAACAGGCCCTATCGGTATCAGACCATTAGTCTGGCTGTATATACAGTGTAAACACATCTTTATTATCTGGCCTCCTGACAAGCCATCTGCTGAAGAAACAATGGTGTGATTTAGCAGATGTTAGCTCTGAACGATAAAAGCATCCATTTAGGAGGATCTTGCAGCTATAGGGCAGACCGTACAGGGTTATGCGGTGCAGAGTGGGCACACAGTCCCTATCTATAATTTGTAGTCAAAGTTGCAGGGAAATGATAAAACCATGCTATTGTGGATTTATAATTGTAGTCTCGTTTAGAAATGCAAGTAGTAATTAACTTGAAATCGGCATTATACACTAGAATTTACATTCCTGCTGGGCTTGAAATGCTGTTTTAATAGCAGTTTGTTTTCCCTACATGAAATTACCTAAGGGTCTTTTGTGCTACTTCATTGTAGATGCTATTAACATTCTAAAGGAGATGAAAGAGAAGGATGTTCTTATCAAAGATGCAACAGTCTTGTCCTTTTTCCACATCCTAAATGGCGCAGCTTTAAGAGGTGAAACTGAAACAGTAAAACAGTTGCATGAAGCCATCGTGACTCTAGGGTTAGCGAAACCAACCACCACCTTAACTTCCCCATTGGTCACCCTATATCTGGAAAAGTAAGTTAATTGAATTTTGAATTTTAAATGTTGGCATTAAAAGAATGAATCTAATCACTTGGGGATTATGCTTTGTAAATACTCGGTGCTGCGGAAGCCTTGGAGGTTATTTGCCACAGAATAAGAAGACTTACATGGAGTAGGTGACCTTTAAAATCACCAGTGCCCTGTGGTCCTGTGGACTTCTCAACGGAGTGGTCTATGGTGATTTTTTTTGTGTGTGTGAGGATGTGATGCTATTACTTGAAATCAAATCTAGTTTTTCCCAGTTTTGAGCCTAATAAGTGCTAATTATTAATAAATGTAAGAAAGAAGGATTCTCTGTGGCTTTTGATTGTGCTTCATGACTGTTATTCAGGTAATAATGTAGCAGTGTTTCTTCAGTGCTCCTTTTCTCTGTATAGTATTTTAGTTGCATGTACCAATACAGTAGTTATTTAGCTTTGGTAAACACTGTAGAAGTTGTCTCTATCTTGTGGGAAGAGGATGAATTTTGTTGATAGGGTAACATTTACTGAGTTTGAACATTTTTACACTTGGAATGTTCATGTCGGTGCCTAATATAAGGTATTTTTCAATGCAGATCAGGAAATCAACCTACTGTCTTACAATGAGTGAAACATTTTAGTAAGATAATGAAGCACCCTTTATTATCTTCTTTTCCTCTTGCATTTGTTTTTCTCTTCTGTTTTTTAAAATTTCTTAGCCCTTACCTCTTTGTCATTTTTTTCTATGGCTTAATGCAGTTTTAATCTGCTTATTTCATGATTGGGATTTTCTGATTTTTGTATGGATGTTGTCCTATCAATTCCAGAAGAAAAGTAAAAGATCTGTCTTAACAGTTAAAATATTTCCCCCAAATTTCTAGTGGTTTTTCTTTATTACGGGGTATAATCAATTGAATATAATGAATGATTTAGTATTTAAAATGTGGAATAAAAACCATCTCTTTTAACTAACTCTGTGTTAGGAAATATGTGTATACACACATATATTTATATCCACACACACGTTTTATGAAATAACTTTTTTGCCATCCAATCAAGAAACAGTTTATCAAGTTAGACGATTGGCCAAATTTTAACCTCCACAATCTCAGCATTACATCCTTTTAAAGAAATAGTGATTCAAACAATTACTGTGTTATTGAGTTCTCATGTTCACAGCCAACTTTATATAGAAATCCTATAATTAATATGCTTCCTCCTAGAATTTTTTTGATTGTTTAAAAGACCCATCTCTGCAAATTGCATGTAGAGCTCTGCATGCGGATTTGAAAGAAATGGGCCCAGTGCCCAGAAGAATTAGGCCCTCCTCCACCACTGAGCAAAAATAAAATAATTAACAATGAAAATGAGGCCATGGTAGAAAAGTACCTTACAAATAGAAATACTTTGAAGACAGAGGAAATACAGAAGTTTTCTGAAAGAGGTCTGCAGATGGGGCTCATGAACCAAGGGAAGATGGAAATAGCATGGGATTCAGATGTTAACCTGGAGCATGCTCTGTGCTTCTGATTTTATAGTATAGTCAGATTTGTGTCTCAGTAAAATTTGACTGTCCCTGTTAATTGGGCTAGAAAAATCTAAATTCATATCTTTTATGATTTTTTTTTAACTACTTTCAGATACAAAGAGAAATCATTTACCTTCTATTTTTATCTGCCTGGGTTTGGTTTGGTTTTTTGTTTTTACTCTCTTTGCTTTGGCAGAGGCAGTCTCCATGACAAGATCTTCTTGTTTCATCTGTCATAATAAAAAGGTTTGGTTGACTCTTTCAGAGTTGGGAGAATAATAAAAAGCAGGTAAAGGAGACTTCATGTTTTGTGGAAAATGGTGGTAGTACTCCTAGTTGGGGCTAAGTTGGAGGAAAACAGTGACTTTGAAACTTTTTTTCAGTTGTGTTTTCCCCAACTGATGGACGATAGCCAATTAGTACAGAATCATGACAAGTGCAGTACTAGAATTAGCTACACTAGCCTGCCAAAAAGCCCACGTGTGTTTGATTTGATTAGATATGTTTAATCTTCAATAATATCACGTAATTGGCCTCAGCAGGTTTGAGCTCATCTGGGGAATGAAGTAAAATTACGAGAAACATTTCAGAACATTGCACAAAATCTTCATAGTTTCAAAGGCAAGCATCCTTTTGGAAAGTCATTGCAAGACTCTGAAGAGGCTATCACTTACATACTGTAATTCTGGAACAGATCTATGAGGTTGAATTCCTTACAAAGAGGATCTATTTAAGATTCAATAGATCTTAATTTTGGACTGACTTTTCCAGCATTAGATAAAACATAGAAGAAATTTAATACTGTGTCTGTTACTTGTATAAAAAGCTTTATAGGTATGAAAAATAATACACATTTTGTTTTTATTCATTTGCCAAGGGAAACCCAAAATAATAACAGATTTGCAAGATTATGGAGAAGTTACTAAAGTGAAAAGTGACCTGCTTCTATATTATCAAAATAGTAACTTGCATTGAGCAGAGAGAAATATGCCAAATTGAACAATATTTCCTTGTGTTCTATTGACACTGAGATTGTTCTGTAAGCCACATGTCTACATGTTGTCCACATCAATGTTAAACATTTTCTTTTGTAACTACTTAAAAAAATTTTTTTTAATTGAAATCATGCCTGATCCTGAAAGATGACCTGGATCTTCCATATTAAGGAAGAAAGAAACGCTTTAACATAGGTTAAAAGAGCTTTTGATTAGTCTTTATGCTATGGTAAAGGAAATGAAATTAATGAAATCTGGGCCATTAGTTTTAAAGGCATAGAAATTTGTATAATGCAGTTTCAGATTCACTTGTTTTATAACTGATCTATTTTGGTTTCATTGCCTGTGAAAAATATCTGAAGCTGTTTTAACTGGATTATTTAGTGCAAATGATCAAAGAAGCTTTAATTTCTGCTTTCCATTAAGGATTTTTCTGTGCTGATTTGTGCTATAATCTGTGTATGCCCACATGCATTTCATTTAAGTGAATCATGGACTTTGTACATATAATCCTCCCCGAACTCTTGCTAAGTTAATCTTGAGTTCTTCATAAAGGTCACAATTTCTGTAAGACGAACCTATAACAATATGTTTTAAAAACTCACTGTGACACTTTAATGTGTTACAGAAGTGGGAAATATACTTTTTAAAATGTTGGTTATTCTGTCATATATACACCCGTTCAATTTTGGCATCTTCATTTGTACTAGATACTTTTATTATTTATGGGAATGCTACTTCTAGAGTAAAACTCTTCATGTGCTGAAAGGAAATTAAGGAGGTTTGGCTCTTTTACTCCATTATTGCAATTAAGAACTTAGCATCATCAGCGCCAAAGGACAAAAAGTGGTTCATTTGCCCTAGGGGGACAGGACAGTGATAAGATGATTTTTCTTCAAGGATCATTGGGTCGTAATTAAGTTACATTCATGGCTATTGCTTTTTGAAGGATGATTGGTAAATGACAGGCTTCATGTGCTTAGTACGGACAGTGTTCAGTAGGGTTTTTTCTCCCTCTGTCAGAAAATCCTGTTGAGCCTGATAATGTAAATGTGGCATTTTATTCTGAACAAAAGAGCAGGGAAATGAGCTATCTTGTCTAATCATTCAGTTGTTTAACACCGACTTCCAGTTTAGACTCAATTGGCTGGAAAGCACTTGACATGTGAAGTTAGTGCTGTTCGGAACGCATGTTTGAGTAAATTTTAAAGTAAGTGACAGCTAAATTGTACCTAGGGAAATTACAAAGCCTTCAACAGTTAATTTTTTGGGGAGGATTAGTTGTAATTGCAACACCAGTCTCCTTGAAGATTCCTCATTTATAGATGATGAACAGAAAAAAAAAATGTAGCTTTTTCAAGGGCTGGTTCTCTTAACAGAATAATTTTTCTGAAGTCTGTGGTTCCTCCTGAATTGATTTCTTTCCACACTGAACATCTGCCTAAGATTTATAGAATAGTCAGGTTTTAGACCTGTGAGGGTTCTTTTTCCCCTCCTTCCCTTGTTTTAAACTTTTTTCTCCCTCAAAGCTCCTCTTTTCTCTAGTGATTTCAGATGTTAAGAGCTTTTCAGTCAGTAAGCCCTTTAAGTAAATTGCCACTTCACTAACACTTTATGCATAATGTTGAAGCACTTTAAACCAATTAAACATCAATATTTGTCACTTAAAATTTTTGATTAAATTAAGCATGCGCGCTGCATTGGAAAGTTTTTTTTTACTGTAAGTAAGGAGACTAAGTTTAAAGCTACTGGTAGGTAAACAAATGGTTGTCACTGGTTGTTCTTCTAACAGTTCTAGATTGTATGACGCACATTGGTGATTTTTACGGTTATGTATAAAGGAATTTGAGTTAGGAGGGCTTTGTGTCCTGATACCTTTAAATAGATATTTTTATGATCAGTGGGAGCCTCAAAATAAATGTTATGTCCATTGTTTGTTTTTCTGTCAATGACATTGTAAAGCATAGTTTCATTTCATAATAAGGACTAAACAGGAGGGAACATGAGATTTACCATATGAGCTTCAAGCTTACCTTTCTGCATGTTCCTCCTGATGATGATACAGAGTTACAGTTTGTAGTAATTTTATAAATGGTTGTGTTCCCTTAAAAAGTAAAGTAGAAATTCTAGAATGAATTTTAATATGACCCAAGTGAATCTATTAAGGTTAATGAATAAAACTCTTTTAAGTGTTAAAAGTACTTACTGGACTCAGCCTATTATATATATATAATATACATATATATATGTGTTCTTAAGATTTAGAGTTATAGTCTTCCTTTCCTCTGTTCTGTTTTTATTTCATTGGCTCACAGAATATTGATAAAGTTTATGTTGAGTTAATTAGCATTTATCAAAAATAGTTTTTAAATGATTATTTACTTTTTATTAGCATATGTAGTTTTATTCATTAAAATTTCTTTCTATATTTCACTGAAATATTTTTTGGAGGTCTAGTCATTGAAAATATCACAATGGATTTTTCTTAGGTAATATGTTATAGAGTTGATTTTCATTTAGTATTATTTGAGGTTTGTGAAAGCAGTGGCTAAATTTTTATTAGGACTGGACTTTTAAACATTTGTGACCCATTTGTATATAAAGCTTTAGGAATTATGTATGTATACTGAAATGAGCATGGAATTAGTTTTGAGTCCAGAATTAATGTTATCAACAAGATTTATTGAAAGGATTATTGTTATTTTAAGGTGGGGTTTTAAATCTGTTTTAGTGTTTTAAAGTGTACATAGGAAATCACAGAATCATTTTAGGTCACAGAAATTAGAATTACACTGATTGATAAAGTCTTGTCTTGCATTTTGGGTAGAAAGCAGTTTCTACCTTTTTCCCTTTGATATTTTGCTGTACTTAGTGATTTCATCCTGCCCAGTAAAAGTGATTTTCATGTGATGATTTTCTCTTCTGGTGTGAAGCATTTGAGTTGACGAACTTAATAAGCCAAAGTTCATAGAACCTCACATTACAGTATTAAAGCTGGGAGGGAACCCAGAGGTTCTTGAGTTCAGCTGTTGTGATAATCTGCTTTTCATCGCCACTTCTCAAAATGTATCACATTACTGTAGCCTAGCTGCGAATAGTACCTATCAGTTGGGATTGAAATTCAGAAGTCCTGTACATATGCAACTATTTTCATAGCAATGTGAATTTTAGATACTTTCTAGTATTTTTCATTTCCATTACCCAGAGTTTTCAAGCTTTAACAGAAAGATTAATGATGACATCAAATTATATGAGGAATGGACATTTTTATCTCTTTTTATAGTAACATGATCCAACCAGCCACAGATCAGAATGTAGATAATAGGGATTGAAAAGAAATGACTAGTTATTAGTTCATTTCTATCATCAGTACACTTTATATGAAATGTTTCATTATAGATTTCTAATTCATTTTGTTGGCAACTTGGGAGCAGTAACGTTGTTACTTAAAATTACTAACAAATATATGAATTGTTTCCATTTTGCTATTCGTGTCTTTTCTGTTGTTTTTCTGAGCATGTATAATCTTCAGAAGCATATATTTGGAGACCAGAGACGATTAACATGTCTCTTTGATTGACAGAACAATTATTCATTCATTTATTGATAGCTTTGACATAATGTAGGGGAAATACAATTCTAGTTTGGGAATTGATCTGAAAAAGTAGATGTTATTGCTTTTTAAAAGTCAGTATGTGTTAGTTTTTCTTTTAAAAATATTTTGGTAGTTTTCCATTAAATGGAATTGTGGAAAGGTAATAACTGAACTTGTGTCTGAAGCAAGGAAAAATACTGATTATATAAAGCTTTATATCATATGTGGTAGCTACTGTAGCATTTCTCTTGTATGACAGTAATCTAGCCTGCAACATCTACTTGCAGTTTTGAAATTAACCTGTAATTTAGTCTTCACCCCAAATGACAAAAATTCAAATGACTCTGTGGGGTGCCAGAAGATGCACTGTAAACAGGGCTTAGTAAGAGGATAAGGTAGAGTTCCATCAGGATAGGCTCATTTTCACTATGTCAGTATTATTGCCATGAAATTAATGCTTCTTCATGGTATTTTACTTTTTAGTACAGTTTAAAATCTTAATCTAGATAAAATAGTAATTCAATCTAGGGCAACATAACATTTGTATAATGAACCAAAATGTTAGGGCTTCAGTGGAAAATTTTAAAAGGCTTTCTTCCTTTTGAAAACTATTGCGTGTGTGAGAGAAATTTGTTTTCTCCCCAAAGATTATCACCACTGTCACTAGTTGTACGTTGGTCCATGCCTCTAACCATGCTTCTTTTTTAAAAAATATATTTCATACTGTCTTCTCAAAAACTTTAATTTTTTATTCCATATTGTGCCGCCTTATCAGGTTAAATAAACAACAGTGCCTTTAAGAGAGCATAAAGTATAATTAGATGGACTCTGCTGAAAGTGAGAAGTCCAGGGTCCTGATGGCAGAGCCTTCCCTAGTAGTCTTGGCTAATCAGTCAAGTCTCTAGATGCCTTAATTGCCTCATTATTTAAAAATAAAGGAAGGTGGCATGTAGAATTGGATCACATCATCTCTACAGCTTTTCCAAGGTCTCATACAGTCATTTTCCATTTAAAATGAAAAAGTAGTTTTTGAGGACCCACAGGAATGTATTTTCCACACTCTGTTTAAGAAACTTACTTAATGAAAATATCTTTTTATTTTAATGAACCGCATAAGAGAAACTTTGACTTTATAATTGGAAATTTTTAAAAGCTTACCCTCTAATGAAAAACTTTAAGAGTTCTCTAAGAATTCACCGAATGTAAGAATATCTTAGTTTAGCTATAGTAAGTTTCTGTGTATGTGAATCCTGAAGTTATTTCCTCCTTATCTGGAGAAGCAGCACTATGGAAATATGATGAGGAAGGTGAAAAGCTTGAAAATTCTGTAATGGCTATTGATGGGCATTTAATAAAGTTTCCCAAATCTGGAATTATTGAGAACCATAAACACATAGAAGTGGTTGGAAAAAATATTTGACAGTAATCCTTGTTTTTAGAAATAATGCATTCTTATAGCAACTTATGTGTCATCTCAGAGAATGCCTTCACTTTTTGAACTTTTTAAAAAGTGCCATTTAGCAAGTAAAATAATAAAAGATGAAGCAGGGAAAACAGAGAACCACTAATGATGTCTGAACTCTGAGCATTGATTTTTATATAAGATTGTTCCACCCCCCCATCCCCCACCCCCCACATTTTGGCTTTGTGATTTTCTACCTTAAATAAAGCTCAGCTTACATTTTGACAGGTCATTGTGTATCTCTCTAAACTAAATTACATATATTTCATTCATTGTTAATATTTTGATGTTTCTAAGAGATGACTTACCTACTGCTCTCGAAGTCACCCTTGACTGCTATGAAAAGTATAAAGTACTACCAAGGATTCATGATGTCTTATGTAAACTGATAGAGAAAGGCGAGACTGATCTAATTCAGAAAGGTGAGTCACCTTCTAATATTTTAATGTTGGTTTTCTCTTTTCCCCTTATTTAATCTTAATGCTGTGAAGAGAAAATTTAACAGGAAGGCAAGCACATCTAGAGAAACTTTGTTATATTTCTAAGTTGAAAAGAAAAATTTCCAGTAACCACTTTTTTAATACTATAAATGTCCCTGATTTTAGTAACTGTTCATTGTGAAAAGTTGCCCCTCTTATTTTTGGCTCCACTTGGTGATTTGTCTTTATGAGGATTTTTACCCTTCTCACCAGTTCTCTTTGAAGCTAGTCAGAGGTACTTAATGTCATGAGTGTATGCTGTTAGGTAAGCAGTGTGGCAGAAAATCGGTTGATAGAGCTGTAACCCTTAGGTTATTCTCAGTATTTGTTTTAAAGTTTTCTTGTGTTTATCTAGAACTCTTCTAGTGCTATTGTGTTTCTCTACATTTTTCTTCTAATAAACGTTCTTTCTTCTCTAGCAATGGACTTCGTGAGCCAAGAACAAGGTGAAATGACGATGCTCTATGATCTCTTCTTTGCCTTCCTACAAACAGGAAATTACAAGGAGGCCAAGAAGATCATTGAGGTATGGTTTTAACTACAATATTCTAATTGTGCAGCTATTTAGACTCTTAATTAGAATATATTTTTAAAATTTAACCTTTAATTACACTTGCTCTGATTCATGTTAATATAATTCAGTCCCAATAATGGGGGCCAGTGGGGGGAGATATGGCCAGCTTCTTTATTGTATGTAATTACAGTTCAGAAAAGGCCGCCTGGTTGTATATTGAATTTGTTTCTTCACTTAGTTAAATTCACTGTTATATATCAAAATGATATTTGCATATTAAATCTTGGGTTGTGGAACAATTAAATTAAACTGGCATTCCTGGGTGTAAAGTTGCTAATCCTCTTTGCCAAGGAATTCTTTGTTCTTAAAAGCAGTGGAATTTAATTTGCTGCAGACCATGCTCAGATTTATTTGTAATGCTTGTCTACAAGTTAATCAGCCAAACAAGTGCTGTCTGCAACTGTTTGGCATTTAATTTAAAATTTCTTCTTTTTTTTCACTATGGTAAGCAGCTTATGGGAAATGGTAGGTGACAAACCTGGGCTATTTAGGATTAGTATATTTTATCTAGACTTGATTGAAATTTTGCTTACTGAAATTGGTAAGTCAAAGGGCAACTATAAAGTCTGTCCAAACTGTGATTAATTTCACTATTAAACAACTCTGTGTTCACTAAAAAAAGAAATTTCACAGAAGAAGAACCCATCGCTTTAAGAAATATTACTTAATGTGATTAAAATAAATTTGTAAATATATCAGTAATCACATTTCTCCCAGATATACTTTGCTGTTACTCCGTATCTTTTTCCAAAAGTGCCAGTGGTGGACAAGACACAAAGGTGGTATTTGGCCTCCTTGTTTTTGTGTTGATGACTGCTTATCATGAAATGGAAAATACAGCTACACAATTCGGAAAATTATTAGTTTCTTTGGAAGTTTTATGAAAAAGGAGGACTGTGAAATTAATTCAGAGCATTCTTCTCTTTCTGTCTTACAACTCAGTCTATCCTCCTGTCAGAGGGAAGTGGGGCATGCTGTCTGTCTTGGACAGATGCTTCTGTAACTCAAGTAGTTCATTTGTATTTTCTAGAAAATGGCATAAATTCCCTCACTGAACGTGCACAGTGTATGTGCCTGAAAATGAGTTGCTGTCTGCCTGTTGAGTCCTGCTGCTCTGTCTGCATGGTCTCAGTATTAGTAGGCACTGATCAGAGCAGAAATCAAGCTCAAGTATTCAGATGATAGTGATTAGAGGTTCTCCAATAGGAAATCATGCTCTTCTCTTTGTGTAGTAAGCAACACTTAGTAGGAAGAACCAAAGGCATAAGAGTGAGTTCTCCTTTTGTCATCGACTTGCTAGTGTGATAGTGGACAAGTTGCTAAACCTTTCTGAGCTTCCTCATGTATAAAAGGGAATGTAGTATCTGTCTTTAAGATTCAATCACGTAATGCATGTAAAGCAGCTTGCATGTTTCCTGGATTATGGTGGCAATAATATTAATTCTCTTTGCCTCTTACAGGTAGGGATTGTGTTGTCTTTTTAACCCCATGTAATTCACAATATGACACTTAGCATAAAGTACATGCTTGTCACACGAATAGGCAAGAGAAGACTGCCTTTTAATTACTTTAAGTCTCTGCCAATGTACAGCATCATTGAGTGTAATCATTTAGGAATGGCTTTAATGTCTGCTGATGACAGAATTTTTATAGTGGTTGTGTACAGAATTGCTTAAAGGTTAAAGAATAGCTTTACAGAATCCCTGCAGTACCACAGGGTTGGACAGCTAGGTGTGCAATATGTGGGAATATTCTGAAGCACGTTTTCAATTGCCTTTTTTTTATGGTTAATTGGAGTTAAATTAAACTGGGAACTTGGCTTTTTTGACTATTAAAATTCAAGACTGGGAGTTCTCTTGTGGTTTTCTAAGGATTATTGAAAATATTAAAAGTAATGAAAATTAATAAACCAAGACTATGTCAGCATGTGAAAGAATATTATAAATAGTGAGCAGCATTTTTATCATTCCCAATATGCAATTGTGTCTTATCAGTGGGTAGATTCACTAGGGTTGAATTTCCAAAGCAAAATGTACAATAAAATTTCTTTGTATTTGAAGCTCTGTGAGAGATAAGATAAACCAGTCATAAAAATGCCTCTCATTAAATGAAGAAAGAGACAAGATTCAGTGTATAGTATGACCTGTGTTATTTTTAAATGAGTTGGTGTACATGTATCATGTATTATGTATAATACATTTTAACATAGTTTTATGTTTGACTTCTGCACATAGACTATTGTAGGAGGGTAGGATTATAGCCGGTATTTTGCTTTATGCTTTTCTGTATTTTCTGAGTTTTCAATAATAAACATATATATTCTTATTCTAGATATACTCAGGAAAAGTGTTATTTTCTTCCAAAAGAAAGAGAGTGAGAGACAAAAGTGAATCAGACTGAGATCAACCCTCAAAGAGATACTGTGAAGCTCCTTGAACATGAGATTAATGTGTGAAGATAGCGTCTGTATAAGACTGAGAAGTGTTAACTGCTGTAAGAAAAGCATAAATAGTTCTGAGAGTTTAAGAGTGGAACTTATCCCAGTGGAGGAAATTAGGCAGGACTTTATGGAGAAAATGGGGTATGGGGTGTAGATTGATGGATGTAGTTGTACTCTTCACACTTGGGAGTTTGATAGGTTTGGAAAATGTATTAAAGGTATTAGAGGTAGAGCAGAGATAGGAAAGCAAAATCTAAGTAATCGTTCTTTCTCCTGCTTTATTGAGATATAATTGACTTTTAACATTGTGTAAGTGTGAGGTATACAACATGTTGATTTGATATGCTTATATGTTGCAAAATGATTACCACAGTAGCTAGTTAACACCCCCATTACCTCACGTAAGTTCCATTTCTTTTTTGTGGTGAGAACATTCAAGATCTACTCTCTTAGCAACTTGCAAATATACAATACTGTGTCAAGTATTGAATCACCATGCTATACATTAGATCCCCAGATCCTGTTCATCTTAGAGCTGGAAGTTTGTACCTTTTGACCAACATCTCCCCACTTCCCCCACCCCCAAGACCCTGGCAGCCACCATTCTATGCTGTCTTTTTAGGAGTTTGACTGTTTTAGACTTCATATATAAATGATATCATATAGTATTTCCCTTTCTCTGTCTGACTTATTTCCTTTAGCCTGATGCCCTCGTGGTCCATCCATGTTGTTGCAAATGGCAAGATTTCTTTTTCTTGTGCTTAGTAGTATTCTTCTGTGTGTGAGTGTGAGTGTGTGTGTGTGTGTGTGTGTGTGTGAGTGAGTGACCTGAAAATATTTTCTCGTATTTTGTAGGTTGCCTATAAATTTTGTTGTTTCTTTTCCTGTACAGGACCTTTTTAGTTTGTAGTCCCACTTGCTTATTTTTGCTTTTGTTGCTTGTGCCTTTGTGTCTTATCCAAAAAATTGTTGTCAAGACCAATATCGAGGAGCTTTTTCTGTTTTCTTCTAGGAGTTTTACAGTTTCAGGTTTTATGTTAAAGTCTCTAATCCATTGTGAGTTAATTTTTCTAGATAGGGGTTTGATTTCATTCTTCTGCATGTGATTATCCAATTTACCCAACAGCATTTATTAATGAGACTATCCTTTCCCTGTTGAGTAATCTTGGCTCTCTTGTCAGATATTAGTTGACCATATATATGAGAGTATATGGCCTCTTGATTCTATTCCTTTGGCCTTGGCTTCTGTTTTTATGCCAGTGCTATTATGTTTTGATGGCTGTAGCTTCATAGCATATTTTGAGCTGAGGATGTGTGGTCCTTCCAGCTTTGTTCTTTTTCAGGGCTGCTTTGGCTATTCATGGTCTTTTGTGGTTCCATACAAATTTGAAGATTGTTTTTTCTATTTCTGTGAAAAATGCCTTTTGGAATTTTGATAGGGATTTCATTGAATCTGTGGATGGCTTTGGATAGTATGGACATTTTAACAATATTAATTCTTCCAATCCATGAACATGGGATATCTTTCCATTTATTTATGTCTTCAATTTCTTTCATTAAAGTCTTAAAGTTTTCAGTGTACAGATCTTTCACAACCTTTGTTAAATTTATTCCTAAGTATTTTATAATTTTTGGAAATCTAGTGAATTGGATTATTTTCTTTCTTTCTTTCTTTTTTTTTGAATGACTAAATATCTGTATTTAAAAATAATAAATGCACATATTAGCCTTGTACATCCTAACATTTAAATTGAAAATAAAGAAAAATTAAGCACCTTCCCCTGTTAATCTATTCAGGCTGCTAGAACAAAAATACCATAAATTGGGTGATTTAACAGCAAAAATTTATTTCTCACAGTTTTGGAAGCTAGGAAGTCCAAGATCAAGGCGCCAGCATGGTCACGTTCTGGGGAAGGCCCTCTTCCTGGTTCATAGCCAGTGACTTCCCACTGTTTCTTCACATGGCAAAGGGAATGAGGGAGCACTCTGGGGTCTCTTTTATAAGGCAGTAATCCCATTCACAAGGGATAAGCCCTTTCACAAGGGATAATGTCCCATTCCTCATGACATAAGCACATCCCAAAGGCCCCACCTCCTAATACCATCACATTGGAGGTTAGGATTTCAACATATAAATTTTTGGGAGACACACACATTCAGTCCTGAAGACCTGTGCACGCAAACATACCTATCTAATACAGCGTCATCATTACAGACTGTCTAAAGAGCTCTCTTCTGCCATGATGAGTTCCTTTCCACCCCCATTCCTGCCTCACCTCCCTTTTCCCATCATGCTGGCTCCTCTTTGGGCTGCAGGGCTGACAAGGTTTTGGATTATTATAAACCCTCGCTCACATTTACTTTCCTTATGTGCCAGATTATTTAAACTTAGGCTAAACCTCTAAGCCTGCTAACACCAAGTAAACTCCCATAAGTCACTCCAACTGTCAGATAATATTTTAGGTGAAAAAATATTCTCTATTCTTGCCTCTACTATTTTTATTCTCCTTTGGTTTACTTTTACAACCTAAATCTTTTTTTTTAATATTTTTTGGTTTACTTTTACAACCTAAATCTTTTTTTTTAATATTTTTTATTGAGTTATTGTCATTTTGCAATGTGTCAAATTCCAGTGTAGAGCACAGTTTTTCAGTTACACATGAACATACATATATTCATTGTCACATTTTTTTTCGCTGTGAGCTACTACAAGATCTTGTATATTTTCCCCTGTGCTATACAGTATAATCTTGTTTATCTATTCTGCATATGCCTGTCAATATCTACAAATTTTGAAATCCCAGTCTGTCCCTTCCCACTCCCCCCACCCCCTTGGCAACCACACGTTTGTATTCTATGTCTATGAGTCTGTTTCTGTTTTGTATTTATGGTTTTTTTTGTTGTTGTTGTTCTTTTTTTTTTTAGATTCCACACATGAGCGATCTCATATGGTATTTTTCTTTCTCTTTCTGGCTTACTTCACTTAGAATGACATTCTCCAGGAACACCCATGTTGCTGCAAATGGCGTTATGTTGTCATTTTTATGGCTGAATAGTATTCCGTTGTATAAATATACCACATCTTCTTTATCCAGTCATCTGTTGATGGACATTAGGCTGTTTCCATGTCTTGGCTATTGTAAATAGTGCTGCTCCAAACATTGGGGTGTAGCTGTCTTTTTGAAGTAGGATATATGCCCAGGAGTGGGATTCCTGGGTCCTATGGTAAGTCTACTCCTAGTCTTTTGAGGATTCTCCATACTGTTTTCCACAGTGGCTGCACCAAACTGCATTTCCACCAGCAGTGTAGGAGGGTTCCCTTTTCTCTACAGCCTCTCCAGCATTTGTCATTTGGGGACTTTTGAATGATGGCCATTCTGACTGGTGTGAGGTGATACCTCATCGTAGTTTTGGTTTGCATTTCTCTGATAATTAGTGGTATTGAGCATTTTTTCATGTGCCTATTGATCATTTGTATTTCTTCCTTGGAGAATTGCTTGTTTAGGTCTTTTGCCCATTGTTGGATTGGGTTGTTTGGTTGTTTCTTACTAAGTTGTATGAGCTGCTTATATATTCTGGAGATCAAGCCTTTGTCAGTTTCATCATTTGCAAAAATTTTCTCCTATTCCGTAGGTTGTCATTTTGTTTTACTTATGGTTTCCTTTGCTGTGCAGAAACTTGTAATTTTCATTAGGTCCCGTTTGTTTATTCTTGCTTTTATTTCTATTGCTTGGGTAGACTGTTCTAGGAGAACATTTTTGAGATGTATGTCAGATAATGTTTTGCCTATATTTTCTTCTAGGAGGTTTATTGTATCTTGTCTTATGTTTAAGTCTTTGATCCATTTTGAGTTTATTTTTGTGTATGGTATAAGGGAGTGTTCTAGCTTCATTGATTTACATGCTGCTGTCCAGTTTTCCCAACACCATTTGCTGAAGAGACTGTCTTTATTCCATTGCATATTTTTGCCTCCTTTGTCAAAGATTAGTTAACCAAAAGTTTGGGGGTTCATTTCTGGGCTCTATTCTGTTCCATTGATCTATATGTCTTTTTTGTGCCAGTATCATACTGTTTTCATTACTGTAGCTTTGTAGTATATCTGAAATCAGGGAGCCTGATTTGTCCAGGACCATTCTTCTTTCTCAAGATTTTTTTGCTATTCAAGGTCTTTTGTGTTTCCATACAGATTTTTAAATCTTCTTCCAATTCTGTGAAAAATGCCATTGGTAATTTGATGGGGATTGCATTGAATCTGCAGATTGCCGTAGGTAGTATGGCCATTTTAACAGTTGATTCTTCCCATCCAAAAATACGGTGTATCTTTCCATCTGTGTCATCTTCAGTTTCTTTCATCAGCATCTTACAGTTTTCAGAGTACAGATCTTTTGCCTCTTTAGGTAGGTTTATTCCTAGGGATTTTATTCTTTTTGACGTGATGGTAAATAGGATTGTTTCCTTAATTTCTTTTTCTATATTTTGTTGTTAGTGTATAGAAATGCAACTGATTTCTGTATATTAATTTTGTATTCTGCAACTTTACCTAATTCATTGATGAGCTCTAGTAGTTTTCTGGTAGCCTCTTTAGGATTTTCCTGTGAATGGTATCATGTCACCTGCAAACAGTGACAGTTTTACTTCTTCTTTTCCAGTTTGGATTCCTTTTATTTCTTCTCTGATTGCTGTGGCTAGGACTTCCAAAACTATGTTCATACAGCTTATTTAATACTTTCTTAACCCTACATTACTGTCTCTACATTTCCCTACATGTCAGTAAGAACTCTTCTAAGCATTTTTAATGGTCACATTATTCCATTGTGTAAGTGAACTAAAGTTTATTTGCCCATTCCTCCTTTGACAAAAATTGTCACTATTATAAGTAATTGTCATAATTCATATCTTTAGCTACTGGCATATTTGATTTTCAGATTGTTTACTTAGGATTATTTCTCAGAAGTGGGTCAAATGTTATTCCAATTTTTAAGGGCTCTGATACATAAAGATAGAAATTTTGTTGTGTGTTTAAAGACGATACCTCTTTTATGGTTCTTTGTAGTACAGATATGGCCTGAAACCCAAGCCTCCCGAGTTCTAGTCCTTATACTTCTTTTGCTCAAAATTATGATAAAATAGGGTGGTATTTCTTTGTTTAAAAAGAAAGGAAGGAAGAAAAAAACTTCATTCTTTCAGTCAAATATCTTTTAAGGTACTTCAGTCACCTCCCAGGAAGGAAGTGTTGCAGCTTATTTAAATAAATTAACACTGTTTGGATAATTCGTTTTGTATTTTAACATTGGACATTAAGTCCAAGGAGAGGTGATACATACAAGTATGAAAAATAATGAAATGAAATGTTAAATAACCATATGAAGGGTTTCTATAAAATATATTATTTAATTTTATTCTCGACCCTTTGAGCAGTTCAGTAATCACTTACTGAGTGCCTGCCATGTGCCAGGCACTGCTGAGTTCTCAGGATACAAACCCAAAGGCGAATTAGAGTCTGCTTTAAAATTATTTAGCGTTTCTTTTTCTAACTTCTTCTGTTGAGGTTCAAACCTAGATTTCAAGCTAAATGGTATAACCGATATTGGTAACATCTTTATATTTTCTCAAATGATTTTCATGTACTTCCTCATGTGAGCCTCTCACAGAAACCCTGAGAGGTAACAAAACTCCAGTTCAGGGTGTGAGTGTGGAGCTTATTGGTTAGTAGTGGTCATGGAATTTGAAATCTTTTCTGTTGGTTCCCCTACACCATTCCCACCTCCATGATCTCTCTTTTTTTCAAAGTGAAATAAGGTATAGCATTTCATCAATTTAAGGTGTTGGAAGTGTTGGTTTAATACATTTATATATTGCAGTATGACCTCCATGATCCCTTAACCTCAGTATCTGGACCACCAAAACAACTTACCCTTTCTCCGAAATTCCTCTTCCCTGACTTTCCCCTCTCTTCTTGACTACCACTATTCTTCCATCACACTTCAGCCAGAGTAAATTTGCTGTCTTCTGAGGGGGCAAGACCCTTCTCTTTATTTATGACGTGGCCTGTAAGACTGGGTTTGGATTACAGTGATCTCCCAACCTTTGTTATTCTTCCCTTTGTTCTTTACTAGATCAAATTCAGGATTTTATCCTAACTTGCCTCCCTTAATAAGCCAGGGTGGATCTTATATGTACAGAAGGGATTTTAGAGCTAATTTTTTCCCCCCTTACCTCCCAGATTTCAAGAGATGTCAATTCTCACGCCAATTCATACCCCCTCTCCCATGAATGAGTTTACTTAGTATCTTCTTGTAGCACCTAGTTAAGTGGTTCATACTTCATTTATGATAATTAGGCTTTTAGTTTGACTTGTTCAGCCATATTTTCCTCCATACAAGATATGGTCCTTAAGTCTATCTCTGCAGATTTTAGGGAAGAGGACAATACTGGAAGGTTTTATAATTCAGGACACCCCTTTTCTTCCCTTGCTATTTAGCCACGGGATGATAGTTGGTTTCTTTGTGGTTTTGTTTGTCCTGTCCTCATGCACTTGACTTTCCTCCTCCTACTCCAACTGGAGGACATGAAGCCAGAGTAGTTGTTTCTTTGTTTTCCATTTTCCGTTTCTGGCAGTAATGGCAAGAAATTGCTATTTTGAAGTTAAAGTAATTTTCCTTGAGATAAAGTTTGAAGTAGAAGACTCTTCATTTCTTTTCACTTTAAAGGTAATATTTACTTGATATATATTTACTGGTATACATAGAAGCCTATTATAATAACAGCAACTTTACATCAGAGAAATAATAAAATTTAATAAAAGTAATTTTTTGAATTGGAACTACACAAAGTGTTTTGAAGCACAGTAACACTTATAGAATCAATCATGCCTTTTTAAAAAAAATTATTACAATTACTTTATCCTCACTGTCTACTGAGTAGGTTATATGTAGCAAAAACAGGAAAAATTAGAGGTGAGTTCATTGTTTTAATTAAGCATTAACTGGTTTTGGATAAGTTACATTCAACACCCCAGTTAGGATTCTGTTCTTCTCTATGGTTTTATTACATTTTTTATTTTTGCTTTCAACTTGCAGTGTTTAAAATTTAATAAGATGTTCAGAGATAAGCCAGAAATGTAGAATGTTACAGAAGCCTAGGAGATTTAGTTAATCTGACCTAGATGTTCTTTTGATGATTGAGATTTATTTGTGAAAACAATTCTCAATTTCAAAATGAAACATAGGAATATCAGCCATATAAGCCAGTGACAGGCAGATTATCAGCCACAAAAAGGAAGAGTTTGCCATAAAAGTTGTGCTATTTAGATCATTGGCATTTAGATCAGCAATAATATGAAAGTTATAAGTGAATGTAGTCCTTGCATTTTGCTATGTTTTAAAGAGGATTATCTAGTATTTTTTCAAGGGCTTTTTGTATGCATTTGATGTTGGATTCATTTTCAGTGTAATGCGTGTGAAACAAGCAGGTAGTATGAGAAACTCCTGGAGTAGAAATTGGGTGAAAATGTAAATATTAATGATATTTGAGAATGTATGTCAATGATTTATTCAGCATTTGTTCCTTGTATCCCAAAACATGGGTACTTGCACAGTTAGAATGAGAACACTTATACAACTTTTTCTGTACCATTTTTTTTTCTGTCACTCTAGCTCTGAGATATTGGTTCCTGCATCAGATTTTAATTTAACATTGTACAGTATTAGTTTTAAGAAATAAAAAATAATGAGATCTTAGAAATGAGAGATCAGATCTGGTATAGTCCACAAAGCTGAGTGGAGAAAGCAGTAAAGGTAGATCCTCTGGACTGAAGCAGCCAGAGTAATGAGTGTCATTTTCTTACAGTGCTGTGACTGAAATGTAGTATTTAATAGTGAAGCGCTCTTACAGGTGATGAAACCACTATAGGTAGTGCCACAGATCCTAGGAATTATGTGTAAAACAGTTTGTCTTTTATCCTAGTAGTCAAAATTGTAAAACCATTGCTTTGAAGCCAGAGTTAGTGACTAAACCTTAGTAATTCCTAATTGAGGATATAACATACATCTCAATTACTGAAATAAACCAGGACTATGAACTAACTTTAAGTACTTGGCTTTTTTTTTTTTTTTTTTTTTTTTTATTACTTAGCTCTCTTAACATTTAGATACTAGGCAAGCATGTGGTATCAGAATACTTTTATCACTAAATTTTACAAAGTGTGTTTCTTTAAAAATAAAAGCCATTGGTTTATCACTGTGACAATTGTTAATAAGCCTATGTAACAGATTAATTATTTTTCTTCTTGAATGTGTCGGGATTTCTAAAATACATGTGTATGTATGTGTAATTTGACATATTTTGGGATTGATTTAGTTCATCATTTCAAGCTTTGCTTTTGAATTACAGAAAGCTTAGCTATTTTAATAATTGAAAATTTATGGAATGAAAATTAACCTACAAAATAACATTTTGAAATAACATGAATCCTGTAGACACAGTTGTTAAGTGTAGGTTGTTCTAATCCTAAAGGTCTTTGATAACTGTGGGGTTAAATTATAGGTTTCTTTTGGGAAACCTATATGTTTGGGAAGGTGGCAGCAGATTCAAGAGGAGGAAAACTACTTGTCTTTGAGGGAAAGTTAACATTTGGCTAAAGCCCTTACCTTGTGTGCTATTTGATTATTTTGTTTTACAGACTCCAGGCATTAGAGCTCGATCTGCAAGACTTCAGTGGTTTTGTGACAGATGTATTGCAAGTAATCAGGTTTGTGTTTAATTTCTGGTCTCAAACACCTGAAACTGTAAGTAGAAAGCATGTCATATGAGCATTTGGGGATTTCAGGAGATGCAGCATTGGTTATCTTTGTTATATTCAAACCAAGCAGTAGCTTAATTCTGATTCCTGAGGTCCCATGAAATCTCTAAACATTTTAACATGGGCCCTGAAGATTTTAGCTTGCTTTATTCACTTGTTGGCTTGAGCAGGCTCATGCTGTTTCCTTGGCAATTTAAATCTGCTTCAGTCCTTAGTGACCAGAGGAGTCCCTTGATAGGAGCGCAGTGGAGTTTCTGCTTTATTTCTCCTCCAGCGCAGGTATTTGTTCACATCCTGCCAAGAAAAAGCCACAGGGAAGGGGAAGTGTAATGTTTGAGTGGAGGAATATTCTTATTAACAAATAAAGATGTACTCACTGAGTCCTCCACCCTAAGTATCTTTGAATTTTCCAAAATGCCTCTTCGTGGAGGTTCCCTCAACTAGAAAGTTATTCTATATGTGTTCTTGACTCCAAAGAGTCCTTCAGCTGCTTAACTTAAAAATTTTTTTTTAATTGTGATAAAATACATAATAGATAAAATTTATCATTTTAACTGTTTTAAGTGTATAGTTCAGTGGCATTAAGTACATTCAAAATGTACTCAGTCCTTTAACTTTGGAAGTGAAGTTAATCTGACCTTTGGATAAAGCTAATTTGAAGCATTATTCAGCTGTGATTTGTCAGCTATAAAATGTATCCTTTACACAATCTAGATCTACCTGTTAATTTTATTTTTAAGGTTGAAACTCTAGAAAAATTAGTGGAGCTGACACAGAAGCTATTTGAATGTGATAGAGACCAGCTATACTACAGTCTACTAAAACTATATAGTAAGTGATTGGACTATTCCTCATGTTTTCGTTTTGAGACATTTATTTTGTAGAAGGCAGTGGCCAGAAAGGAGTATCAGGCTTTGAGGAAGTTCCAGGAATTGTCAAATGTGGTGTCTTCAACAGAGGCTCAATAGAGGCCAGATTGAGTTTTATCACAGAATGTTATATTGTATCACTAGAAACCCTTCATAATTTCTAACATTCTTACTGCAATAATGAGGTGAGAAAAATCTTCATCAGAGCCACAGAATTTAATGGGACTTTTTCAGGCGAGACTATTCTTTTCCTTCTTTTAATTTAAATTCTTTAGTAGATTTATTTGTCACTTCTATAAATAGGTAATCATTGACTGTTCATTTGTATAGATCATTTCCTCCCCAAAAATGCATATTGATGTACAAACTTATTGCTAAACAATTACTTTTAAAAATGTGATCATATTATAATGCAGTTTTGTCTCAATTCTGTATTACAAACATTTTTCTACATTTTATCACCTGCAAATGGCTATACTGGACAGATACACTAAAATTTACTCAACCAGTCTCCTACCACTAGACATGTCAATAGATTTCAATTTTCCATATTGTAAAATAACACTGCATTAGTCATCTTTGTACCTTAATCTTTGTTCACGCCCTTAATTGTTTCCTTAGGCTGAATTTGTATTTGTATTAAAAGTGAATCCTTCCTCCCTCCCTTTCTTCCTTCTTTCCTGATCTAGATTATTCTCTTTTTCTCATGGAAAATTTTCCTTCACTAAACATAGACAGCAGTGAATAAGTTGATTCATTTGTCTTTTTGGAACTTGTATTTATTCTCATTGGAAGCTTTATCTTACATCTTGACGGTGTATGTAAAATAAGATTTGCTGTAAAATTTACATTTCACTTGGTGATTGCATTGACACACACTTCACGATGTAATTCTGTAAACTCGCTTGAATGATGATCACATCCTGGCAACAATAATGAGGTTGTTATTGAATGTTATAGAATTTTTAAACTTAGGTTTTAGGCATTTAGTCCTTAATTAGTTGATTATAACCATTGTTGGAGTGCTAATTCTCCCTCTTTCTTACTTTTGAAGAACTGTTTCATGCTTGAATTCTAATTTTATTCAAACTAAAAAAGAAAAAAACCTGAGTTTATGTATCTAAATGAGTTTCAGCATTTAAAGTCATCCCCAGGGAAGACTATATAAACTTTGATTCAGAAATACTGGTGAAGCCCTTATTACGCCAGCCATTGGGCGGGCGGTGGGCACTGCAGACAGGAAGAGAGTGCGCTGCAGGAAGAGTTCAGAGCCGTAAGCGAGGCGGCAGTGCGGGGTGAGACAGGAACTGGAGGGGGGCTACCGCGGAACTGGGCTACCGCGGTCCTCCGGTCCTCCGGGGAGGAATGAGATGCAGGCAGCCCTACAGACCGCCTTTTCCTCTGCAGGGGACCTTTCGCTTTTGCTTTTTTTTTTTTAAAGAAAAAAGGAAAAACCAGCTTTCCTTTCAGGTTAAGCAGGAACTCTTAAAGATAAACTCTGAGGTTTCTTACCCTTTCCTTTACTCCCCTCCGCCTGTTCTGATGGACACCTCCGTCCAGTTTCTTGCCCGGTGTTTGAACCAGTAGTCTGAGGAGCTGTCATCCCCTCAGCCTCGGAGCCTCGGAGGCTGAGGTAGCATGAGGGTGGCCTCCTGTGGGTCTGGAAGCCAGAGGAATCATTATAGGGAAGTATACTTTTTTTACCCAATTTGTTTACTTCCCACCTTCTGTAGTGCTATAAATCAGTAATATCCCTTTCTGAAGACGTAAGCTGTCCCCCACTGTGGCCGCCTCTGCCCATTTTGCCCTCTGACTTAAAACTACTACTTGTGTATGAAATAATTTATAAAGACTGTAGACTCAATCTGTTTGAAAAGGAACATATGGTATGGAGTGATACATGAAACGTGGCCCTATAACACTTGAAAAATCCATATTTTGGATTGTGGCTTTCTGAGAAGACCTTTTTTTGACCTACTGGAATTTTTCATGAGCTCATTCTTTTTCATGATGTAATTTTAGCCCTTAAAAGGGGTTCATTTAGTTATTTAGGGGTTTGTTGAAGAGCAGTTTTGCTTTGTTCATTTTAAAACAGTACCTCTCACAAATGCAGATACGCATTTAATTTTTCTGTGAATTACAACATCCTACAGAAACATGCCCAAAGATACGTTGCTTGATGGTTTCTGACAGCCAGCATCCATGTAACTATAATCTATCTAGATTAAGGAATAGAAAATATAACTCTTCATACCTTTAAATAATAGCTGTATTAAGCTTGCTCTCATTTTCTACTTATTCTATATAATTTGATGTTCATAGGTGATCTGTAACAAGAATCTACCATAATTCAAACTTGAGTTCTATGCTTTCTAATGCATTTTTACCTTTCATTGTGGTAGTCTTTTAAATTAGCTCCTGAGACCTACAACAGACATTACATGAGTGAAACAACTCCCTCACCTTCATAAAGAATATACTGTTATTTCTAAATGACAATATTTTCACTTACCACTTTCTTATATTCGAAACATTTCACTTTCTGTACATATACAAAGTAAAGATAGTTTATTCTTTGTCTATATAAAGTATTCTATCCAAAAAGAAAGCTTCCTTACATTCATAATTTTGCAATAAAATTTTTTTTGAATCTATCTGTAAAACCCCAACGTTTAAAACCTGAGCATTTATCCTCAGAAGTTGCTTATTTGCTGTTTTCTTCAGGTACTTAGAGCCATTGACATTTCTTTTCATGCCATGTGGTCTTTCCCCCTCTAGTATTGCACAAATAAAACATGAATATATTCTAAATCACTGAAGCTTCAAGCAGTACACTAGTGTACAGAGAAAAATGTGGAAACGTCATTGTGTTCACCTCACAGTCTTTTCAGTTGGCCATCCTTCCCATTCACTCTCTACGTTTGTATCCATTTTTTTTTTACATATGCACCTGTTATTTTGATTGTTTTATGCTCTACGTGTTTCATACTCTATGTTCTGTGTTTTTTTTAATTAATAGGAAATAAATTCACAGCAAAAGATATGATTGCTTTTTCTCCCTTTAACTACCAGTTTTAAGTGCAGGTATCCTTAGAACCTCCTACGTTTATCTTTTTTTTTTTTTTTTTTTGAGTCATGAGTTCATGAATTTTTTGTATATTTGTGTTTCAGTTTGTTGCAGTCGTTTTTCTTTTTGGTGCTCAAACTTCCCATCTTTGGCCGCTGGGAACCCCTTTGCATCGGCTTCTGTGTCATTTGACACACCCCGTTAGTCTTTGATAGGTCCTTGTTTTCAGGGAAAACAGGGCCATCCAGGCTTATGTGGCATAATTCCTGTCCCAAACCTAGAGCCTTATTTTAGAGGGGAGTGATATTTACAGACCATGATCAGGTGACTGACACATGGGGAATTTGGAAACTTCCCCAGCCTATCAGTAATATGTAAAAACTCAACAGCTTTATAATTAAAATCCTGAAATCTAGAAATCTTCATCTCTTGGTTTAATACCATAGAAGCTGCATGTGAAGTACCAGTTGTTGTTACACACTGATCAGATGGCCAAAAATGTAGCCCGCAACTGTGTTCTTGTAAAATTCACTAATAGTGTCAGAAACTGCTGGTTTTGTAGCTTAAGAGTTCTCAGAGATCATTTAGCAGCCAGTGCTCTTGTTCTTTGAAGAGAGAGCTGGGAGTTCCTGGAAAGTGATGGAATTATTAAGGCAACGTCCATTCCCTGGTCACAGCCTGGGTTTGTGGCTGTTTCATTCTTCAGATAACAAGTATGATTGTTGTTGTCTTGGTTGAAGGAATTTTAAGCCCCAGAGGCATATTATGAAAGAAAGGCATGGCCTTTCTGTATCTTTGTGAGATTTTTTTACACACAGCTGTAGATTTTGGCACTGACTAGTTTGATTGCCCTAGATTTTGGGTATATATTCTGTGATTCAGGGACATTTCCAAGAAATTTTTTCTCAAAAAAAAAAAGTGTGTGTATGTGTGTGTGTGTATGTATATATATATGTATATCTCAGTCATTTCATGCTATGTACACTGTCCAGTTCTCTCACCTGTATTTTGAAATATTTTCTTGTTATAAGCTTCTAGTTCACTTGAATAGGTGCATCTGTGTAATACCCTCCCAGATTAGAAGCTTTTCATATAGTTTGTGCTTTTTTAAAAAGAATTATCTTCCCAGAGTTCTTTCAGTCTGAAGGCAGAATTGTACCTCATCCACATCTTCGCTGTTCAAAATAGTTATGCTAGCTTAAAAGTTAATCTCTTTAAAAAGTACCTTAGCAGTGCTATTCCCGGCTCTTGGCAGCCCTCCCTGTGTCTTCCACAGTCCATAGTACCCTTTTGTAGGGAACAGAAGTGGTCCGCCTTTCCCTTCTATGGAATTAAAGATTCTGGTGCTTGGATTTTTGTTTTTAATTTATTTAATTAAATAAATTAAAGTTTATTTGATAAACTTTATGTATAAAGTCTTAATCATTACCATGCTTGAAAAATTACTCTTGAATTTTACATTACATGAGAACATTTTGATGAGGGAAAAGCATAATTAGCTTATGAGAGTCTTGTTTTGAAAATGGATTGTAAATTTAATAAGGGTTTTATGTTAGGCTGATTTTATTATCAAAGTATGTATAAAATCACTTTGAAGTTCAGGTTAATTTCTGCTGTTTGGGCCACCTTTTACTATTTTCTGTGTGGAAGTCTGGGCTGCAATCTTTGTATGACCCCTGGGAAATTTTCTATTTCCTACATTTTTGTTTATTGCCGATTTCTGATGGAATGTAAATGTGTTTTGTTTTTGTTCTTTGAGTTTTTTTATCTCCAGGGGTCATTAGTTATCAAAGAGCTTGTTAATAAGCTCTTCAATTTTAGAGTGGGAAGGAACTCTAGGAAAATCCCATTCATTTTAGCATTTTGGCATTTTTAAGAAATAAATTAACTCATGGTTTCTGGACCATTTGTGCCTTGAGCAAGCCCCCTTCCCAGAGCTGACCATACACCACTGAGATAGTCCTTATTCATATTTGCAATTTTTTTTAAAGGCCACATTTAAAACAGTATTTCTTTGTGTGTGATAGGTGTATTGAACTTAATGTCTTAAGATATTTTTCATGTTTTGCTCTATTTTTCACAAGCAGAAACTTGCTAAATTAAATGACTTGACCTTTTCTTTTTCAAAACCCATCAGAATGTTTAAAAATAAAGTATTGATTCTTACCTTTTTGCTATTTGTGCAGACTCAGTTACCACGTAGAAGGAACTAGATAATTCAATATGAAGGAATCCGTTTGTTTCCAATAAACGTCCTTGTCCCCCTGTAATACTTACTTAGTCTGATGGCATTATCTATTGAGATAGGAAATCTATCACACACTGTCAGAAATTCTTCAAGTCAACAGAAGAACAGAATTCTCCCTACCTAATTAAGTGAAAAAGGTTTGTTGATCTGTCACTTTTGACAAAAATCGTACATCTGCACGCTTCCAATCATTTTAGACCCTCGGCTGTGTACCTAACTGTACATATGTATCCCATCATTTTTCCAAAGTCTAATAGGCATAGTTGAGTTGTTAGCTGTTTCTGATTTTGATGTCAGCAGTGAGCAATTTCTCAGTTACTTTAAAAAGACAAACTTTTTATCAACATGATTTTGAAAGTTTTTAATAAATAAAGTAGGGTGGGTTTTTTCCGTGCTGTTTTTTAATAGGTAAGGCATCTCTGTGGTTTAAAATTCAAAAGATACAAAAAAGTATACAGGAAGAAGTCTTCTCATCTTTGATCCACAATCACTCTGTTCCTTTCCATGGAGACAATATTTGTAATGCTTCCTTCAGCATCAAATTTTTAAAAGTTCTAAATATGCTCATGAATTCTATTTAGTACATTCATTAATTTCTGCTTATTTTTACAGAAGCAAATGGTGACTGGCAAAGAGCTGATGCTGTCTGGAATAAAATGCAAGAAGAAAATATTATTCCTCGTGGGAAGACACTAAGATTATTAGCAGAAATCCTTAGAAACAATAATCAAGAAGTTCCATTTGATGTGCCTGAGGTAATTTGTTTTTAACTGTAAGCATAACAGATTTTGTTGCCAGTATAACTTTAGGTTACAGATTAGTCCAGCTTTACACTGAAAAGTTCACTGTATTTACCGGTTTTTCTTTAATTGAATGATTCTGTTTTTAAGTTGTGGTATGAGGATGAAAACCTTTCTGTGACTTCATCGCCCACACCTGTAGACGATAGTCTCCAGAAAGATCTGCTGATTGCCTGCCAAAGGAAGAGAAACAAAGGTAAACGTGTACATTGGGGTCTTCTTTCTAATAGCAACATGGGGTCTAAGCCCAATAAATTAGACGTGATCTAGGATAGAGATGGAACTTAAATTATATATGTTCATTATTTTCTGTCATTCTTTAAATTAACAAAGACATTTTGGGGCAATTAGGAAGATTGAAATATTGACTGAGTAGTAGGTAATTAAGGAGTTGCTCTCGTTTTGTTAGATATGGTAATGGTATTATGATTTATAGAAAAATGTCCTTAAGTTCTGGTATCTATAATGAAATATTGAGAAATGAAAAAAAAAATCAAGATTTCTGTAATTTATTTTAAAATACTTAAGCTATAAAGAACAAATTCTAGCAAAATGTTAATTATCAGACGTAGGTGATGGGTATATGGAGGGGTTCATTATACTATTTATTTTTCTTACATTTGAAATTTTTCATACTAAAGGCTAAAGTAGATCTATGCATTGTATCAAAATTATACTTTGAAAATAGCATGATCATGAATGGTTTTTGGCAAATACATTTGTTGCATATTTCGATTTCATTTGAAAGAAGAAAATGATTAGGGCATTAACCATCGTACTAGTGTGTGTTAAAGTGGTCAAGCAGTATTTCAGGGTTGAAGACAGGACATGAGCCCTGTGTCTTGCTCTTGTTCTCTTTCTCTAGTGGTAAACCTTCCTGAAGGCTTGCCTACCTCTGTTATGACTACTTTAAAATTCCTGTGACCATCTTGAACCCTCTGGTACAAGCTTGTCTATTATATTCTGGATATTTTCATTTAGGCTTTGTTGTACTCTCCCAAAATTATGTATTATTTTTGTTTCTTTTTCTGTTTTTAATGTTTATGTTGTATGTTTATGTATTTTATATTTCCTTTCTAATATTTTTCCATAGGATGCAACTGTTTAATTTTTCCAGTTTTTGTGTGGCTTTTCAAATATGCTTTATAATAATTTAACCATAATGCAGCAGCTTTTTTTTTTTCATTTTTGTATTGCCGGTTTTCAGCTCTTTTCAGTTGAAAGCCATCAATTTGGAGATTTATAGACTCTCTTGACTTCTTGCCTTAATTAGAAATTTTGTGACACTGACAAAGTATCTGAAGTAAGAATTAAGCTTTCCGCTTTCTCAATTCTGCAGAGTAACTTTGTTTTTGAGTCATTTTCCTTTGCTTCAAGTTCAGTCTATACATCCTTGACTCTTTCACCATGTATCTGTTAAACCTACATATAAATTTAATTGTTATCAATACTGTTTAAATATTCTAATGGAATTTTGCTTTGACTGAATGAATATAAGGTATAGCTCCTGTTTTAAGATTCTAAAATGCTTTATATTACCTTTTTAAACTGTTTCTTTTTAAGTTTAAGTAAAAACATTTAACCAGTTAACTAAATATAATGCAATGTGTATTATAAATGCAAAGAAAGATATACCCCTATTCTAATTTTAATATACAATTTACATTTACCTAGTTGGTTTCATTCTGTTAATTCTTCAAAGGTTTTAGTTACTTTTGTGTATATCTCAGGGTTTGAATGTGTGGCAAAATATGAATACTTTGAAAATTGAATGTTTGCATTAACACTATTGAATTTCTGATAGTTCAGTATATTAAAGGGATATTGTGCCTTTCACAACAGAAACTTGTGACGAATGAGTTTGGTGCATTACAACAATAGCCTTTTTAAAAAATTAATGGAAAATAATAAACACAGCCATAACAATTTCATGCACAGACTACAATTTTAGAAGAAAAAAAAAAACTAGTTAAGATTTTCTGGATTATTTTGCTGATCTTAAATTTTCAAATTGTACCTTGTATATTTTCATTCATCAAGCTAGTGAACTATATATATACTTGTTGAGGTGTAGCCAATAATTGCAATACATCTTAACCTCTAAGCTCCCTTAAAAGGAAAATACTTGTATTATATACTAAAGAAGAGATTCTACCTGTTCTTAGTTAAGATGCAAATCATACCTTTTTTCTCACTTGAAAGGATGTTTTTGATATTGTCGCTTCAGTTTAATTGAAGAGCTAATTCAAACACCCCTAACTTATAAACACAAGCATAATGTCTGCTTGTTCAGAAACCTCTAAAATAGCTCAGACTGTTCTTCTGAGCATTAACGTCATGCTCATTCCTAGTTGTGTGTATCCATAAAGGGTCTTACGTGATAGTTCAGTTATGCCCTGTCTTTATTGTGATTTGTTTATATACACCAGAGTGTGGATTGTAGTTTCAGTTGGATGTTTATAGCCAGGCAATTTTATTTCAGAAAAGTAAGTGACTGAAAAGTGTAGTTACTTCTCTTTTGGTAACATCTTTTCATTCACTGACAGTTATTGTGAACAAGTGAAATAAAACTGTTAATCAGTCAAACAAATGTTGCTTAGTTTACTTGTTAGATATCTGTATATTTGAAAATTGTATGTTTTTGTATAAGTCCTGTCGTAGCCAAATAATTTGATCTCCTAATTTTAGAATTATAGGCTATATTCACTTTAATGCTATTGTGTTGAAATGTTAACCATAGTAACCACCCACTTATAGATTAAAGATTGCTTTAAAATGAATCTTTTGCTCCCCTCAATCTAAATTATACCCCTGGTTTATTTGGACTTTAACACACATTTTGCAATTTATTTTGAAACTGGGTTCATCTTTTGACAAATTCAGAAGAGCTGTTTTTCGGTTTTTTTGGCATGAAAATAGAGAGCTAGTATGAAAAATAATTTTAAAAGGAAGCCCTTTCAGGTACCATCCATTTGGATTAAGTATTAGTTTCCAAAACTGTCACTTCTTTTTTTAAAGATTGGAAGAGTGATAAAACATCTGCTTGCTTGGTCATTGTATGTCTGTAGAGTGGTACAGTGAGTGAGTAGAAAAAGAAAGGGAAATATGTGGGTTTAGGGCTTTGTTTTAGAGCTCCCCCTCCCCCTCCTTTTTGCCATTTCAGAATAATGTCATCTCATTTGTTGTTGTTTTTTCCTTCATAGATGCATTTAATATTTTCTTGAAAGCAGAGAAGCAAAATATTGTGTTTAACAATGAAACTTATAACAATCTTATAAACTTACTATTGATGAAGGATAATCCTGCACAAGCGTTACAAGTGAAAGATTTGTAAGTATTAATCCATTCATTAAACCTCTCACTTTAAAAACTATCAGCTGTCATTAGGATTTTTCTAATGATGTATTGTAGTAGCAGTTGCTTAATAATTAGCTTTAACTACCCACAAAAAATGTACATGAAATGGTTTTCTAATTCTATGGGGGTTTGTAACCTATATAAAATATAACCTTTACTGTCCCTGCACAGTACAGTATATTTTAGTTACCTTAGATAACCTTACAACTTATGTATGCTATTCATATACAGTAATTTTTTTTTAAATCATATTCCGGTTCTTATTCATCAGCTAGATGTGTGTACCTTTTATGGTGGAAACAGCCTAATACATGAAGACACCATGGACTTTGAACTTAGGCTAGGGTTTGAATCTTACTTGAAAGCTGTTGGGAAATTCCCTCCTGTCTCTGAGCTGCGTCTTCTGTATGATGAGTAGATGATAAATGATCTTACGTTAATGATTTCGACTGGGTATTGAAGGAGATAAAGTGAAGTAGAAAAATATGTGCTGCTCAACACATTTTAAATACCTTTTCTCTTTCCACTTGTTTTGTAATCTGTTTAGGGTGGTGGTAGTGGTTTTGTCTCTCTGGCTGGTTCCCTAGAGTAAAAAAACTTTGTTAATCAGAGCAAGAATATTGTTTTCTTTGGAGGCGCGGGGTATAGCTTAAGTGTTACAGCGTTTGCTTGGCACGCACAAGGTCCTGGGTTCAATCCCCAGTACCTCCTTTAAAAATAAAACTAAATAAATAAACCTAATACCTCCCCCTTCAAAAATAAATAAAAGGATGCTTCCTTATTTAAACAAAAAAAGAAGAAGAAGAAAGATAAAGTTTTCTTCCCTGGTGTTGTGTCAGTTAACTGACTGTTGTCTTAGCAACCCAAGGAGTTACCTTCAAAAGTTAAGTAATTAATCAGAAGGGGCCTGCAAAGGAGTAGATCAAGGTCACCTGAACGTAGACCTGTCCTATTGATGAGTCATTAGCTTTATTTTCAAGGGCAAAGGTCAGCCTTTTCCTAGTATATTGTAAGTTTTGAAATCATCTCTCTGGCTAATTTTTGGCCTTAAATTTTTTAAGTCATAGCACTTTTGGAATATTAGAATCTTGAAAAGAAAATGAATGTTTGCCGTTCTTGGAATTTGCTGGAAAACCTAGTGTTAAAGTTAATTCATCTTAGGGCCGTATTTACTGATTGTTTCAGTACATTTTCAAAAATATGTTATATATAACTATACTCGTCTGTGGAAATATATATACACACGTACAATGTACACACACATACATATACACCATATATATCTGTGCTCTTGAATCGTCGTTTATATGTCTGGTTAGAAGACAGTCACACTGAGACTTTTAAGTTCAAGTTTTTAACATTCCGTGTCTCATTTGTGTGTTTACTCAGTTGCTAATTAAATTATCTATAAAATACTCAGTACATCCTCAGTTAGTGACCTGGAAAAGTTGACATTGAACAGTGTCCTGTCATCTGTAACCTTTGAAGTCATCTAAGAGGTGCAGTTTTTTCCCTAAAGTAACTTCTCTCAGAAAATTATTATATTAACTCCTTACCCCAACACCATCTCCATAACAATCAAAGGTGTTTTGAAGCAACAGTGATTTGGGAGGAAGGAGAGTCAGAAAAAAGAGTAACTATGTTATTGGAGGAATGTCACATAACTTCTCTGGATTCACATCCTGGTTCATTGCCTGCATCAGACTAGATCATCTTCCATTCCAGCTCTGTATCAATGATAAGAGTGAAGAAGAATTGTTGCCCTTTTTTTGGTAGGCTTCTTTATTGTAATATGGTGTGACCAAATGAGCACTGTAGCAAGTGGCAGTACTCCCAGTGTTATCTGGCACTGTCACTCAGTCTATAAATAGCAGTCTGTTACACCTTCCTACACGATGCCACTTGTCTAGTCTGAAGAGCAGTAGTTTTCCCTAGGATCTAATGCGATCTTTGTTTTTGCTGTAGCTTTGCTATCTCTATTTTGTTGCAGATTCACTTGACTACTAATGAGATTTCTTAAGTCTTATTAAGGTCTTTAAGTTTCCCGACAAGTAATGGAACTTCAGAAGTAACAGTAATAGATGGCTTTTAAAATTTTTTAAAGAAAGTTAATTTCTTTCATTTTTAATTAGAATTACATTTCCTCGTGTTTCAGGATAAAACTTTATGGATAGTGAATTCTTCCAAGGGAGGGGAACTGTTTATTCAAAGAGCAGCAAGGAATACAAACTGTTATTTCAAATCTCTTATAACGCTAAACTGTATTCTTAGGAAATTTGAGAATTGTGTGGCAATAACTCTGCTTTTATCTTTTGCAAATAGCACTTCATTTTCTCTTGTTCCTGCTAGCTTCTTACTTCATTCGATCTAAAAATAATGCTAAATCAATCACTGATGGTTTTTACTGGATTGGCCAGCTTTTATTATCCAAAGTAAGATAAATTGTAATCACTGACTAATGTCCTATGTGCACGTTACGTAAGTACAATCCATAGACCAGGCATTGCTCTGAAATCTCTAGTATGAAACTTTCCCTATAATACTGTCTTCTTTGGTTAAGACAGTAATTTTTGCAGTTGATTGTGAATTAAAAGATTAATACCTCTCTGTCTCTCTCTGTAATTTTTTCCCTTTGTTTTGGCAGTTCTAAAAATGAAAAGAAAATGTCTAGAATTCTGTATTGTCCAGTCCCATAGCCACGAGCCATAAGTGCCTTCTTAAATTATTAAAATTAAATATAATTAAAGTTTCCATTCCTCCATCACAGTAACCAGATAGCCACATGTGGCTAGTGGCTACCCTGTTGGACAACATGGATAAAGAATATTCCTGTCATCATAGGAAGTTTGATTTGACATCTTTGTAGTAGTTCTTTTCCCCTGGTTGTTTTTTTTTTTTCTTCCTGGAAGCTCATAATTATGATTCAGAATTAAACTTACTGTATGAATGAGTCCAGTGCAGAGATCAGCAGTACCCTTTGTAGTTCTTCTCCCTTTGCCAGTTTGGAATATATTTGGGTTGTGATTAGTCCCTTTTTACATGTATAAAACATATATATGTTCAGTATAAAATAGAGCTGAGGAGAACTTTTTTTGCTTCCTATTTAACTTCACTTTCAAATTTGTACTGCTCAATAGGCACCTTCTTGAGATAAGAAGAGATTATTGAAAAAGAATATTCTGTGTTTTGAGGTTTTCAAGAGACTTGACATCAAGTGTGATGTCAGTTAGAGAAGTTTTGTCACCTCAGTGGTTTAAGTCAGTTTTAGGTAGTATTTTCAAGTAAACGTGATAGAACACATGTTATAATATTGGTGTAGGAAGTGAGCTTTTATTCTAATGTTTAGTATTTACTATTTTAATAGTGTCTCCTGTTGATTTAATCGTGCTAAAGATTGAGAAAGCAAATCCCTTATTTTCTGCAGTTTATAGTCTCATGCACGAGTTGTTGACTTAAGAGCTTTGACAGATGGGACAAAGGGAAAAAGTCAAAGTGAGCAATGGGTGCTCTGGTGGGATTAAGAGGATTGGTTGGGGATAAGAAAATCCTGTGCCCGGAGACTGCAGGGGGGAACCTCAGAGGCTCAAAGTGACTGAGAGGATGGGCACATCACGGTGTCTTTGGAGGATTTTCTTGGGATTGACGAGAATAATTTAGCAGTGACCCTGCTTTTCTCGCAATCTGCTCAGCTCAGACGTTCCTGTCGGCAGGCCGAGGTTGTTGGCAGCAGGATCATCACTGAGCTTGATAAGGCGAATGGCAGCAATTGCTTTTGCTTCTTTTGACCTGTGGAGATTTCCTAATCTGGAGATGAACCCAGAGGCATTAAGGATGCTAAAGTTTCATCACAGGAGATGTGCAAACAATGTAGCAAACAGAAGTCTCTGGCTCAGGGTTTTTTGTTTGTTTGTTTGTTTTTAATAAATCATGTAGGTTTTAGTCATAAATAAAGCAAATTTTTGCTCTTGAGTTTTAAAAAGTTGGGGAGGGAGGATCTCAAATTTAATGCCGGGATAAGATTGTGTGAAATTTTTAATTTTAATGAAACGATGGTTTTAGTTCTGCAGTATATTCCTCTTTAAAAACTGTATGTATCTGGATGACAGAAATTTGAAAATTAATCAACCAAATGATACGGTGTTAGTAATGTGCTTTAGTTTATATTTAAAATATAAAGTGCTGAAAATAAGTGCTCATTTTTGTTGCCGAAAGAATAGTTTTACATTTTTATAATTATGGTGAATGTAGAAAAAAGAGGAAAAAGTATCCTGCTTCGGATACAGCAGAACAATGCAGGGCATGCAGTTATTTTAGTCATCTAATATGTCAGCATTCAAGAATCTGAACCGATTGTTTAAAAAAAATCTTGTACTTTGTTTCTTTTGTTGCTCATTTCCAACTTTGTCATCTGTCAGAATGCAAAAAAAAATTATCCTTCTATAACCATTGACAGGATAACACAAAAGCTGTCTCCAGGTCGATATTTTGCAGCAATATTTTTAACATACGAACAGTAGTTTTTATAATTTCACCTTGGTGCTCAACCATTTATTATCGTATCAGAAGCATGTCAGTAATTCCTTTCTAAATGTCTGCTTCTTTTAGCGCTGAGACCCACATCAAGGGCTTCACACTGAACGATGCTGCCAACAGCCTCCTCATCATAACGCAAGTTAGGCGGGATTATTTGAAAGGTATGTCACAATGCTTGACCTTTACGTCACATTAATGCCTCTGCAGATTTTTCTTGTAACGCCCTTCGAATACTTGGATAAAGGAGTCCATTTAGCAAATTACCTGCTTATCAAGAGCCTTTTGTGGTAGCTGAGAGACGTAAATTACTGCACATGCATTTATAATACAGCTTGAATATGAATGTACTTGTCATTTGACCACTTAGTCCAGTTTCCATTCCATTTAACACAAGATGGGTTTTCTTAAGATGAATCACAGCTCTTCAGACATGCAAAATTTGTGTTCCAGAACGAGAGAAAGTACAGGCTTTCAAGTGCGTTAAAATTCACAGCCCAAGTCATTTTGCTTTGGAAATTAACATACTTTAGAGCATCTGAAACAATTCCCAGCAGTTGTTTCTTGCATATTGTGTTGGTTGTGTGTGAGATAGCAAATAAGTTAAATTGAGTATTAAATGTGTGGGATTGTGCACCAAATGATTATAATATTGATTTTTAAAACTTAATCTAATACTTGTTTAATAGTTCATAATACCAACAGCAGTAAAATGCAGTGTTTGTTTGGAGTTTGGAGTTTTTAAATTAATAGTAAGAGGATAACACCAGAAAAATGCGGAGATGACTTTGGGGCGGATTGAGATGGGGGCCGTTTGTTTGATAGAGGCTGTTTAATGGGATTGCAGGCAGAGAGGGGTGGATTTGGATCTGGAGGTCTTATGAATGAGCTCCCAAGGGGGAAAATGATGAATCTCTTAAATTTAGGTAGGCATCTTTTCACATTCAGTTTTGCATTTGAATTTTTGTCAATACAGTAACACCACAGTTTTGCTCACACAACAAAACCCACTTAGGAACTCTCTAAGGAGGGCTGAACAAAGCTCATTAACTGTTAAATATGTTACCTGGTTTCCTCCTCAGTCTGTAATAATGGGGTTACTCTTCACTTGCATGTTTATAAAATAGTTTCCCATCCGTGAGAGTTGCTGTCTAATTGTTCAGCTTTAGTATTCCCGTAATACCTAGAAGTGTTGGTCTTTAGATGTCTTCCTAATTGATTAGGACTGAGCATGTATGTGATAGTTTCTCCCTTTGCAGAATTTCTACTTCAGTATTCCACAGGCAGGGCCGGCCACATCTAGACAGCCTTAAGTCATAATTGAGTGTTGTAGGACTTGTTATAAAAACTTTAAAAGCTTTCATTTTATTTTCAATAAAAAAGGCTTTATGACAAATTGATATTTAATATAGAGATGATAAACAATTTTAAAACATTGGAAAGTTAAGCTTGCTCTCCATATAAATAAGCTCATTTTTGTAAATAGCTAAAGTTTCTGTAGACATAAAGATCAGAAAAAAAACAGCTTTTAATTTCAAGGGGTTAATTTTTGAGCTGAATCTGAACAATGTTTTAACTTGACTGCTACCCTTTGCTTGTCTGTTAGGTACCTATGATCACGACAAGAAACTTTATGATACAATTTCACATTTATTCTCAGCTATTTAGTTCAACTGGAGGTTGGCTGAGAGCAGAAGCCCACTGCTCCCCACTACCAACCACCTCCACCTCCCGTGCCTCACCACAGACTGACCTGCTGTTGAAGTGGTTATTGGCAAGGTGCGAATGGTGTTGGCACTCTCCACACACCTCTCTTTATTTTGCTTCATGGCCAACTAGAGCTCCCAATTTTAAAACTACCCTTCTCTTTTTCAGGTTTCTTTTTCTCAATCCCATCTAAAGCCAGAAGAAAAATAAAGTCAGTTCAGTCTTAATCTAATTTTATAAGCTAATGCTGTTCTGGAATATTAACAACTGATACATAACACTTCTGCAGTATCATCAATATTACTAGTAAATTAGGTGACAGCATGTAAAGGACTCGGAGGGAGGGGTGTAGGACGGAAATCGTTATTGGTGTCCCTTAAGTCATAAACTGTTCAGAAGGTAAGTCCTGTATGGGGATATGACTTCACTTCAAAGGTCATGTGCTCCCTTTGGATAGACGTGAAACGATCTATTCTCAAACCTCCACGCTGTTACGAACACGTGCGCCCATAGATGCAGACTCTAGGCTGCTTAGATTCTTGGGTTGGTCTCTAACAGTATGACCTTGGGCAAAGTACATAAATTATCTGTGCCTCAGTTTCTCACCTATAAAATTGGTGCTTCCCTCAGAAGGGTAGTTGTGAGTGTAGCTGCTTGATACTGTGCCTGGCGTGGAGTAAATGCGCAACAAATGTGGTAAAATGCTGGTTGCTGTCATCATCATCGTGATCTTATTTTTGTTGATATTATTTTGATCCACTCGTAGAAAGATCCTCCTTGGATGACAGTATTCTCGGCTAATAAGAATATTCTGAAGTTGTTTATCTCTGTATGCCTGCCAGTTAAGAAGACTTCCTCAGGCTTATTTTCTATAGATAATATTAAAGTAGTATAAATAGCATTTTTTGTTTCCTGTGTGTTTGTGTGTATTTATAACATTTTATTGTATATGCCTTCTAAAGCTACTTCTTTTCTCTTTTCCCCACTTGAGAATCACTGGTTTAGAATGTAACGTTGGAGTAATTATAAATTATTTATTCAGTAATAAATACTGAATTCATTATGTCTTTTACTATATCACTTTTAATAGAGTGTTTAATTATTGCCTTTTCCCCATTCTTCTGTAAAAGAGAGGCCGTTCTTCCTTGGAAAGCTGCTTTGAGAGTCTCAGTTTTACGCAGGTTACACCACTTTAATTGCTACAGAGCCATGAAGTTTCCTTAGGTAGTGAGAGCGGTGATTGTTATGCTAAGTGTTACATTCTCCCAGTCTGCCACTTTATTTAATACTGATTTTGCTACACTGGCACAGGAGTTAGTAAATCAGAAGGATATTCCATATTTATCCATAATTAAGTACTTATAGTGAGCATGATGCTTTAAAAAACAAATACTTCTGTGGAGAGTCTTCCTGGGAATCAGATGAGCTTTATTTTCTCTGAAAAAATCATTGCAAGAAAATATTGACTAGGGATTTAAATCATGTAAAATAAATTTGTTAAGTGTGTAACTCGAATGTTCCGGTTTGGCTGGCCTTGTATGATCAGCCCTTTTTGGACTAGAAAGAGACATCATTTTTCAAGGAAGAATCTTTGGGATATTAGAAGATTTTGATAATCATGAATCTTTTGAGTGTAATAAAATCTGGGAAAGTATGAAAGTGGGTAGAAGTTACATATTTTTGGAAAGTTTTTAATTTTTAAAACTCATTCTTATTTGTACTTCTCTGAACTTGTCAAGCTTCCTTGAAATTAGTCACTAAATGTTATCCCTGAGTGGAGCTCATGTTTTGTCAGTAACATTTGCATTTTTCTCTGTGACTTAAAGAAGAAATTTCTCTGATCTCTGATATTTTGTAGTCAAATAAATCATTATATTTTTTAGGTTTCTCATAAAGTATTAATATTTTCTGTAATACAGAATAAATTATTCATAGCTTTTTGTGTGTAGCCACTTGGTACACATATTTAAAAGCTGGTCTTCAAGATGCATTAAAGTTAATACAGTTCATATAAGAAAAACTGTCACCTGTTCTTCTTTTGTAGATGCTCTGACAACGCTAAAAACAACCTTAGATCTGGAGCAGGTACCTTCTAGGGTAGCAGTGACCCGCCTTATTCAGGCATGCGCCTTGAAGGGTGATACGGAAAGTGTACAGGCAATTCAGAAGTTGGTAAATGGACTCGAAGATTCAATTGGACTTTCCCGAATGGTTTTCATCAATAACATTGCTTTAGCACAAATAAAGAAGTGAGTATTGTTGAGCTTTCTTTCCCTCTGCTGGAAACTGGAAGAAGCATTACCTCAAATACCACCTTTTAAAAACTAGGCGATTAGAAACCATATCAACTACAGGGGAAATATTGGTGGCAGTTGCTGGTTATTCTTTAAGTATCAGGGAATAATTATACATTACAAAATATGTTTTAGCTTTAAGTTAAATTGTAGAATAAACAACATTTATCAAATTTTTCAAATTCATTAAACTTGCTCCATGGTTGGTAACTTTTCTCGTTTAACTTTTCTTGCTGTCAGAGCAGTTGGTTGCAAAAGTGAAAACTGAGTTCATTTGATTGTCAGCAACACTTGAGGGTGATGCTCTACTAGCACATTGTGAAACAGGGCCCAGCAAGCTTGTTAAAAATTACATGCATTTCCACTTTCCCTACCCTCCTGCTCGTCTACCCCTGTTAGCACACAGCCACACAAAGGGAGTTTTTTAGAGCTGATTCTCTTACCACCACCTCTGGATTCCTTGTTGAGAATCACTACTGTAGAAGTAAATAAGAACTTGATTTTTACTAACTTCACTAGCAAAGTTAAAGATTCACAGGGTGATTGTGATTATGGAAGTAACATTCTTAATGGTTTTTCAAAAGAAAAAATGTTCCTTAGTAATCTTACGTGCATTCCATGGGTTTTGATATTAAAATGTCACACTGGTTTTTACAGGGTATTTTGTTTGTTCATGTTTATTTGGGCAGAGAAGAGGTTTTCTTTTAGTTTTCCTCCTTTTAAAACTATTTTACCAGGTAGAACTTTAAACTTTCCCTTTAATTAGAAAATATGATTATTTTGAGTTAGACGATCCAGAAAATTATCCAAGAAAGATCTGAATGAATTTTAAAACGTTACCATATAAACACAGTTTTATATGATGTGGAGAATATGGTTTTAGTCACTATTAAATAATTCTGTAAAACCTGTAAGAGAAATTTATTGTAATGGAGTGTTCATTTTTAGAGAATTCTTATTTTAGGTAATAATTCCAACATAAATTATTTGGATTTGGAGTGTCGTATCATAATTGTGCAGTATCAATTAAAAGAGAACCTTACCCAAAAAGATAGTCATAAAGATAATTTTTTTTATCATAACTAGTTGAAAAAAGCCATGTAATTGATTTTTTTTTACTGTAAAATGTGAAGATCTTTTTTTCTGAGAATTTTAGTATAAACTGAGTATTTTTCAAATGTTGTATATTACCTGACAAAAACAAATTGTTGTGACTATGGGTTGAGAGATGTGAAACATTATCAGCATTTTTAAGAATCCCGAGATGTTACACATTATCTTTACTTCCTGCAGTAGTGACCAGTTGTAGCTGTAGCATTTAAGCAAGTTTTCATTTAAATCCAAACAGCTACAAAAATCAAATTAAATCTTTGAGATATAATTTTTTTGTTATCATCATTCTTCTGTATATAATTGTTTGATATTTTCTCTAGAGCAGTGTTTTAAAATAAGCAGCTACTTGAGTTACTGTAGCATGAAACATCTAGTGGTTGCTTTTGCCACCTAGATGTGATTGCGTTCAACTTGCATGGTGTTTTTTATCCAGTTAATTATAAATGTATTTCCTTTTTTTTTCCTAAAGTGAAATTTGTGAAGCCCAGAGCACTCATGCTGAAACTGTCTGCAGCATTAATACAAAAGCAAATCTTTTTTTATAATTTATTTTACTTTCTTTTACAGCAATAACATAGACGCTGCCATAGAAAACATTGAAAATATGCTAACCTCAGGGACTCAGGCCATGGAACTTCAGTACTTTGGCTTGGCATACTTATTCCGAAAAGTCATAGAGGAGCAGTTGGAACCAGCGCTTGAAAAGCGTAAGTGTGCTGTTCTAGCCAGAGAACACAGAAGCACTTTTTCTCTCGAGTGAGTCTGGGCTGACTGACCTTGGTGGATGACTTAGTTACACCACAGTTTAAACGAAAGATTTTTTCTTACCCGTCATTTTTTCAGTAAGCATCATGGCAGAGAGATTGGCCAATCAGTTTGCAGTTTACAAACCTGTCACCGATCTCTTCCTTCAGCTTGTGGATTCAGGCAAGGTGGAGGACGCCAGAGCTCTCCTACAGGTAATGACCGCACCGCACGTGGAGCAGTGGGGCTTGTGGCTTGTGAGAAGTCAGCTGAGAAATTACTAGAGTCAGGTGTGTGGTAGAATACTGGAAATGAGGTGCAGTGCTGCTAGTACATTTAAAGTCAGTGTGAATCAAGGTTACATGACAAGGACTGGATTGTAAGTTACAGGTTGCTGGTTTAAAAGATGCCAGATCGGGCTAGAACTGTCTTTAGATTTAAGTGGGGGTGGGAGAAGACATGTTTTGCTGAAGTGATTTAAAGACAAATGTTTCTGTGCAGATAGGTAATGCAAAACACTTCCTTTGATTTCCTTCTTTAATTTCTCTTATGCTTTAAATACTGTGCATCACCATGGCAACACAGTTTGCAAACAAAAAGTAGGAAATGTTTGCTTTTCACGTACAGCTTCTCACTTGCATACTCAAACATTCTCAGTGCCTTATTCAAGGTTTATTAAGAGTTGAATTTGCTTTCTATTCACTTGTGTGTCACAGACACATTAAATGACAAATGCAGGTCTCTGTGGCCCACACTCTCAGTTAAATTAGCAATCTTCAGGGAAGGAGACAACTGCATTCATGCCATTTTAACAGCACTAAGTATAAAGCCACGCCAAGTGCCGACAGAACGGCGGGTGATCAGAGCTGCCACTGGCAATGTACACAAACAGGCCCCGCTGGGGAGCCCCTTCCCAGCAGGTGGCAGTCAAACAGTCACTGTGATCCCGCCAGCCGGCTGTGTTTGTGTAGACTCCCTGTGTCAAATTGAGGCCTGGGACCAATTTCGATAGTAAATAGTATTATGTTCACCTACGTCTTTACGAGCTGCGACACATCTTGAGTAAGTAGATAGGGAAGGTAAAACTGTACCCATTGGCTGGAGCTCTACTTTTGATCCTTCCAAGTTCATCAATTTTGACAGTGGAATCCAAGCCATTTTTAAAAGGAATTCCTGAGACATTTCCCTGTTAATAGTTTTGTACAAAGTATAAATTGGCACTTCCTCTAAAGCTTTTTCACTTTTGATCCTAAAGGGAGAGAAGTTCCAGGTAACAGAATTTTCTTGTTTGGTTTGATTTGTTTACATTTTCTCTCCTTTATAAATTTTTTTTAAACAGAAAAGGCAATTTGTGATAAGGATTTCAGGAATCTTTTCATTGCTTTATCTTGTCTTTAGAGTTAAAAGTTCTACCTTGAAAGTAAATCTAATGCTTTATCTCTGTGTGTACATACCTGAGTGTACCTACTCAGGGTTTATACACGTCTAACTTTACATGTGATAGTATCTGTTCAGTTTTAACACAGTGTTGATAGCTCTTTAGAAAGTGACCCTTGGTATTTCAGCTATCAGCTTGTTCTGAGAGCCATCTTCAGGGCTCTTAGAAGCAGGACTGACCACAGCCCAGGGTGGGAGATAGCAGGGACGTCGCAGCTGCCCTTGGAGCTGCGTTTACCCGCAACGGCCTGTCTAGGGCTCTTGATGACAGCCGAGTGTTGCTGCAACAGCACAGTCTTCTCATTTTTATTCCTTCAATAGACTGAGGTTTTAGATGATAAACCCTTTACCCATTCTTTGCTTGCTTGTCAAACAGTGAAAGATTGTTCTTGCTGTAGTGAAGAATACTTTATTCACAGATGTCGAAAGCATCCGTTTATAGTATAAGTGTTCTGTGTGTCCCCCAAAGTTCTTTTTATACTAGTCGTTTTAGTATTGACAATGTTTTAAAGCTTTGAAAGAGCAATGTGCTTTTAGAAACTTAAGAGAATGACATTTGTGATGAGTGTAAACTAAAATACGGTCTTGCCATATTTGATTTTACTATAGCATCTAAGATGGGATAGACACTTGATTATCTGGTCTGTCATATAAACTTTTTTTTTTTTTTTTTTTTTTGAGTTTAACTTTTGTCTCTTTCTCAAGCACTGGCTGTCTGTTGCCATGAAAGCCTTTTATAAAATAGAGAGATTGAAATCAGTCCTTTTGTATGCATAAGTGTAGGTAATTATACTTTAAAGAGAACTTGCTTTGTACATTTTAATTTTTATAAAGAAACGAGCAGTTATCTCCCTGACACCTTATTAAATGTATAATTAACCTTATGATCCCTAGCTCACTTGTGAATGCTTGGCAGTATAATTGGAGAGGAATAGTGTTTCTTTTTTTCATCTTCCTTTGCAGTCCTAAACCTTATTCTGTGGTTGTTGAAGCATTAGTTTAATTTTTCCCTTTTCTTTTTAAACAAACTTTATAGTTGCAGTGCCATGGGCAGCATTCACAAAAGCTTGGCATAGTTTGCATTTGTTTTCTTTCTTCTTGCCTTAAAAAATTTGGCCGACTATTAGGCCTTCCTATTGGTAATGATACATTACTGTATTATTGTGAACTTTCTTAATTGGAAATATTCACGTTGGTCTGTTTGTTTATCAGAAACCTTCACTTACCTGACCACTGTTTCAATTTTCAGAGATGTGGAGCAATTGCTGAACAAATTCCAATTATCTCGGTGTTCTGTATTAGGACTTCTCGGAAATTGGGAAAGGTATGGTGCTTTACTTGCTGATAAATCATTAACGCTATAAGCCAGTCTTGTTCAAAGGTATCGAGTATCACAGAAGAGCTTATTTGCACAGGACCTTTTCGAAAAATACAGCAGATATTGAACACTTGCTGGTCTGTACTTGTTTACTGTTTTAGATGTGGATAGAGAGTCAGTTCTGGCTCATTGATTGTACTGGAAATGCAAAACAAGTTTATGCGGTGAATTCTTCATTCATGTAGTTGTGCACTGATCTGATCCCCAAGAAAGGGCCCTTAGAAATGTAAGGTAAAAATCCTGTTGCTTGGGTCACTTGGTACATTTAATAGTACAGAGCACAGAGCACTGCTGATGGAGACTTCCACCGCGGGGCGTCTCCTGTCGGATGGAAATCGTCGGGTAGATGAACCAGTTAGCGTTCAGACTGATATGTGCCACAAATTAATGTTCTCAGCTTGTGCAGTTACCTATTTACACTAAAAAGTACATGTGAAAGAGAACCAGGTCCTATTTTTGATGTTTTTTTGAAAAAAGAATAAAAGCATATTTCAAAAAGATTTCTGTGTGAAACAGGTTGTTTCCAGCTCTTAGAGGTCTAGTTTTCCTTAATTTTCATATACTGCCCCCCCAAAAAAACACTTAAAATTTTTTTTTTTACCTAATTGCACTTTTTAATCTCTGACTCCTGTATTTATTTACAACAAATAACATTTAGAAAATATTTAGTGGTCCTTTGTTTTTCCTTTCAAAGAGACTGTCTTTTTAAATTTGTAATTTAAAAGTGTAAGAAATCTTTTAAAGCACTTGTCACTCCACCAGTGGGGCTTTGCCAAGTACCTACTGCCTTATTCAGAGGATGGGTCAGGAAATGTATCGTAATATATCTGTGTAGAACATTCTTCCCAGGACACTTTAAATTGCTAGAAGTCCTGCGAAGATGCAGGTCCAACTATGGATGGACTGAATAAACATGCTAAAAAGTAAATCAGGATTTTTGAAAATTCCCCGTTAAAATGTCTAGCTCTCTGATGGTGGAATAATTAAGCCAGATTTAGCGTTCCTTGGTATTACGGAAGCAGGACATAAATGTGTATATAAAATCCTCAATTTTATAATGTATCTAAATCTTTGATTTATCCAGCAGCATTGGGGTATGTTTGGAAATATTCAGTGGTTATTCATTAGGATGTGGTAGTTCTGTATGAACTACAGGAAGTAAAATTGTAACTATGTCTGGATACTCCTGAAAGTGATCAAGTAAAAGTTTCAGTGATACCTTGGAAATGCTCTGCTTATATACCAAGTAGGGAAAACTTCAGAATGTTTGATTGAATTCTTTACATTTCATCTAAAAATTTTGGCACCTAAAAGACACGGTTATTATGTCTTCTACTCTTTGGGATCACATAACTTCCTGGAATGGTTACCAGTTGACAAAACAAGCAACCTTTATAATACTTTATAAAAATATTCATAGAAATATAAATGGAATTGCATTAACTTTTGAAAAATGCTGGTTTGTTTTGGATGTAAATTATTAAATCAACATCAGATGTAGTCATCCCTTGGTGTCTGCAGGTTATTGGTTCCAGGACCCCTGAGGATACCAAACTTTGCAAATGTTCAGGTCCACGATATAAAATGCTGTAGTATTTGCATATAATCTACCACACATCCCTCGTATACTTTAAATCATCTCTAGATGACTTATAATACCTAATATAATGTGAATGCTGTGTGAATATTTGCTGACATGACGCAAATTCAACTTTTGCCATTTTGAACTTCCTGGGTTTTTTTTTTTCCTGAATATTTTCAATCCGTGTATGGTTGAATCCGCAGATTCAGAACCCGCTGGATACAGAGGGCTGACTGCTCTAAGATATACAGAGGGAGAAATAGTCCATTAAATTGAACAGACAGTTGTATTGTCATTATTGTCAAGATTTTTTTGTATTATGTCCATATACCAGTGTTCTATTTCACCGTTCTTTTGAGTTGTAGTAATGTTACCTGTATTTAATTTCCTAGGCACCAGCTATGAAATCTTTGTTAGAATTGATTCCTGAATTAATTGAAAAGGAAGAAGCATATACTTCCGTCATGAAAAGCTATGGTAACAAGTTCACTCTAACTGCATTATTTAAGTGATTTAAATATCTGTAGTATAGTCAGCTAAGTCTTCAGCTCAAAGGCAGTAATCCTATCAGATATTACTTACGATATAAATTATTTAGCTTCAGAATATGTTTTTTAAGATATATTAAGGAAAATGGGAAATTATTCATAAAATTTTTACATAAAGTATCACTGAGCATCTTCAGAGGGGCCCACAATTATTAAGTATGCTCTTAGGCTCCTGGAAAGAACTTGGAAGCCCACTTGGGTGTACATATTGGGAGCCAGTCCAGTCTCTCCAAGGGCCTGCCACCTAAAATGTAACATGAAATAGGTACATATTTGAGATTATCACTTGATTTGCCTTGTTGCTCCATCAGTGCCCTCCTCTCCTGCCTACCTGTTCCTTTGAAATAGCGGACCCCTTAATTAAAAAGTGGGTCCCAAGGTTTTACCTTAAGTCACAGGTAAAATTCCAGTCTTTTAAACAGTTTGCTCCCTGATTGCCAGCCAATCACATATGAAAAGGAGCCAGTCTACAGTTTCCTCAGTAATCCAGATAAATGTTAGCATTTCTGAGTTATGATCACCTGTCCATCTGACACCCACTGATTTGCTCACTTGAGGCAAGGGGTGGATATTTGTTTTGTTGACTTTACTGCTGGCAGGACACCAGACTCAGCAATCAGAATTAATAAACTGGCTCTCCATTTTTTCACCCTTATGAGTGGAACATGATGTATTTCAAAACAGTGCTATAATCACAAGCTTTCTTAAAGTTTTATATGGGGAATTGGCAAATATTAACTAATAACGAAAAAAGGTGAAATAGTGTAAAACTACTACTATGTTATGTAATCGCACTTGGGAGCCAGGAGTGAGAAGAGCAGGAGGGGCCAGGAAGTAGTGCAAGGGAAGAGAGGAGAGTTTTCCCAGCAGCTTCCTAGAAGGTAGAACCTGAGCTGAGCCCTTGACTCAGGGGAAGGATTTGGTCCCTTAGGGAGGGGAACAAGGGATTTACATAGAGGGAACTACTTCACCCAAACTGTGAAGATCTGTTCAAGTCCAGGGAGACCTGAAGAGTCACCCACCCTCCTTCCCTTCTGGGAGATTCTTGGATCGATCCCTGACCTTCCCACATCCATCCTGGAGGCTCACCTTGGTGCTCCTAGAGTTGGGATAGGTTATTCAGCATCAGTGTAGGGCAGGGGGTTGTTAATTGCTTAGATACTAAAAATCTAATGCAAAATTTAAGAGTTGAATCACCAACAGTAATTGTTAGCAGAGCCTTTTTAATCTTACCAGTGAACTTAAAAACAAAATTTTTGCAAATCAGCCACAAGTAGAGAGCCAGCTAAACTTAGCCCCTAGGCTACTTCATCCAATTAAGTGAAATATCAGTGTAACTTATTAATGTTTTATGGGTGTATATAATTTTTTATGTATATTGATAATGTATATATATTTCTTTCCGTCATCGTAGCCAACTATATTCCTCATATGCTTATTTGACAATGGGAAAAGGTATTGAAAGTCGTTTGGTGGTGTTTAGCTGATGATCTTGATATTGGTATAGATACAGACTTCCACATCACTTACTTTACAGGCCCCTCACTGCAGCAGTCCCCGAATTAGCTTGATTTCGAGTGGAGTTTTAAGCAAAAGAAGGTTGAATGCTGTATACTTACTCTATATTTGAAGACTTCAGTTTGTGGTCACTTTAAGTAGCATGCGTCTTTTAAAATAAAACCTCTCCTTATCTTTCATAGGGAATAATGCTGAATGAGGGGTAGGGAATGAAGGAGGGGAGGTTACAGATTCTGAATGTGGCTTTCTGCTGAAGGTGATGAAGTATTTGTTTGCTTTGGGATAAAAAGAGATCCAGGAGTCCCTGAAAGGCTAAGTGTTTTGGGGAAAGGAGAAGATGGGTTGCCTTTATCTATGATTAATATCTTCTTCTTCAGTCTTGGACAATGATGTTGCATCTGCTAAAGCACTATATGAAAATTTGACTGCGAAGGATGTAAAATTGAATGATATGTTTCTGAAGCGTTATGCAGTTTTGCTGAAGAATGCTGGAGAGTCTGTCCCTTTCACTGAACCCCCTGTGAGTATTTCTTAATTAAGAGGGGAAAAATACCTCTACAGATTTGTGTGTGCTTCATAATAATGTGTAAAAAAATAAGTTGAATACTTAATTACATGAGGATTAGATCTCTGTGAAGGACCCTGGAGGGAGGGCTTCAGGAACTGAACAGCCGTGCCGTGGGTTTGGCTGCGGGAGAACATAGCCCTCTGGGGCTGAGGTCTAAAATATGAGGTCAATCTCAGACCTTCAGCTCTAGGTATGAATTTATCAAATGTCCTTGGGGCAGTTCTCTCTTCATTTCAACTTGAAATAGGATTTAATGGCCAGTATTTCAATAGCCAAGCATATTATGTCACTATTAATTACTTGTTCACTTCCATTTTAAATAAGTTGGTTTTTATTTCATCTAGGAATTTTTTTAATTGAGGTATAATTGACATTATTTTAGTTTCAGGTGTACAACATAATAATTCGATATTTGTGTATATTGCAAAACGATCGCCACAATAAGTCCGGTTAACATTTGTCACCATACAGAATCACAAAAAAGATTTTTTTGTGATGAGAGCTTTCAAGATCTACTCTCCTAGCTGCTTGCAAATACGCAGTACAGTATTATTAACTAGACTCACTGTGCTATACGTTATGTTCCCATGACTTAACTCATTTTGTAGCTGGAAATTTGAACTCCTTTACCTATCTTCTTCCTCCCTCAACACCCTCGACTGACCTCAGGCAGCTACCAGTCTGTTCTCCCATATCCATTAGCTTGATTTTATTTATTCGTGTTTTTCAGATTCCAAATGTAAGTGAGATCACACAGTGTTTATCTTTTTCTGCCTGACTTATTTTACTTAGCATAATACCCTCAGAGTCCACCCATGTTGCTGCAAATGGCAAGGTTTCATTCTTTTTATAGCTGAATAATATTCGTGTGTGACATTTTCTGTATCTATTCATCCATCAGTGGACATTTAGGTTGTGTCCATGTCCTGGCTATTGTAAATGCTGTAATGAACATGGGTGGGGGGCAGTACTTTATGATTTTTGAGTGTTGTACCATCACTTCTTGCTGGTAACTTTTATGTGTAATTTCCCTCCTTTTTTTTTCTCTACAGGAAAGCTTTGAATTTTATGCAAAGCAGCTAAAGGAATTGAAGGAAAACCCTTTGTGAAACAACTGGGCACTACTTTGTTTTGTGTGTATTTGTGATTCTGTGTCTAAAATGTTATTTTTTAAATGTATTTGAGAGGACAAAATAAACAAATGAAAAGTTACCTTGTTTATGTACTTTTATTTATTCATAGTATAGGATATGTTCAACATCTTATTGACAATAACTGTGTGTACAGAGTCACTTGAATTTTGGGAAGTTTGCCTATAATGTAACTGTATGGCATTTTCTTTGAGGTGTCCGGTGTATGAAGCCATTGTTTTTCAGGGTTCTTCTCCCAGTTGACTCTTCAGATCCCATGCTTATTTTATTTCATTTATTATTTTCATAAAAAGGTTGTTCCTTTAGTTAAGACTTGCTTGTCAGTAATGTTTGTCTGGAAACTTTTGGAGCTGGACAAAATGATGCTCAATGAGCTTTCTAATGCTTAATATTCTGTGAAATAACAATTCTTTACTTATTTAAAGCCCTGTACACTTTTCTGATCTTGTAAAATGTTGGCGCCAGAAGGCATCTCATGAGTCATCAGATCCAGCGCTCGTCATTTCCCAGTGAGAAGCTGAGACTCACAGAGGCTTGCACTTGGTCAGGGCGCTCCCTTCCGGGTCTTCCCTCTACCACAATGGCCCCCATGAGCCTCTGTTCACAGACGTCTCCAAAACTACATCTGAGTCGTGACTTTGGTCATGAATTAGAGCAATGCGCTTTCTCTTGTCTTGGTTTCAGGTCTTCATCAGCACAAGCTATACCCTACACTGGACTCATATCCAATGAACATGTGATGAAGTATACATGAAGGAGTGAAATCTTGGTTTGTGTTCAGTTTTATCGAAGTTATCCCCAAATTGGCCTTCATGCCTGTTAATATCTATATTGTAACTAGTTACTGTAAAGGAACCCAAGATGGGTAGTCAAGATGGTTTGCCATCTTAATATGTAATGTTGATCTATTTGGGGATTATGTAATTAATTTTTAAAATGTTGAAAGTGCTTTATTTGAGAGTTATCCCCACCTTGATGTATTCCTTGTCCATTTGGAAATCGATGATTAGCTATTGTTTTGGTTTCAGTGAAGTTACTTGGTTCCCACCGTCTACATGAAGAGAGACACGGCCTTGGCAGAAGGGGCTGGGGCGGGTAAGCCGGCCTCATGCTGTTCATGTTGCTAACCTGTGTCTTGTGGGACGAGCCATCCTAGAGCCTACAGATGGCATGAGAGGCAGGGTTGATGGACGGAAGCCAAGAAAAAAACGTCATCATGGCATCAGCCATGCTTTCCTTCTCTCTGTGGTAGAGTCAGGGGCTCGGTCAGTGCCGAGTCCCAGCCTGGAGGACTTGGTGAAGCTTTCCTTTGTGCACTCCTCAGTGCAGGACTTGTACACGTTGTAGTTTTGATATTACCTGATTTGCCGTGAGCCTCACTCCATTAGTCATTCCACTGAAGCAGGCCTTATAGTTTGTAGTTATGCTAACCATAAGTTAGTTGAGCTAAATTTTATTGCTAGTCACTAAAATAGGTCTCTAAAGTGAGGTGGAACCTTTGGGGCATAATCTGGACTTCCCAGTCATCTTTGGGGAAACTGGGAGTACAAACTCATTTGCATGAAGCAGTTCCAGGGCAGTCTTGTATATGGACTCTGGTAAAAGGTGGGTCTAGCACAGAAGAAACAGATGCAGATCCTTCGTCTAGCATTCTGAACAGCAGTCTGGACCATTAAATATATTACATGCAGTAAAGAATTACCAAGTCATATATCTGTAGCACTGTATTGGTTTCCCCTTTGGAATGTAAATATTTAAAATGTAATCATTGCATATTCTGGGTGGGCTTATGAATGCTTTCTAAGTATCTAATAGCAAAATTAAAATAAATAGAAACAGTAAACACAATTATAGCAGCACTGAGTGATACCTTTTAGACTCAAATTATAAGCAAACAGCTAATTCTAAAAGGTAAACATCTGTTAACTTCAGAAAAGTATAGTGTTTTATATGATTGTACTTTAATATAATTTTAATGTGAAATGCTTTGAATAAATTGTACTCCAAAACCCCACTGGCTTCTTCGTTTTTATCTTAGCAAATTGCATAACCGCTTTAAGCCATTTCAAGGACTTTAGTCTGGAAATTTTTAATGGAAAATTGTGTGGTGGCCACTATTGTGGCCAGAATTTCTTTGTTAAATGGTGTTCAGAATCAACAAAGTCACTGTATTCTGTTTAAGGAGCTATTTAATAAATTGTACCAGGAAGAATAACAAAGTTAGAGTTGGGTTATGGTAAACGACACTGAAAACGAAGGGGATTTTATCTTGCTTTCAATTGTCAGACGGAGCATTATACAGGCATGCAGATGACTGGGAGCCCTGTCCCCACCCTCCTGTTCTTGGCTTGTGAGTGCTCCCAAGGCCGCTACGAGTGTCACCGCTCCCAGCCAGTGTATTAATTGTTCTCTCTCTGCAGATCCCACAGCCACTTGAACGCAGAACCAATATCACACAGGCTGTGAACTTCAGGGGAGCAGCTCTCTGTGTAAGTATCCCCAGGCCTTGCATATACCCGAGTTGTCAGGTGGGTTCTGTGGGTTCTACCACATGTCAGGCACCCCTCTTGCCTGATATTCACAGTGAGAAAACGTGCTCACAGAAGTTAATTTGTCCAGAATCACAGCGATACATCACATGTCGAGGATTCTTGACAGTATTACTGTTAGAATGCAAAAAAAACTGATGCAGTCCAGTTAACTCCGTTAAAAATTCAGTTAATGCCAAGTTGGAAGCTCTATAAGAATTTTTTTTTTTTAGTGTTGGAGGGTGTAGCTCAGTGGTAGAGTGCATGCTTAGCATGCACAAGGTCCTGGGTTCAATCACCAGTACTTCCGTTAAAATAAATAAATGTGTAAATAAAACAATTACCCTACCCCCAAAAAAAGAATATTAAAAAAATACTTTTATGTTATTATAGGTTTTCCCAGGCTCTGGACAGCTTGCACTGTAAGGTTATTTTCTTCCATTTAATCAAATACCCAGGACCTGGCATAATCACCAGGTTTTCAAGTTCCTGTAAGTTATTAAGCAAGCTTTATATTGCACATTGTTTTTCCTAGTACAGTTTCTCAGGTCTGCAATGTGTGTGCTCTGTACACTTTTTCCTGTGTCTTTGAGCATAATTTTCATTCAGTGTTTGTCTTTCTGACAACCAATATTTGTGGAGTTTTCTGTAAGTGAAAGCCGCATTCTTGAAGTATGGTCGAACTAAATAGCTGCAGGGGGTACAAAATCATGGTAATTTATTGCTTTGCTGTTGTACAATCATGCACATGAGTGTTTCCATTAGACATGTATCCTGCTTTCAGGCCTGAGGGCTTTACAAAGCCCACATTATGCTGCCTTAGTACAAATAAAATGGCTGCATCAGCAAATTCAAAATAGGCACTTACCTCTTTTTTTTTTTTTTTTTTTTTTAAACCTGAAAAAAAGAAACATCAGGTCCAGGTAGAACAAAAACATTTAACCAACTTCAGACTTACTGCCCCTGCACATTTGTTCGGATGATGGTTGGCCCTTGGGACCCATGTTTAGAGAATTCTCTTGAAAGTAACCTCACCAGCCCTGCCCCTGGGTGTGCACTTGCTGAGACTCTACCCGTTAGTTATTTGTTTTTGTAGCTTCCTCCCCAAGAACTTGAACTCTCCCAGTGGTCCACAGACCCACCTGTTAGAACAGCCTAGCACCAGCAGGTGGCCAGTAAGCATCACTGAATGGCTCATTGGGCACATCACCTGTCCCCCTTTCCAAGTCATGTTTTTTCTGAGACGTTACGGTTCATGTGCACTGAAGGTTTCCTCACACACACATCTTCATAGCAGATCAGAGATGCCACTTGGTAGGTAGCTCAGAGCTAGGTTATTGGGGGTTGAAGCCCAAGAAGTCCTTCAAAACCTGTGTGCCACGTGAAAGCATTTCCACATTTGCCATCAGGAAGAGGAGGCAGGCTCTCAAATGTGATGAAATTGGATAACCTCAGGCTGAGCGCAAGCACAGTGAGTAGAATGGACAAAAACCAAGCTTCATTTTACCATGGGGCCGGAGAGCTTTTTAGCAGTTTGGGAAAACAAGGAACACCTCCAATTTTACAAAGACCATCACACAAACGATAAAAGTGAGCACTATTATACGAAAGCTGGGAACTGTTATCCAGGCCTTTGAGTTGCTGTGTGTTTAAAACTCTCAACTCACTGCTTAAAACACTGTTTTAATTATTAGCTACTAACACCACATGAGCGGCTGTTTCTGGGCCGCCACCAGAAAGCGCGCTATGCTCCACCTGCCCGCCTCCTCCCTTGCCCCAGCTGCCTTGGGCGGACCGTGTGATGGGGATACAGGATATTGCTCTATGCCCCAGTGACTTCAGAAGAACCAATCATTTTACCAAAAACAAGTGACAGATGACTTGAGATTTGAACTACCTAGTTAAGACTATTTGCCAATAAGGATGCTTTCTTTCAGGCATGAGCATTGGGTATATTTTTCAAATAAGCACAGATCAGCCAGTGAGATGCTTCCTCACTCCTGCATCCCGGGCCTTTGATCTCTTCCTCGGAGCCTGCTTGGTGCTCCAGACCCATGACTGGGCCCAGAGGAGAGTGGCTCAAGGCAGCTGTGCTCAACTCTGCCAAGTGACTTATTTCCATCTCAGTAGAACCCCCTAGCTCCAGGTCTGTAGTTAACACTTGGATTTGGGGTAGATTTAAATATCACTGCTGCTAGCTGTTTAATCTGGGATCAAAACAAGAAGAAAGTGGAAGAAAACAAAAAAGCAAATGCAAGATATACCTCTGTGAGCCTGACCAGGGAGATCAGCTTGACTGAGGGCAGGATTGAGTCTTAAATAATCTTTATAGGAACGAAAGCAATTAAAAAAAAATCACATCAGGAAATACTTGAGTCAATATAGGTAATTATTTTCTGCTTAATTAAAATTTCCCTGTCAATAGCATAACTCAAAATTGGAGGGCTTAAAATGCAAATTTCAAAACCTTTACCTTTTGATCAGCGGTCTGCAAACTACAGCCTCAGGCCAAATCCAGCGTGTTGCCTGTTCTCATAAATAATGTTTCACTGGAACACAGCCATACTACCCGTACTTTGCAGTTGTCTGTGGCACTTTCACACTGTGACAGTCGACTTGAGTAGTTGCAACAGAGACTATGCCTGCAAAGATTAAAATATTTACTATCTGACCCCTAATGGGAAAGATTTGCAATCCCTGCTTTTTTTTTTTTTTTTTTTGATGTATAGTTGATTTACAATATTGTGTTAGTTTCAGGTGTACAGCAAAGTGATTCAGTTGTCTTTATTTTCAAATTATTTTCTATTATTAGTTATTATAAGATATTGAATATAGTTCCCTGTGCTATACAGTAAATCCTTGCTGCTTATCTGTTTTATGTTTAGTAATTTGTATCTGTGAATCCCATACTCCTAATTTATCCTTCCCTCCCACACTTCCCCTTTGGCAACCACAAATTTGTTTTCTATAGTCTGTGAATCTGCTTCTGTTTTATATACAGATTCATTTGTATTATTTTTTAGATTCCACATCTAAGTGATATATAATATTTGTCTTTCTCTTGCTGATTTACTTCACTTAGTATGATATTCTCTAGGTCCATTCATGTTGCTGCAAATGGCAGTATTTCTTTTTTATGGCTGAGTAGTATTCCATTGTATATATATTACCACATCTTAAACCAGTCGTCTGTTGATGGGCACTTCAGTTTTCTCCATGTCTTGACTGTTGAAAATTGTACTGCTGTGAACACTGGGGTGCATGTGTCATTTTGAATTATAATTTTTGTCTTTTCTGGATATATGCCAGGAGTGGGATTGCTGGATCATATGGTAGCTCTATTTTCAGCTTTTTAAGGAATCTTCATACTGTTCTCCATAGTAGCTGCGCCAATTTACATTCCTACCAACAGTGTGGGAGGGTTCCTCTTTTCTCCACACCCTCTCCAGCATTTATTATTTGTAGACTTTTTGATGATGGCCATTCTGACTGGTGTGAGGTGCTACCGCATTGTGGTTTTGATTTGCATTTCTCTAATAAATAGTGATGTTGAGCTTCTTTTCACGTAACTGTTAGCCTTCTGTATGTCTTCTCTGGAGAAATTACTATTTAGATCTTCTGCTTATTTTTTGATTGGGTTGTTTGTTTTTCTGATATTGAATTATATGAGCTATTTGTGTATTTTGGATATTAATCCCTTGTCAGCCGCATCATTTGCAAATATTTTCTCTCATTCTGTAGGTTTTCATTTTGTTGATGTTTTCCTTTGCTATGCAAAGTCTTTTCAGTTTGATTAGATCCCATGTGTTTATTTCTGCTTTTAGTTCTTTTGCCTTGGGAAACTGACCTAAGAAAATACTGCTATGATTTATGTCAGAGAATGTTTTGCCTATATTCTCTTCGCACCCCTTGCTTTTGATAATTACACAGAAATAGATCTCTACCCCTGTAATGCAGGGAGGGCTCACTGAACTGTGTGCATGCCTCTGAAACAATGGTTCTTCACCCTGGCCTCACACGCTCTAGGGAGCATTTTTTAAAAAAAGACCAGTGGAATCAATCTCTGGAGGTGGGTCCACATTGGCATCTCCAGGGTGAAGAACCACTGCTCTAGGGAAAAAAAGAAAAAGAAAAAGCAGTGGTGCTGCTGGAGTTTCCACATCTCTCCTGCCTTGGCACTTTGACCTTTGTTCCTTGGCCCCTCAGCCCACTGAGTTATTAGAGTCCTTTGTAAACTGAGTGGTTGTAACTCTCATGAAGTTATATGATGTACCTCAGTGGCTGTCAGCCCTCACTGCACATTGGAATCACTGGGGAGTTAAAGAAAAAATCCCGGTCTTTGCCCTTCTCTCTTCTCCACTTAGGCCTTGAAGCCACTAGGAGACCACGGAGCGGGTAGGGGTGTGAGTGGGAGTGAGGGAGCTGTGGTGGGCCAGAGTAGCGTGAAGAGGGCCTCTTTGCAGACTTGGGGACAGCTTGGACTTGGGAGTTAGAGGTAGCAGGGTATCCACACAAGAGAAGGCATTCAGTGTAGATGGGAGATTGGTTAATGTACAGGGATTAACCAAATGAGTGAAAATATTAAGGTTAATGGAAACCAGGTTTCTTACAATTGGAGGAGAGTTATAACTACAAAAAGGAGGAAAACCAGAGTCAGTTTGTGGTGGTAGATTGGAACTGGATGAATCAATGTGTAGAAAATATATATACACTTTATATATGTTTTTATATATATATATATATAAAACTTGGACAGGTGTGTTTATGTGTGTGCAGATATACATACACACATAAACATATACATGCGTTTATAGTTCCTAGCTTTGTCCACTAAGAGGACCAGGGGGCAATGATGCCCCAGTACCAATGGGCATGCTTATCACTCAGATCTTGGCTTCTAAATACCATTTTCCACTGAAAGGAACCAAAATTCTTTAGAGAAGTGTCTGCTTCCACGGCTAGGGGTGGGAAAGTACAAGATAAGCCTGAAGCACCTTGTTGTGAAAGTGTTCAGAGAATGATAGGGACACGGCAAAAGAGGGGGGAAGCTACCTTGAATGGGCTCTCATGGCCAAATCAGGGACCATTTGAGCATCAAAATTAATAATGATAGTAAAAGATTATAACCCACTGAATAAAATAGGAAACCACAAGTTTATATTGATATAAATTTAAAAACTAATAAATGGAAAGTTTGATAAGGAACAGGCCACTTATACAGTTTCAAAATAACCTGCCTACAAATGCTTATTAATAACAAACGGAGGAAAAATAATTGACTGTGGAGAAGCCTGGCAGGCACCCCTTTGATCAAGTGATTCAAGTTAACACCAGTTCGGGACAAAATGAAATCATGTGCCACTGACAGGAGGCAATGAGAAGAGTTCATCCCTTCTGTGATGCTCCTGCCAAAGGTGTGTGACCTGAATTTAATCGTGAAAATATATCAGACAAACCATCACACAGTAGTCCTGTGAGTTTTCTTAGCAAACTGAATTAGTCTGTGCCTCAGTTTCTTCATCTATAAAATAGGATACTGCCCACCTCAAAGGACTGTTCTAACAAAACTGAATGATGTCATCCACATCTCTCTTCATGTGTCAAGGTCATGAGAGTCAAAGAAAGTGGAGGATTGTTCCAAACGAAAGGAGACCAAAGAGAACTGATGACTAGATCCAACGCTAGACCCTGAACTAGATCTTTTTGCTCTGAAGGACATTGTCAGAACAATTAGTGACAACTAGTGGATCTTGACTGGGGTCTGCCCATTGTGGTGGTGATGGGACACGTGCAGTATTACAGTGTGACAACATGAATATCCCCAGTTTGGCGGTTGTATAAGGGCAGTGTGCTAGAGCACTGCTCTTCAAGCTCGAATGTGCATACAGATCACCTGGGAATCTTTTTCAAATGTAGATTCTGATTCAGTGGGTCTGGGTAGCCTGAGATTCTGCCAGTGTAACCAGCTCCCAGGCCAGGCCCATGCTGCCGGCCCAGGGACCACACTCAAAGTAGCAAGGGCTACTACCCATGGTGAACATTTGCTGTTTGCCCCCTAAGCAGCCACCTTCCCTCCTCTCTTGGTTACAGACTCCCATTTTCCTTGGGGAGTAATTCCAGTCCCTGCTTTCTGTGTGTCTGTTTTGCATCAGCTGGTTCTCAGTGCTCAGGCTTAAGGCATGGGACCTGGGCCTGCTCCATCCAATATGGGCCACTGTGAGAGGCTCCAGGCTGGTCCTGAGCCCCAGCCAGGGCCAGTGAGATGCAACTGTAAGAGGCCTGGCTGAGCTGACAGTGTCTATAAGCCACTTCATCTTCCAGAGCTTCCCTGGCCTTCCAAGCCTTACAGCGGCTCAGGCCTTGCCTTCTGCCCTCTAACTCCTAAAGCCCTCAAAGGCCTTTCTGACCCCACATGACTCCATCACACAGTAGTCCTGTGAGTTTTCTTAGCAAACTGAATTAGTCTGTGCCTCAGTTTCTTCATCTATAAAATGGGATACTGCCCACCTCAAAGGACTGTTCTAACAAAATTGAATGATGTCATCCACATAAATAAGTGTTTTGCACTGTACCTGGTGCAGAGCAGTTGCTCAATAACTTTTTAATTGTACAGTTTGGCTTTGGGGGCCCATGACCCCACATGAAAAGAAGGGATGTCATCCTGCTGGTATGTTTCAGGTCATTTTCTGTGTTGAGAGTGGTTCAACACAGAGTTTGGGAACCCTAGAAGATGAGGCCAAATATTCCACTAGCTGTTATGTTATTGTACCTGCAAAGTCTAATGACTCAATTCATACCTAATTTTTTCCCATCTTGTATTAGCTGGCTATACAAATATACATCAAAAAGAAATAAATTAGCAACATTATAGGTAACCCCAAGTATGGTTTTCACGTTCCCAGTAATCGCAAGCTCCAGCCAGTGATCAGAAATCCCCTTTGACTGTCTTTATTCTACTGCCATCCTGTGGCCCGCCTGTGCCACTGCAGCACCGTGGGCCAGATACAGCTGAGCTCTGTTCTCACTGTCCTTGTGCCAGGGAAGAGGCTCCTTGGGAGGAAGGGAGGGCAGTTGAAGCGCCTTCTCAAGACCCACACAGGCAGGTAGGGGTCTGGGTGTGAATCACCAGTCTTGACTTGATTTCTGTTTGATGAACCTTAGGGACACATAGTACAGGACCACAAAGCCACCACAAATGCCGATGATGATGAAGTAGATGGCGTAGAGTGGGTACGAGTCCAGGCCCATGGTGCTGAGGATCTGGGGACACAGGCGTCAGTGAGTTCAGTAAGAAGATGTTCGGATGGATGCTATCTACTTAGTATCCAAGGCCTGGCTACTTACCATGTCTCCTGGGATAGAGATGGTGAAGTTGCCAGATGCCATGTGGTAAGCGTGCCCACCAAACTGGATCTGCATCAGCCCTTCAAAGCACCATCGGAGGAAGGACACCTTGGAAATCCACGCGGGCACTGGACACAGTGAGAGTCACATTACTCACCCAGTCTAACCACCTGCTCCCCTGGAAACGCACCTGGAGAAAGGGCCATGGTGGCTCTGACCCAGGGGCAGCAAGTGCCCTGAGGGTCAGGGTCAGGGGAGGACAAAAAGGTAAAAGGGCAGAGGGGGAGCTGGGGACATAGACTGGGGCAGAAGGGCCAAGTGGCTGCAGGGTCACCACATGATAACATCGGGGTCATCACTGCTAACTCCAGAGAGTAATTTAATCAGACATCCCAGCACATGATCAGCCTCACAGAGCTGATGAACTGTGGAGACTCAGCAGCCCCAAACCAGAGATGACCAAGTCTGTACCTTGACCCTGCGGAGGTTATCAGGGAGGTTAAGGGAGGAGGAGGAAGCAGTGGACCCTGCCCGGCTGGTCAGGAAAGGCCTGGAAGGTGGAGAATGGCTTTCCCATAGAGAAGGGACATGCAGGCTCACTCATGAGAGCGTGGAGTGTGCTGGGGGCTTCAGAAGAGCTGGGTGGAGGCAGCAGCGAATGAACCGCCTAGAAGCACTCGAACAAAGCAGCGGCTGGATTTGCACCTTAGGAAGCTAATGCTTCATGGGTGAGGGTTGAGGGGGACATGGAGCAAGCAGTGTCCCAGAGACCGTTGCAGTGGCCCCATATCAGCTGATAGGGGTGGGGGGAGGATGAGGCAAGAGGATGTTTCAGAAAGACATGGGAGGCAGCATTGGTTTGGCTCATTGGTGATGTGGAGGGTGAGGGAGTCGAGGGAGAGTCAAGGGTGGCCCCTGGGTGTCGGCCAGGGCATATGAGAAGGTGCTCTTTGCCCTCCTCCCCAGAGACATTCCCTTGGCACACAGGACAGCCAGACAGGCCACTTGCTCTCAGAAGGGCCAGTCTTGAGTTGGCCCCTGAGTGACGAGCTCTCCTCTCCAGGGGAAAGTGGGCAGATCCAGCCACAGGTGACCTCAAAAAGCTTGACCAGGCAAGGGGGCAAGCCTCACCTGTCCACAGGTTGTCCAAGCTGACCATGAAGCCCCCAGTGAGGTAGAAGGAGTTGTAGAGAGCGTTGCCGAAGAAGGAGGACATGTGGAAGGTGGGTAACAGGGCGGCGGTGGCCAGGGCCATGGTCCTGCAGCAGAAGACCACCAGCCACACCAGCAGGAAGTGCAGCAGGAAGGGCTCCGGGCCTGGGCGCAGGTTGGCCAGCCAGTAGATGGGCATCCCGTAGATGAAGATGTAGACACAGTGCTCGGGCAGCTCCCCCAAGATCTGCAAAGAGCCCTTGTGAGGACCTGGAGCCAACACCTTCATTTGCTATTGCTCTTTAAACGGTCAAAGGCAGCCTCCCCAAGCGATGCCATCCTTCCCTCCTGGTGGAGATCGGGTTGCAGCAGGAGGGCCGGTGGGTACAGGGAGGCAGGACCCTTGAGCATGAACTTACTGCTGGTGTCCCCCTGCAGATGCCAAGTGTTCCTCCAGGGCAGTTCAGAGCAGTTTTCCCCAGGGTGGCACGTGGCCCAGTGAAAATGGCAGTGGGGTATCTGCTCTCCTAAGATCTGGTTTCAAGTCCCCACCCTGCCTGCCCTGGTAAGCTGTGTGGCCTTGAGACAGCTGCATAACCTCTCTGGGCCTCCCTCCACTGCCTTCAAATGACGACAGTCACACCTGCCCAATCTGCTTCACAGGGACTAGTAGGGACGTGGTGAGACTGGAGAGGTGAAGGACATGTGTTAGGTGAGTATATGAATTCCCACCTCTTTTTTGTAAGGTTTCTGATGACCAGAAAAATGTCATTCCTGGTCCACAGTCCTGACCTTCTGGTAAACTTTAAAAAATATGGAGTCTCTGAAACTCCTCTTGGGAACGTGGCATCTGCAACCATACATGATGCGCGGCCCCGCAGTTCCACAAAATGCTTCCCTGGAAATTCTGTCCAGCGTGGAGCAGCTTTTCCCACCCCTCCGCCCACCCAGCATGGCCCCTCACTATCCGGCCTGACCGGTCACCTTGGCGAAGAAATACGGCCCAGCCGTGTACAGCCCATCTTCCAGTTCATAGTAAAGCAGCGCCCTCTCCGAGTGACCTAAGAAGTGGAGAAAAGGAGAACAAAAATATTGCCTAAATACCCTATTTTTTAAAAAACCCCAGCAGTTTGAGATCCTAATTTAGACACTTGAGATTCTGGGACTTGTGCACTGCTGTCAGTATTACTTTTGCCAGGACAGGAATGCCTCAGACTCCTTGGTAATTTGTTCTCATTTGCATACTCATATTAATGTTCGAACTTCAAAAACCACCATCATCTTTTATTTCACAGTCATGGTGAAATTATCCAGCAGACCCGGTTTCTCCAGGAGTGTAGAGGAACTCAGGCTGACCGTGGACCAGCTCAGAGCACGGCGGCCGCTGCTCCCGGTGCGGGTCATGGAATGCAGGCCACACTCACACTTGGCGATGACGTCCAGGATCACGTTGAAGGGGACGAGAGCCCCGATCATGAACAGGAGGGCCGCTGTGTCTGCGAGGGAGAGCTTGATGGCCCCGTGGCCGTAATAGAGGAAGCCGATGATCAGGGACATCAGGCAGGCCTCTGCCCCGTGGATGAGAAGGGTTGGCAGGTCTCGGAAGTCATTGGAAAGCTGACGTCTTAAAAAAACAGAAGAAAGAGGCGCCAAGAGAACAACATGTACTAGCACCGTGACCCTGGCAATGTCATTTAATCTCTGTAAGCCTCATCTTTCTCCTTTGTAGAATGGGGAGAGCAGTACCCACCTCACAGGGTTACTGCGAGCACCAAATGAGAAAACTGATGAAAGCATCTGTCTCAGTAGCTACTCAACAAATGATTGTTACTTTTATCATCAGTGTATCAGCCTTGCAAATTTACTTAAAGAAGTTATCCTGGGCAAATAACCATGATCAGGACCATAATGAGGTACGTACAAGGATGTCTGTGGTAGCACTACTTGTAATAGCAAAAGCCTGAAAATAACCTGGCCATCAAAATGGGCTTTATGGGTAAATGAACTATGGCTAGATTTGGAAACCCAGCCTGGAAGACCTAACCAGATGAGAGGTAGAGGCACTGTTCTAAGTCGTGGGGGGAAAAAGTTTACAGAACAACATGCAGAGTGTGATTCCCATTTATGTATTAAAAGGTTTATGGGTGTGGAAACATCTTGGAAAGACTCACACCAAACACTGGAGTCTGGTTTTCTCTGGGGGCTAGTGTGTCAGGGAACCTTCTCTTTCCACTGGAGGGTCTCCTGTATGGTCTGAATTTTTCACAATGATCCTGGGTGATTTCCATGATCATCTGGCTAGTAAGGAAATTTTTATTTTTGTCCAAAGAATCAAAGTAACAAGAGTTTGCTGTATCACGTGAGGGCTGGTGCAGGTTTGTTTTGTTTTTTTCAAATGATGCTACCTCTTCAAATTCAAATTCCTCCTTCAAATTCACTTTAGGAGCAAAGGGCTAAACTTGATTCAACAAAGACTTTCGGGGGTGGGGGGGGATGATGAAATGGCAATTACCGGATCAGTATGGCAAACTGCTGTAGGGGGCCAGGCAGCTTAGTGGGAGTCTGCAAGGGGCTGGTGTCCCTCGGGGAAGCCAGGCTGTCAGGAGACAAGAGGGTGTCATTGGGGCGTGGGGGCGACCATCTTCTGCAGGACACTCCCCAGCCAGAGCCACCCAGCCTGCCTTACCTCTCCACACAGGTGCACACCCCCTGCTGCCTCGACTCTGCTCTCCACAGAAAGTCATCGGAGCCATGCACTTTTTCTTGAAACAGGGCCGCAAGTGACTGAGCCTTCTCCTTGGTGGCCGCCTCCTGCTCTTTGCTTCGTCTGTCGATGCTGGTCAAGTCCACTGTAAGCAGAGGGTGTGGGGCCACGGGCGACCCGGTCCCTGCCTGGGCTCCCAGGCCAGGGCTCAGTGCAAGCCCAGCCCATGACACTGGTCAGCCCTCAGAGACTCTAAGACACACTCCCTACCCTCTGAGAGAGGACCCTGAAGCAATGGTCAGAGCAGAGAGGCAGAGAGACGCCCAGGGCTGGTCCCCCATATCTATAGACAGCCTGCCTCAGAGGAAGGGCCAATGGATCAGGAAAGGGCAAAGGGCTCACAGGAGGCCCTGTGAGCACTAGCCCTGGTCCCACCCCCAGGCCCATTATGGGGACAGCTCCAGGACAGAAAAAGAGGCTTTGGACCCTCGGAGCCAAAGGCCATGGCATCATTATGTGCTGGCTCCAGCTCCGGCCGTCCCAGATGCGCCTGCCCGTGGGGAGAAGGTGGGCTGGCCTGGGGGAGGCTGAGCAGTCTGGACTCTGGGCAGCTCTGGTTCTCACTGTAGTCATTTGGCTTCCCAAGCAGCCTGCCCAAAAGGGAAGAATCTCTTGGCTGGAGGGTGTCATGGGATCCAGGCAAATGTAAATATAATTCTCCCTGCCCCTGGAGGAGGGAGCTGGCCTGACCAGCAGGAGAACCAGGCTGGGCTTCACCACCTCCATGTTACCCAGTGGGAAGCACCTGGTAGCCCCAGACCACAGCTTTCCTCTCATCTGAAATTCCAGAAAGGCACACCCACCAGTCACAGTCATAGGGCCTTCCTAAACCTCTTTTCCCTCCATTCTTCCCTTGGGCAGGAGTTACCCCTACCTCTCTGCCTCTTCCCTCCTCCCATTTTCATGACACATCTCAAGGCAGGGTCAGGTCTAGCAGGGGCCTTGTAAACCATGATAGGTTGCCTCAGTGTGCAGGACTGTAGCTCTAAATGCCAGATTCCCTGGGATTGCTGAGGGTCTGCTGCCCCAGGGTTTGTGGGCAAGAATCTTCCCCACTAGAAAATAATATACAATAATGAAAAAGGAAATTTTTTTTTTCCAGATCTGTTATGGCAGCTGACTTCTGGCAACTCCTCTCTAGGGTCACTGCATACTGCTGTCAGTGGCCAGGCTGGCAGGTGCCCTCTGCCCCCTTATCTGGGGAGGGCCGGCCAGCCAGAGGATGACACACTGGCAGGAAGCCAAGCTGGCACCCGAGCACAGGGAGGGAGGGTGACCTCTAGGTGAGTTCACACTGTGAGTGAGTGCAGAGGGCGAGGGCTGGTGGACCAGAGAGAGTGGCCTGCCTCCTAGGGGAATAATGGAGGGTGGATGCCAGGAAGGCGTGGTTAGCAGGGCTGGGCACAAGAGGCTGGAGTCCCATTCCTGCACCATACTGTAAGGACTCTGGTCTTCTCATCTGTAAGGACAAAGATGACCTTGGCCTGGCAGGGCTGGGAGGGTCAAAGGGACACACTTTGGTGCTTGGCACCTGTGGGCATAGCGTCTGCCCTCCGGGAGATGGTTCTTGTCATCATGTTTATTGGGGAGAGTGTCCTGGGAGGAAGGCTGGGGCTCCAGGTGACCCATGGTTGGGACAAGCCACTGGCCCTGGTACAGCCGGGCAGCCTGTCCAGCACCACTGCATTCCTCAGCACTCAGGATTCAGGCACCTGCTTTTAGGGCAAGCATCCGAGGAGGCAACTGTCCCCAAGGAATAAAGATAATGGCTCACACTTCCACTGAGGGCCATATACTGAGACCTCAGGACCCCAAGCAGAAAGGCATCTCTGGTGCTGACAGAGCAATATTTGTATCTAGAGATTCATTGGCCAGGGCCATCCAAAAGACCCTGAGCTGGCTTGTGGCCTGGGCCCTCTCCACCGCCCAGTGCCTTTGGGCTGCCTGCCTCTGTGGGGGCACCAGGGCAAAGCCTGAAGATTTCCTGGTGGCTTCCCAAATTCAAACATCCTAAGTTCCCTACAGAATCTAAATAAAGACCACAATTCCAGAAATGGATCAAAACTCGCTTGGATTATATCTCCTTGGGTTTGGAGCTCTCATAAGATTCTTTTCTGTCATGCTCACAAGGGTGGTTATGTCAGAAGCTGCTTCCTTCAGGCCCCCTTTTCCAGCATTGGCTGCTTGGCAAACTGAAACCTGTAATACACCCCCTGTGCCGCCCTGCCCCCACCCTCCATGCTTGGTCCTGCTCTTTTGAAGCCTCTGAGAGTTTCTCTCCTGGCAAGGTTTGAGGTGTCGGGGAACCCGGTTCCAGGCCTCTGGTCTGGCTGGCTCACCATAGAAGTCGGCAGGGTTGCTGTATCGAGGACACGGATAGCCAGCTGCCGTGAAGTACTGGACCATGTGCTGGGCTGCCCCCAAGTAGATGGTGGTGCCAGACGTCATCAGGAGGACTAAATCAAACAGCCTGAAGATATCGGAGCGGGGCTGGTGGATGGAGATGAGCACCAGCCTGTTGCCTCTGGCCAACCTAGACAAGGTTTTCACCAGGTTGTGGGCCGTGAAGCTGTCGAGCCCAGAGGTGGGTTCATCCAGAATGAGGATTCCTTCCCGACAGAGAGAAGACTAGTTAAAGGGCAGGGCTCAGGCTGCACGGGACCAAGCCAGGCGGCCGAAGCAGGCCCCTCCCGCCTCACCCGGGTTCCACAGCAGCTGCACTGCGATGCTGACTCGGCGCCGCTCGCCACCGGACACGCCCCGCACGTAGACGTTGCCCACGCGCGTGTCGGCGCACTGCCGCAGGCGCAGCTCCGCGATCACGCTGTCCACCTGTGGGGGTGGGGTGGGGGAGGCGAGGGCCTTAGGGGGGCTGCGCGGGCCCGCATGGGGCCAGGCTGGTGTGCCCCGCAGGGCAGAGGCGCCCGGCTTTAGAGCCCCAGCCTTCATTTCCCTGATGCCGTGTTTGTTCCCTGAGCCTTTCCCCGCATCCGGAGCAGCTCCCGTGTGCCGTGCATAGCGCCAATGATTGGGAACGTGGCCATGCCCTGGCTCCCTGCCCACACGGAGAACCAGACAAGAAGTAAGCAAATACGCCTCACACAGTTGGCGCTGAGTTGGGGCGTTTTAAAGGAGGGCGGAAGGGCAGGGCTGAGCACATGATGAACTTTTTCGGATGGACAGGTGGTGAGCTGGGTTGCTCACATTTGACCTGTGGCTGGGCTCTGAGGCGGGGAGGTGGGGGTGGGGGGGATGGGGAGAGGAAGGATGTCTTGGCTTCTGGGGGTCAGCAACCTCGGTTAGTTACCGTTTTGTCACGCTGGGCCTGGGAGAATGTTCTGGGCAGGCGCAGCTGGGCCACAAAAGCCAGGGTCTCGCGGACGGTCAGGTTGGGGAGCAGCTGGTCGTGCTGGCGCACGTGGGCCACACACTTCCTCACTAGCTGCGGCGTGCTGGGCTGCCCGTTGATCCGGATTTGGCCTGACTTAATCTTGCCACCGTAGTCTCGCCCCGTGATCACGTCCAGCAAAGAGGCTCTCCCACAGCCTGAGAAACCACCAGAGACATCCCTGAGAGCAGAGCTTTTTGTGGGAGCCAGCCTGGAAGCCACTGCTGCTGGGGCACTCTCCAGCCACTCTGGACTGCTCTGTCTTCCCTGATGTGACCAGCGCCTAGGGAAGGTGGCACAGCCCTCAGACCTGCATGGTGGGGTTGGGACATTCAGGCCGGGTTGGCCCATGGCAGCATGACAGAACAAGGCTGGCATCCTGACTGTCACACAGCTGCCTGTGCCTGGAGTGTATGTCCCCTCTCCCAAGCAAGGCTGGCATTAATTGCACTGTGAAGCTTCACTATTTGGGGCTGGCGAACATGCCAGCAGCATTTCAGCATTAAGTATTTGGCTCGGAAGCTAGCTTTGTGGGAAGGACTAATTTTGGAGAATGAATAAGGTGTCTTTTAAAAATGCAAAACTGGAACCTATTTCCAGAAATAAGGGAGAAAATATAGAGAAGTAATAGATGTGGAAATGACTTTAAAACGACAGCACAGTGTACACATGGGTTCTGGATTTCTCTGCACCCTCTATGCTCTTATATATTTTTTTTATCAGTGGTACTTTTTACTCTCTCTTTAAAAAAAAAAGATTCAGTTACACTCAAATTAACACCATCCACTTCTAAATGATATAGCAGTTGTTATCGATTTGGGAAAATAAGTGTCAGATTGGATCAGGTTTCCAAAAGCATTTGATGAGACTTTCTTTGACAGCTATTTAAACTGCAAATGAAAATAGGACTTAGGATCTGAGAAGCCTTCTTGCAAAAGTGCTGGGAACAACTCAATCTAAATCTCCCAGGTAGGGTTCTGGTTTCTTTCACATAAATTCCTTTTGAAGAGCAAAATTTCCAAGTGGTTTTTAAACAGGGAAAGCTCCAATACACAAATGTAACAACTCTTCCTTGCCACAGACCCCTGCTTCCTGCAGGCAGCCCCATGCCCCCAGTGCAAAATCAAAATTCAAGATGCCTCTCCAGTGGTCCTTCTGCTTGCCAACCAGAGGTTCTCAGGGTAGAGAGGGACCTGTACCCTGCCTCCTGCGTGCATCTCATTCAAGGTCCCTGAGAACTTTGGTACAAAATAGCCAGGAGAGAAACCAGAGGGGAGGACTCTGGCCCTGCTCCCTGCTCAGCCTAGGACATCATTTGAGCCAGGCTCTGGGAACTCAGGGGACTTTGCCAACATCTACAGTGACCACAGGATTCCCAGTCACGAAGCAGGAAGACCACATTGCCTAAACAAAACTTTGTAAGAGGTGTGGGTGGCCTTTCCAGAGGAAATTGCTAGGTATATGTGGGGAGATCCTCCATGAACCAGGAGAAAACACCCCACATGCATTCAGGACCCTTATAAAAGGGCCAGAATCTTCAAATCAGTTGATTCATTCATTGGAAAACACCTTTGGCACTACTGCTGATTCTACAGAAGCTAAAATGCCTGGGGCTGTTTGAACTAATTCATTACTTTTATTGTCTTATTATTATTTTGGTGAGTGGAGTATAAATCATAGGCAGTATAATCGATAAACCTTTCTAAGAAATCATTTAAATAATACCAGCCAAGTAAGCTTGAAGCTAAATAACACTGAACCTAGGGCCGAGAGCTCTGGAGACACTCAGTGGGATTCCCGCTTGGCCTCTCCCAGCTTGACTTTCTTCAGCCACAAATCGTAAATCGGGAATACAACCAGCTATAGGACTGTGTGGCCAGGATTAACTGTGATGGCTCTCAGCTTTGAAAGTGCCTATTAAGGCCCACGTGTCCCCCAGATTCTCAGTTCGTGAAGAAAAAGCAGAAACAACAGGACAAGCCACCAGGTGTTACAAATGAAAATAAAATTGGCCTGTGAAGTTCCCACACTTATCTTGTTTAGATCAGAGTTGCAGGGGCAGGGCCAGAAGTGGGCGAGACTTGGTTTGTGGGCATTGTTTCAAAGTGTATTTACACAGATCATCTCATTTGATCTTTGGTTAGACAGTGAACAGAACTTCTCCATCAGGATGCTAAGAATTTGGAGCAGATGTTCAAAAAGTTGAGTAATCTCTTTGGAAATGATTAATTGAAAGGTATAAAGTGTTTCCTCTAACACTTTGTGAGGGAGAAACGCCTTGATCTGTGTTTTAATAAAAAGAGACAACAAACCCCAAATGGAGTCATTTGTGCTAAGCCCCGTGTCGCCAAACTGAGACTTAATACCTGATTTAATTACAGTTTCAACCTCTCCCAGGAGTGGGATCTGAAACCAGTCAATAGAATTGCCTGGTCAGCAGTGGTAGACCCCCTGCTTTCCCCCAAAGAAAGGTGACCTTGCCTAAAACAATCAGCCCTTTGCCAGAATAACTACCTTGTCCCACCTCCTTCTGCCTATAAAAACCTTTCATTTTGTACTGCTCTCCAGAGCTGCTTTCTATCTGCTACATGGGATGCTGCCTAATGCATAAATCGCTGAATAAAGCCAGTAAGATCTTTAACTTTAATCAGCTGAATTTTTTGTTAGCATCTGAGAATCAGGAGACCAGAGTTCTCATTCTTGCTCTGCATTAAATGTATGTCCTTCAGCGACCCCTTCCTCTTTCCTAAACTTTAGTCCTCTCATCTGTCAAATGAAGGGGGTATAGTGTAGGGGCAGGAAGACACTAGAAATACTGAGAACCAGAAAAATTGAAAACCCTGCTCTAAAGATGCTTCCAGGCTGATAAGGAGAAAGAAAGGTAGAATACAGTGAAGGAAATGAACTCCGTTCTCCAAACCACCTTTCAGCTCTGGTGTCCTACCTACACTGTTAAGTTTGGCCTAAGTGACTTTTTGAGGCACTTCAGGAATCTGGATCTTTGCAGATGGTTGAAGGTTGAGCTAAGACTTGGAGTATCTGAGAAGTGAGTTGCGGCTGGGAGCTGTGCCTACTGCGGTCTGACCAAAACAGGGGTCTGACTGGGCGGGAACAATGAAGGAGTGCTCCTTGTGGTGGAAAAGTCCCCTAAAAAGAACACTCAATTCTGAAGCTTCCTGATGCTGTTGGAAAGACCTTACCTTGATACAGGTGTTAACAAAGGACCAAAGCTCTGGCCACAGCTTCAAGAGGCACGCTCATCGTTCATAGTGGCAGCAACTACCCGAGAGCTAGTAAATGGAGGAGCTGAGGTTTGAACCCAGCTCTGTTGGGCCTCGACCTGTGCTCTGCTATGTTATTCTGCGAGCCAGAAAAGGGTTCTTTAAGGAGTTTCCATTTGTCTGAGGGGCCACCCTGCTTCCCAGGAGAGAGTACCCACTGCCCCACTATTTGCCCTCAGTGATACCTGAGCTCCCTATGATGGCCAGCATCTGCCCACTCCTCACTTTGAAGCTCAGGTTCTGAATGCCTAGCTCACAAGAGTCCTTGTGAGATGTCCAGGGCATCTTGAAGTGAGCCAGCTGCTGAAACCAAGGCACCTGGGAGGCCATGTCCACCTGTGGAGAGACATCGAAAGGTTCCTCAGAGAGCTTCAGCAACCTCTGTTCAGCTCCCTCCAGGAGACATCCTCCAGCTGATACACAACAGATCTGAGGGGTGTCCCCCACCCAAGTTCTATCCAACTTGGAGGTGGACACCACCATGCTGAGAACGTGAAGCTGCCATTTCCAAACCTGACGAGAAGGCTTGGGAAGCATGTGCAATAATGGAACAAAAATAAGAACACATGCAGCAAAACCATGTCTTCTCTTAATAGTAATTAGCTAATTTATCAAGTACTTACTATGTGCAAGGCATTTGTTAATCTATTTATACCCATTATCTCATTCAGTCCTCATTTACCATCCCAGGCCCCACCGTGTTCCATCTGGGCCACTTGGTCTCTGGCCCTGGAAGGACAGGGGAAATAGGGGTCTTTGAATCTGACCAGGGGTTTCCCAAGAACCTCTGAAAGGCCAGTGCACTCCGGATGTTCTATATATATATATGTAAAACTGATGAGATCTGGGTACAGTCTGTAGTTTGGTTAATATTATTATACAGTGGTTAATTTTCTTAGTTTTGATAATTGTGCTATGGGTAAGCCAGATGTTAACATTAGGAAAGGGTGGACAAAGGGTATACGGGAAGTCAGCACTACTTTTGCAACTTTTTCAAAAGTCGAAAATTATTTCAAAATATAGTTAAAAATGAGTTTTAGAGCTTTTTTCCCCACAGGTCCACATGGCTGGCTTTATGTTTTAACAAAAGTCTCATTCTCTTTTTCATGCCAGCTACAGTGCGTGTCGTTGAGGGAAGTCTCCATGGTGCTTGCACCCAACACGTGAGGCATCAGTGTGGCCTGGACTCTGTCCTGAGAGGCAGAGGCCCCCCCAGCTGGGCCCGTACCTCCCTTCTACTTGGGGAATTGTTTGGCCTTCCCTGTCTGCTCCTCCCACCTGTACCCAGGTGTGCCTCTACCTGGTAGCTGAGATCTTGGACCTCCAAGGTGTTGGACTTGCCGCTGTAGGTGAAGTACAGGCTGTTGTCAGTTTCAGAGGAGAACACACTGTCCTGGAGGCCCTGCGGGGAGACATGACAGGTGAGGGGCTCCTTTGGGAGGACGAGGACATAGGAGAAAATAGAGGGAGGAGACCTGAGAGGTGACAGCAAGAGCTAGCATGAGTGAGACCCCGAATGGGATGGATTTGGGCAGGAGGAGCCCATTGGCTCTGAGAAAGTAGGAGCACCTGTGGGGTCTTGTCTCCTTTTCCCTGCAGAGAGAGTTTTGAGGCTTCCCTCCAGCACAGCTCCTGGCCCCAGGGAAGCTGAATTACAGGCTGTTGGAACCTGAATACAAGAAGCCTATCATGGATGAGACTGAGACCCTGGCCCGGAGGCTTTGTGAGCCTCTGTGCTCGGGGAAGACCTGAGGCTTTCTGTTCCCTGCATCTGGCTTAATATCTTCTGATGCATCAGAATCTGTTGGGAGATTTTAGAGGAAGTCGCTGTCATCACCCTCACTGTCACCATCATCCTCATCGTCATCATCATCATCCTCTTCATCTTGTTGCTGTGGTTGGAGTGCTGCTTTATTTGAATTCACCTCAAATCTGTGTCTCATGGTATCAGGTGATAACTTGGAATGATATTAACCATCTGCAGATCTGAATTCCTTCTGTTTTTCAGTTCAGTCCAGTCATTTAAATCACTGAGGCCCAAACAAGGAAGAACCTGCCTAGTAAGATTTCCATCTTTTAATGCATTCAATTTTCTTTTCATTGTAGTAGTACAGGGGAAAGTATGCATGCATTCATTCACAAGTTCCTGTAGATTCCAATCTTCTTCCCTCGGAGCTGCCATTCCCCCACTGATGTGTTCCTTCAGTCAATCAAGCAAGCATCCAACGAACACTTATGGGGATCCCACATCATGCTTTAGGCTTGGTGTTTGGTGGGATGGTGAAAAAGATAGTCTTTGAGAAGCTTCGATTTTAGTGGACAAGACACATGATGAGGATGTAGCAAGACAGGCTAGGCGTGGATCAAGCTGTATCTTCACTGTGTACACAGTGTCCCCGTATGCTTTATGTGAAAACAACATGGCTTATGACTTAATGTGAAAATAACACCCAACAGTCTTTGTCAAAACATCCCTGCAATGGTGGAGGTAAGAGGTCCTTAAAAAGGATATTCAGGCCGATGGAAGTGGAGGGAAGTGAATACGGGTGATGGCCTGCTGCAGACCCATGGTGAGTAGCCCCCAGGGTTCTAGGAGAGAGTGGAAACAGCAGACCAGAGCTACTTACCCTGTTTAATGTTTGAACTAGTACAGTAAAGATCCTAAATTATACAGGAAAATGCAGGAAAGATAAATGTCAAAGTTAGCAGAAGGGCCATCTTTGGGGTGTAGGAAGGCATACAAGGGGGAAGGGTTGAAGGCAGGAAGGGGGAACATGTGGGCTTCAAAACTGTTGGTGGATTGTGATGGGTACATGGGAGTTCACTATTCTTTAAACTACTTTGTCTGAAATATTTCAAAACGTGTTTTCAAGTTGAGAGAGTGAGTCTGTGACTCCAGAGTTCTACTCTCATCTCGATCCCCGGCTGCCAGTGCCTCCAAAGGTAGGGGTGGAGGAGGTGAGAGGGTCTTGCCCTCAGAGGTGGAGAAGGAAGCTCCTGGGAAGGTCAAGGGCAGCTCTGGATTCCGGCAGGTCTCCCGGGCAGCCCTGACCCTCACTCACTACCTCCACCACCAGCATTTGCACTACCTAGTTTTCCAATTTTATTTTGTTAAACCATTGGAAATTTTGTCATTTGCTGAGAGACTTATTTGGGCTGACATGCATCCTGCTTGTTTGGTTTTTTTAAAAGTAAGTACCTGCAGGAGGAACATTAGTCAATTGGTATGAGATGTGAGTTAGCTCAAAAATTGCTTCTGCAAACAAACATCTGACCAGAACCTCCCCAGGTTGGATTTCGAGGTGGAGGGGCTACTGAGAAAGAGGGGCTCGACATTTTGGAGTCTGGAGCAGTATGTGGAGGTGACCTGACACCCAGGAGTTCCACTTTCCAGGCAGGAGTTTTGAGAAGACAGAGAGAGGTGTCAGAATGGGAAGACAGATGAAAGGAAGGAGAGGGTGCCTGCCCCCTGCTCTCCGGCTCCTCCTACCCCCTTCACCCTGGGCTAAGTAGGGAGGGCACAGGTCAGCCTAGGACCCCAGCCACCACCAAGGGACTGTGCCATCTGGAGCTGCACAGGCAGCTCAACTTTCGGAAGAAGAGAATTCTGGCTGAGTGTGGGACCTCCGCTGTTCCATTTTGAAATATTTTCCTTGGCTCCCAGGAAGGATTTGTTAGACTCTTCCTGAGGTTTTGACAAACTCTCTGTAGTTTTCAAATACTTAAATATCTATTCGGCTGACATCTTAATCAGTATGACTGTCAGAACATCACTTGAATTTCTGACAGGTGACACCCAAAAAAGCAAAAGCAGGTTTATTTGTAGGTAACCAGCTCAGCTCCTGCTGGGCTACATTGTAATTTCTCCTTGTATTAACTTCTGATCAAATGCCTGCGTCAGAAGCACAGAGTAGAAGGGAGCTCAGGGAGCACAGGGCCCAAGACCCTTGTTCTAAGACAAGGAGCCTGGGCCCAGGAGGAGGGGTGATGTGCTGAGGGCTCTGCACTGAGGCCTGGGCCCCTCTGGTCCTCTGGCCCAGCTCCTGCCAGTGCACTGAGGAGTCTGTGGGCCAAGGGCACTTGCCACTCCAGGTGCCCATGACCACAGAATTCCCTGTGCGGATGACTCTGAGCCCACTCCTAGGGCCTGCGTGAACCTCATCCCAGGCCCATCCTGGGCACCCCAGGCCAGAGGGGCATTTGTCTGTGGAGGGTGCGGATGGAATGTGGGTGGGCAGGATGTGGCGACCCTGTAGGGGTGTGGGAGGTCATGTGTGGCACTGGATGTGGGCAGAGAAGGAGGGTAGACTGTGGCTTGAGCTGGAAGCCACAAGTTCAGAATTCCTTTTACACTTGGTCTTCTATGCTGTGGAAAAGTTATGTCAAGGTAAGATAGAAACTTTAACTAGCTCATAACTTGACTGAAAACTTCTAAATATCTAGACCTAGTCTATGTAGCCCTCAGCCTCTTGTTCCGGGCGCCATAAATATTAGAGGCAGACAGTCTTGTGGCACCTTCAGTAACAGGACTGGAGGAAAGGAAATTGGAATCGGCAGGGTCTGCACACATTCCTGGATGTCAGGTTCGGGCAGTTCTTTGCATCCCAGGCTGTGGGGGCTGAATTGTCAGACCGTCCAGGCAGAAAGTGTCCCCAGAGCCACCAGTGGCTATATCCTGTTCAGGCCATGAATCATTTCCCGGCGGGGACTGGTCCCCGGGGTATTCCCAGGGCAGAGCTGGGCATCTGCTGTGGCTGCAGGGCTGACGAGGAATGGTAGGTTCTTGGCTCGGCTGAAGTCTGGTCCTGGCAACTCGAGGTCAGTCCAGGTAGCCAGGTGTGGAGTCCTCAGCCCTCCGTGGCTTTCTCTCCCCATGCCTCGCGCTCCACCCACGGCCAGCAGAGACAGAACAGACGGTGGCAGGAGGCAGGGGTGGAGGGTGGGGACCTGCTTTCTCTCTCTTCGGATTCGGCCTCTTGCTCAAATCCCGCCCACCCCTGATCTCAGTCAAAGGCTGTTTTTCAGGTAAACATTTCTCCTGTACAATGAGTGCAGAAGCCCTGGACCCCAGCCTCTTGGCCCCCTGGCTGTCATCTATCCCTCCAGCTCCCTCTGGGATCTTAAGACCGCCTGCTGTAGCCACACTGGGAGCACAAGTTCTGAGGCTCCTGCAGAAGTCCTCTACCATCTTGTCTCATCAGTTTGCTGTCACTGAGACTCTGACTTGACAGCCCCACGGACCAAGCAGGCACCACAGTGTCCCTGGTATGTGTGAGCATGTTTCTGTGATGGAGCCTCATTTGGAAAAAAAGGCTGGATCAGCCCCAGTCACAAACAAGAACATCCTTTCCCTGTTGGAGCGCAGCTCAGGGCAGGAAGTGACCTCAGAGACCACCCCCCCCACCAACCCCTCGACCCCTGAGCCCGCCACCTGCAGCCCTTTGGTGCCCAGGAAGCAGAGTCCTGCTCATGGTCCTGGTGGTGAGTTAGGACAGAAAGTTCCCGAGGGAGCAAAGAAAGGTCCGATTTGCCCCCACCCACCAGGACCAAGTGACTCCCCATCACTCACCGAGTCATCCTGGGGAGCGACCTTGTTCTCCAGCCCTCTCTCCTTTGGGGCCTCCCCGGCCATGGGGCCCAGCAGTGTCTGCGCCCTGTTGCTGCAGCTTCCTTTGGATTTAGCTGCTGCCTGCCAGCACCAGTGTTCTGTTCCCCAGGGCTGGGCAACCTCTGGTCCGTCTCCCAGCATTCCTCTCTGGCAGACCCTCCTACAAACACAGGATCTGAGATAACACACACACTCTGGCTAAAGGTACATCAGATAATGGCATTCACGGCCAACCCTGGTCCTGCCACTGGGCAGGCCTGAGGAGGGGCTCCAAGACCAGGTGAGGAGCAGGCGGGGAGAGTCTGCTGCTGGCACTTCGGCTGAGGCCACTCCAGGGAGGGTCAGGCCAGAAGATTCACCTGCCCTTGCTGCCTGTTGGCCATGAGCAAGCTCCCGTTCTCCACCCCTGCCGGGATCTCGGCATGCCGAGTAAACAGGGGCTCCCAGTGCCCCCTAGAGGAGGTTTCCACGTCTGCTGTGAACCCTCCGCACAGCCTGGGCATCCTCCACACCTCCTACAGTGTCAGGTAAGGCGGATGCCTCACCTGCTGAGAGCTTTGGGCTGTGATCCCGCGGTAAGTGGGCCTCCCTCCCCTCTGCAGGCTTTCCTCACTCATGGGGTTGGGCACGCACGGAGGCTGGGGCTCCCTCTGTGGTGGACGGGCGTGGGGAGAGGGGAAGGGCTGCCAGAGGAAAGTGAGGAGCCTCGGTAAGCGGCCCCTCCTCCTGCCCACAGCGGGACCTGGAAGCTCGGATGACACGTGATACTGTGCTCTGCCTCATGCCCCTGCTTTGTGCCCTTCCCCCTCCTGTCTCCCTGGGCTGCAGCCTGCCCTCTGAGAATGGAGAGGGCTTGGGGAATGGGGGTGCTGGGAACACGAGGTGTAATGAAACCAGGTGAAGGAACGCAGGGTCAACCAAAGAATAAACAGTGTCCTGTTTGCCATCCACCAGCTGGCCAGAGAGAGCTGGCATTCAGAGCAGCTGCTTGACAGGTGCTTTACATAGATGATGATCTGTCACTACCTGCCAGGGTCTACAGAGGACACTGAGGCTGAAACACACTTAGGAACCTGTCCAGAGTCCACCCGGGCTGAGCAGAGCTAGGATCAGTGCTGGGGGACAGTGGTCTGTCCCACCCCTTCCAGAACCCCATGCTGCCTTTCCCCTCTCGGGGTTTCCTTTAAAGCCATCGCGTGGGGCCCTGGTGGGACATCGCATCTCACCAACAGAAATGGACCAGGCAGATCCTCAAAGATGTCTCCTTGTACGTCGAGAGCGGACAGATCATGTGCATCCTAGGGAGCTCAGGTAAGCTGGGAAGGTGTTCTTTAAATTCTCTATGAGGAGAATGTGTTGTGGCTGGATTTGAATACCACGTTGCAGAGACAGGTTTCAGTTGTAGCTAGAAGGGCACAAGTCTATTATCAGGGTGAAATCTGATGACGTGTCTATGACTGGAACCTGGTACTCATGTGAAATATTTGGAAAGATCCATGAAAAATTAAAATCTTGCCCAACATGTAAGTTCATTCATATTTCAAAAGTACCCATCACACGTGGTGTATAGGGGTGCTCGGTAAACACAATTTTCCTACCTGGAGACAGGAAAAGGAATTAAATAAGCAGAAGATGCCCATTTAGTCCCACAGTCATTGGTCTTTTTTTTTTTTTTAATGAACTTCAAACACACAGGCAAGAATAAAGAATAATATAAAGAGTGTTCATGTATTAACATCTGGCTTTATCAGATCTCAACATTATACCATATTTGTTTCAGATCCTTTTTAAAAAGGGGGAATTAAATATTGCAGATTTCCCTGAGGCTGTCTCTATGCCCAGTCCCCACCTCGTCCTCCTCTTTCCTTGTAGCAGCAAGTCATTGCCCAGGGAGGGTGTAGCCTCCAGAGGGGCAGCCCCTTGTGGCTGGGGCAGCACCCTGTGAGGGTCACAGCTGTGCGTCCTCAGCATGGTTGAGGGGGAGTTGCATTGTCCCTGAAGAAGGGATTCATGTGACACATCACAGGGTCCACTACCCTAGGTTATCCTGCACATTTTAAGGTTGAAAGATTTGGGCAGATTGGCTTCTCAGGAGCCTCTTGAGATCTTGCTTGACACTTCCTGCCACTCTCCACTTGCCTCACTCGCTTTAGTAGAAGTGGGCAGCGGAAGTCTCTGATGGAAGTCAAGCATGATCAGTCTCTTTCGATCCAGGGAGTTAAATCCATAGCCACTCCCCTGCTACAGCAGGTGGACAACTCGGTGGCAACAGTAGTGCTAAGATGAAATGAAAAGGAATTCACTAACAAGAATGGTTATGCTTTCCTGAGATTTCCTGTCTTTTCCTGCCTCTAGTTTTTAATCGTTTCTAACTGTATGCATGTACCATAACATCCAAGGTCATTCTAAATTTCTTTTTGATAATTATACCACACTTCTTTAAAAAGAAAAAAGCTGACTTATTCCTATAATAATGCGTCACTCGTTGCCTTCCTCGTGGAGGATAAAAAAGGTGGCATGTGGCCCAACAAGAAAGTGAACCTGTCTTCTCAGAAGTGTGTCCCACAGGCCAGTGTCACGCCTCATGCACATCCCAGCTGGACAGTGGATGGGGCTCCCTGTTCTAGGGGCTTGTGGGCTGGTTTCTGATAATACCTTATCGTGGTTTTATCACAGTGTCCATCCTTTTACACTGAACATGAATTCACAGTAGACTGTGAATTCCATGAGGGTGGGAGATTGGTCTTTCTTTTTTTCCCTGCTGTGTCCTCAACAGCTAGAACAGGGCTGGCCACAGAGTAGGTGCTCGGTAAATATTTGCTGAATTAATGCATGAGCAAATGAACTGATCCTATGAATTATTCTTAGTGTTTCATGAAATGATGTGACTTCATTGGTGTCTTACTTAAAGCAGGGTTGTTCATCAGATCTTTTATTAGGGAGGCCAAAGATGACTTAGGTGTTCAAAGTCTCACTAGAGAATGGTTTAATGAAAGCGTGCCTGTGGTCAGCCAACCCTCCAGGGGAAGGTAATTTTATTTGACTCATTATTTTCCATCATCTAGGATCTAGACTCTAGGCTGCATGCTCTCTTACAGAAGACTCTTTGGTTACAGATGATTTCTGTCCTTTTAGAGAAGATAAGCCCAAAGGTTATCATGGTTTTATTGCCCTATCAGGCATTAACTGTTTTTCCCCTTTTTCTCTCTTTTTTTTTATTGTGGTAAGATACACTTAACGTTAAATTTGCCATCTTAACCATTTTATTTTTTATTTTTATTGAAGTATAGTTGATTTACAATGTTGTATTTCAGGTGGACAGCAAAGATTCAGTTACATGTATATTATATATATATATATATATATATATATACACACACATACATAATATATAATATATATTCTTTTTCAGATTCTCTTCCATTGTAGGTTATTACAAGATAGTGAATACAGTTCCCTGTGCTATACAGTAGGACCTTGTTGTATATCGATTTTATATGTAGTAGTTAATATCTGTTAATCCCAAACTCCTAGTTTATCCCCCTCCTCTCCCTCTGGTAACTATAAGTTTGTTTTCTATTCTGTGAGTCTGTTTTCTGTTTTGTAAATAAGTTCATTTGTATCATTTTTTAAAGATGTTACATATAAGTGATATCATGTGATATTTATCTTTCTTTCTTTGACTTGCTTCACTTTGTATAGTAATCTCTAGGTCCATCCATGTTGCTGCAAATGGCATTATTCCACTCTTTTTTTATGGCTGAGTAGTATCCCATTATATGTATATGCCACATTTTCTTTATCCAATCATCTGTTGTTGGACACTTAAGGCTGTTTCCATGTCTTAGCTATTATAAATAGTGCTGCTGTGAACCTTGGGGTACATGTATCTTTTCGAATTAGAGTTTTTGTCTTTTTTGGCTATATGCCCAGGAGTGGGATTGCTAGATTATATGGTAACTCTGTTTTTAGTTTTTATAACAAATTTCCATACTGTCTTCCATTGTGGCTGCACCAATTTACATTCTTACCAACAGTGTAGGAGGGTTTGCTTTTCTCTACCCCCTCCAGCATTTATTGTTTGTGGACTTTTTAGTGATGGCCCTTCTGACTGAGAATTCATTATGAGGCCATTCATTATGAGGTGATACTTCATTGTAGTTTTGATTTGCATTTCTCTAATAATTAGCAATGTTGAGTATCTTTTCATGTGCCTGTTGGCCATCTGGTTGTCTTCTTTGGAGAAATGTGTATTTCAGTTTTCTGCCCATTTTTGGATTGGGTTGTTTGTTTGATATTGAGCTGTATGAGCTGTTTATATATTTTGGAAATTAACCTTTTGTCGGTTGCATCATTTGCAAATATTTTCTCCCATTCCATAGGTTGTCTTTTCTTTTTGACGATAGTTTCCTTTGCTGTGCAAAAGCTTTTAAGTTTGATTAGGTCCCATTTGTTTATTTTTGCTTTTATTTCTTTTGCCTTGGGAGATTGACCTAAGAAAACATAGCTATGATATATGTCAGAGAATGTTTTGCCTATGTTCTTTTCTAGGAGTTTTATATGTCATGTCTTATATTTAAGGCTTTAAGCCATTTTGAGTTTATTTTAGAGTGTACAGTTCAGTGGTATTAAACACATTCACATACTTGGGCAACCATCACTGCCATTCATCCCCACAGCCCTTTTCATCTTGTAAAACTGAAACTATTCCTAGTAAATAACTCCCCTTCTGCCCCTTCTCAGCCCCTGGCAACTACCATTACACTTTCTGTCCTTACGATTTTGACGAGTCTAAGTACCTCATGTAAATGGAATCACACAGTATTTGTCTTTTTGTGACTGGTTTATTTCACTTACCATAATGTCTTGAGTGTTCATTCATGTTGCAGCATATTGCAGAATTTCCTTCATTTTTAAGGCTGAATAATATTCCATTGTACGTATAGACCATAGTTTGCTTATTCATTCAGCTATGAATGGACACTGCAATTGCTTCCACATTTTAGTTACTGTGGATAATGCTGTTTTGAACAAAGGTATGCAAATATCTCTTCAAGACTCTGTTTTCGATTCTTTTGGGTATATATCCAGAACAAGTCAGAGCTGGACCACGGGTCCAGGGAGGGTGTTGGGAAGTTCCTGCGAGGCCTCGTGGAGGGCCTCCTCCAGGGCCTTCTCTTGTCGCCTCCCAGGCTCAGGGAAGACCACGCTGCTGGATGCCATGTCCGGGAGGCTGCGGCGCACGGGGACCCTGCTTGGGGAGGTGTTTGTGAATGGCCGGGTGCTGCGCAGGGAGCAGTTCCAGGACTGCTTCTCCTACGTCCTGCAGGTGGGTGCGTCCTGGACCCCCACCCCCCCTCACCCTGCCTGCCCATGTGGCCAGTTGGGAGCTTGGTGATGCTGACACGTCCGTCCCCCGCAGAGCGACACTCTGCTGAGCAGCCTCACCGTCCGTGAGACGCTGTGCTACACGGCGCTGCTGGCTGTCCGCGGAGGCTCCCAGGGCTTCTTCCGGAAGAAGGTGGGTGCCGCCCCGGGGCCACCCCGCAGGGGCTCTGCGCCCCCTGTTCCCTCCACTTGTCCATTCCTCCCCTTTACTCTTCACCCTTTTAAAGAGTCCAGACCTGCACTGTCCACTGTGGCAGCCACTAGTCACATGTAGTTTGGGGACACTTAAAACGTGGCTAGACCTAGTTGAAATGTGCTGTGAGTGTAAGATACAGTCCAGATTTTAGAAACTTAATCTGGAACCACAGACTGTGAAATATCTCATTAATAATTTTTAAAATATTGATTATTCATTTAAATGATAATATTTTGACTGTATTGGTTAAATAAATTATACCATTAAAAATCATTTCACCTGCTTTTCACTTTCTAAAATGTGACCAATATAATATTTAAATTCTGTCTGTGACTTGCATTGTATTTCTATTGAGTGTCCTGGGAGCTCTGTGTTTGAAGAGATATGGTTATTTTCCTCACTGCACTTTGCCCTGCAGCCTGGTTGAGATTTTTCTCAACTTTCCTTGAGGTGTCTTGAATGGATTCAGTTGATGATGGAGGAAATGTTGAATTGTCAACTCTGTCTCATTTCCAGTCTGTTTCTCTAAACATATATATACCCAGTTTGGAAGTAGCTGCAGGTAAACTCACAGGGACCTCACCTGGAAACATTGCCTCTTTTTTGTCTGGACTGGAAACACACAGGGAACCATGGGCAGGTCAGTGTGCCTTGTGCACAGCAGGTTCGTTCCCTGGGAAATGGGCTCTCAGGCCAGGGACTACAGGGACAGCGGCCTCAGAGGTTTTCCCAGCCTGAGGCCGCAGTGAGGTTCCTCCTGGGCACCCAGGTGACATCTGCAGCTCAGGCTCCAACGCTGGCCTTTCTTTAATGCCACTGAGGCTCCCGGGGAATCCCCCATCTTGGCTCAGGGGACAGTAGGTTACTGCATTTTTATCAGGCACTGCCAAGCCGGTCACCAGGCACTGGACTCTTGGGGCTTGGCAAGTGGAGCTGGGTCTGTCCTGTGTCCTGAGGACTGGCAGGCTTGTTTGTTGTAATACTGGGTCAGGAAAGGGCATTCTTCTCTTTCAGAGTCGTGGATGTGCTGGAGCTTTCACTTCAGAGGAGCCTTACAAGGGGCCGGCCCTTCAAGAAGGGCCGTCAGCCCCAGAGCGAGGCTGGAGGTTACCTTAAGAGAGGGCTCAGGAGGTGTTGCAGGTTTCTTGCTATTCTGCCAGCGTACGCTCTAGGCTCTCACACCTGGCTGGCATCAGTCAAGCCTTGTTCACACACAAACTCTCACTTCATGCTGGCATTAGCTGTATGAGGGAGGCCTTATCTCCTTCTTTTACTGCAGGAAACTGACCCCCAAGGAGTTTAAGATCCAGCCACTCAGACTGGCAGAGCTGGGACGTGAACCCAGGTCCTCTAGCTCCATTGTGCCTCCCTGAGCCCCCAGGGTCTCCTGATCACCGTTGTGCTCTGAGAGTTCAGAGTTCAGCCTATGGTGAGGCACAGGCATGTTCACCTGACTTAGCTGCCCTGACAGTGAGTGACAGGTTAGCCCTTTTGCAGGCTTTCTGTCTGCTTGCATTAGTATTTTTGTCTCTGAAATGCGCAGGAGAAGATGTCATTGGTATTTGGGTAGGAGAAATGAAGTCATAAACAGATTCTTTCGAGTTAGTGATCCATTTACATCACATACCCCACTGAGAGAATCTGAGAAAGCCACTGAGGCTTTCTCCCAGAAAATGCACGTATTTGCATAAATATTCAGAAAATGCAAGGGTATCTGACATTGATTGCTGGCAAATTTGCCTTCTGTGAATGGTCCCTCTCCCTGGCACTGGCAGCCCCTACATGTCCTGCCAAGTTTTCTACCATAAAGTTTTCCCTGCTTGAGAGAACTTTCTGAGCAAATTCAGTCCACAGGGTGTAACATCCTGACGAAGTCAGTTAGAGAGAAGGACGTGCTGGTGGCAGCAGCACAGCAGACCCGCTTCTGTCCTGTCCTCTGCGGAACCTGGACGTGGAGCCGTGGTTGATGTGGGCAGGCTGTGTCTGCTGGGCTGTTGGCCAAGCCTTGTGCTTCTTGGATGACTTGAGAGAACCCACACAGTTTACTCTGAGTCCCAGCTCTGCTGTTTGCTAAAGGTGTGACCTTGGGCAATCCATGGACCTCTCCGAGGATCTATTTTTCTTTTCTATAATAAATAGAATAATAATGTATCTCTCCTGGAGCTGATGTGAAGAATGAATCAGTTCATGTGAAATCACAAAGCATGGAGAGGGTTGGTGATCCCAGTGGATCCAAGTGGTCCCTTCCAAGAGTCTGTGAATGTCATTCCTAGTGGCGTCTGCAAGACATGGCAGAGGCTTCTGGCCAGAGTGTGACATCTGAAACAGATGAAGTACATGTCTCCTCTGTCCATCCCTCCCAAGCCAGGAGGGGCAAGCTGTACTCCTTTCCTGCTGTTGCAGAGCAGCTGAAAGGGACGCCCAGGGGTGTGCCCTGGCTGTGAGCACATACACCCTAACATGTCAAGTGAAGCTCAAGTCCAGGATCCTTCCCCTCTAACAGCAAGAAAAGACCTTTCTTTTTTCCAGAACAAATCATCCTGGTTTGCTTATGCATTTTTAACCTCCTCGTTATTCCTTTGTATCTATTGCAGATGTGTCCTTTCTTCTGGTCGAGCTTCATCTATGGGTCCCACCCCCTGTCTCCTCTGGAACTTTGTTCTATAAATCATCCCCTCGAGACACAATCTTCTAAATATTTTTAAATTGAAGTACAGTCAGTTACAATGTGTCAACTTCTGGTGCACAGCACAATGTCCCAGTCATGCATATACAGACATATATTTGTTTTCACATTCTTTTTCATTAAAGGTTATTACAAGATACTGAATATAGTTCCCTGTGCTATACAGAAGAAACTTTAAAAAGAATCTATTATTATATATAGTGGCACAATCTCATTAGAGGTGTCTGGGGACAAAACTCATCACCAGAGGTTTAAGTATTCTCAGTCTCTTTCTATCTGCTTTTCCCAGGGCCTTATGCTGATAGGGGTACTCAGTCAGGGGAGGGCCAGAGAGAGAGATTTCTGAAAGGGTCTCTGGAGAGGAGATAAGCTGAGGACGGAAGCGGGAGAGGGAGGGAGAAGGCCAACCTGCGGGAGAGGGAGGGAAAAGGCCAACCTGCTGGATTAGAGAGTCAGTGAACAATTTTTTCAGTTGTTACAGTTTTGGGGAGCTGAGGAGTAAGGAAAGGGTTTCAAGGAGCTGCAGAATATAAGATAAGCAGAGTGACAAGAATTGAGGGGAAGGGGATTTTAAGAAGTGTGGCTGTAGGTTATAAACTGGCTTGCTTTTAAAGTCCTTGAAGAGATTCAAATAAAGATAGGCTTTATTTTTAATTACTTTTGATAGCTGGGTTGTATTTGATGCAAAACCACAGTGAGATTGGACCACATGGGACTCTAGGACTGACTTGGGTTACTTAGGGGAAGCCAGGTTTAGTTCAAACCAAATTGGATTTTTTTACATATAACATTTATTATAATAAAGTTTCAAAAACCAAAGATTAATAAAAATAAGGTATATTGTAACTGCCTCCGGGGGCTTTTCTGTATGGGCTGGACTGACTGCAGCATCTAAAAAAATAGGAGTCCAATGAAGTCTCCATCCTGCTGAATTTCCCTGGAAGCAGGTAGAAGCAGTTTTTGTTGCTCTAAGGACTTCTGAAAAAAAAATCATATTATTTATTTTAACCTGATACAAATATTGCGATTTAAAGCAAATCGGATTCTGTTGTAACAGGCGTGCTTTCCCTAGGGCGCGGTGAGTCTGATAGTGGCCCAAGTACTCAGGGGAAGGGTGTTGCCTTTCCCATGTGATCCTCAGCCCATAAATTGGAACAGTAGCCCAGCAGTGACCAGCCTTCTTGGATGTTGTGTCTCCTACAGGTGGAGGCAGTCATGACAGAGCTGAGTCTGAACCATGTGGCGGATCGACAGATTGGCAACTACAACTTTGGGGGAATTTCCAGTGGCGAGAGGCGCCGGGTCTCCATCGCGGCCCAGCTCCTCCAGGATCCCAGTAAGTGGGGCCTAGAACTGCTGCTAGCTGCTGCCTGGGCATCTTCCATGTGTCTGCAGACAGTTTCAGCCCTTTCTTCACAGTCTCCCTTTGGAAAGGGGTCTGTGTGTAACTGAAGGCACTGAGGCTTTTGAAACTGGGCACGCAGTTTCTTTGGAAATACCATGTAGTTCCTGGTGCTATTCCATCATCCAAGTAGATGAAGAGCCCTTGGACTTGGAAGCACTGCATTTGTGTTTTGATGTTCATTTTGGGTCTTTCATGAATAGGGGACCTTGCCCTGTCCAGCCCCACTTCTTACTGCAGCAGCACCACTGTGTCTGCTGTGGAAAGCCAAGAGGTTTCAGTGTGACTAGAAGTGTTTATAAAATGGCAGGAATTAAAATAGGACTTTGAGTGGTACATGAGGAAGTGGATGTATTGGAAGGAGGGGCTATCAAAATGGGGACAGCCAGTCACCTGCCTCTCCTGCCTGGTTTGGTCACCCTCCCTGCCACCTGGGGAAACTCCACCTCTTAATCGCACCTGAGAGGGGACGTATTGCCTCTGTATACTTCCTTCACAGGCCCAGACCAAGTCTGCCTGCTCTTCAGAGAAACTAAGAGATGTTCTTTTTTTTTTTTTCTTTTTTCTTTTTCTTAACCAATACTCATATATTTTTTAATTGAAGCCTAGTCAGTTTATAATGTTGTGTTACTTTCTGGTGTACAATTTAGTGCTTCAGTTATACATCTATACACAGTCCTTTTCATATTCTTATTCATTCTAGGCTATTACAAGATACTGAATATATTTCCCAATATAGTTCCCTGTGCTATACAAAGAGATGTTCTTAAGAGACCCTGTCCTTTTTGGATGGAAATAAGCTAGAGTGAAACCCTCTAAAGAATCTGAATACCTGCCTCGTCTTGCACTTTGTTTCATGGGTCAGCTTTTTGCAGTGCAAAGACCTGGTTAGTGTTGGGAAACTCTAGACATGAAGTAAGATTGGCCTTTTACAGTCTCCCTCAGCCTTTTAGAAACACCTTGGGGCCAGCCTGCCAGCCCTTGTTCCCTGTTAGGGTTCCCTGGATGGACCCCAAACAGCCCAGCAAGCCACGTGACAGGCCTGCTCTGGTTGCTGCCCTGTCTCCTCAGGGATTAAAGCCAAAACGTGCCCTGGAACCAGGAGGTGGGCCCCTCAGGCCAGGTGCTTTCTCCTGGGCTCAGGCTGAGGTGCTTCTCACCGTGCATTGTCTGGATGGGATGTGACAGCTCAGTAAGGAACTGTTCGGAGCTCTGAGTCTAGAGTGCAGGGCCGGGGCTCGGCAGTGACTCAGAATCTGAGCTTCCTTTGCCTGCAGAGGTCATGCTGTTTGATGAGCCAACCACAGGCCTGGACTCCATGACTGCAAATCAGATCGTCGTTCTGCTGGCAGAGCTGGCTCGCAGGGACCGCATCGTGATCCTCACGGTCCACCAGCCCCGCTCCGAGCTCTTCCAGGTGAGGGGGCATCTCTTCCAGCTCAGCTGGTCAAGGGTGGGTATGTGTGTGCTGGGCTGGAGGTTTCGGGGTAGAAATGAGTACTTAAACCGGAGCAGCTGGAGCCGCTAGCTCCTGATACGGGAAGGGAAGAGGATGGAAACGGTTCTTTCAGCACCTGCCATGTACCGGATGCATTCTCCACACTAGCTCATGTAATCTACACAACAACCCCATGAGGTGGACACCAGTGTTTTCACTTTACAGAGAAGAGTGAGACTTAGAAATGATGCCAAATTGAGATACTATCACAGTTAACAAAAAGCTGGAATTGGCCTTCATGGTCCAGTTGGCTTTAAAGTCTGTGTTTTGCCTCTAAATCATAATAGATTTCCTTCAAGAACTCTAACCTTAATTTCCCAGAATCCTTTTAAGGAGCTCTTCTTTGCATTTTATAGAGATTAAAAACAAATTGTTTTTGTCCAAGGTCACTCACCCAGGGGCACGGCTGGGACTCAAACCCTGGTCCACTGACCCACTCCAGTGGTTCTCCTCCATCCCAGACGCGATGCTGGGTGCAGGCTGGGGTACAGCAGGGTTCACGGTGGCCACCCATGCTGGAAAGAACAGGGATGCCTTTGAGTGGCGCCGATGGACGCAGTAAGAGTACTGCTTTATGGCTGAGACAACCAGAGGACTGACCGCTTTAAACTTACTTTCCATAAGGATGTGGTGGTGACCTGACGACATACTAACACTGTCTACTGTTCAATCAGCTCTTTGACAAAATCGCCATTCTGAGCTGTGGAGAGCTGGTTTTCTGCGGGACACCTGTGGAAATGCTTGACTTCTTCAGTGGCTGCGGTTACCCTTGTCCTGAACATTCAAACCCTTTTGATTTTTATGGTAAGTTGTTCTTCCACATGCCCCTTCATAAAAGTCTTTTAAACTTTATCAGCTCAGATTTTTGGCCTGGGTAACACCAGCACAAGTGGGTTTTATTTCTGCTTTGGTTTCAGTGTTTTTACTCTTCAAAAAATTAATTGGCCAAGTCAATTAACTTGCCATAGGTGACCTATTGGAATGAGATGGAGGATCTCTCTTGAATTGGGGAACTTCTACTTTGTCAGAGAAAAATTAACCAAACTTCTGATTTTATGGGTGGGCATTAACAACAGGTGTTATTTTGATACGATGAGATATTGTGGCTAGAACTCCTGAATCAGTGATGAAACATATTATTAGCCATTGTGTATATATGTGCATTTAAAAACACATGGATCATTTGCGGGGGTGGATTTTAGTGGACCTGACATCAGTGGACACCCAAAGCAAAGAACGGGAAATAGAAACCTACAGGAGAGTCCAGATGATTGAATCTGCCTACAAAGAATCAGCAATTTATCACAAAACCTTGGAGGATATTGAAAGAACGAAACACCTGAAAACATTACCGATGATTCCTTTCAAAACCAAAGATTCTCCTGGAGTAATTTCTAAACTGTGTGTTCTTTTGAGGTAAGAGCCACACCCCATTTCAGGTGGGTCGATATCCACCCATAAAAGAAAAGCCATTAAAACAGGGTTGTTTGGCTTTCAGGAGAGTGATGAGAAACTTAATGAGAAATAAGCTGGCGGTGACTATGCGTCTTGTTCAGAATATGATCATGGGTTTGTTCGTCATTTTCTTCCTTCTGCGGGTCCAGGACGATGTGCTAAAGGGTGCCATCCAGGACCGCGTGGGTGTTCTGTACCAGTTCGTGGGTGCCACCCCGTACACAGGCATGCTCAACGCTGTGACCTTGTGTGAGTGCCATGCCCAGGAAGTGTGCCCCTGGGGCGGGGGGCTTTTTTCTCCCTGAATGTCTCCCCTCTCCAACTGGTACCTTGCAAGTCTCCACCATTATAAGGGCATTTCTCTGAGCTCAACCTGGCCCTCTCCAGGTTCTCTCTCTGGGGCAAGGTTACTCATGAATTACTAACACCTTGCTAGGAATTAACTCATCAGGTGGATCTCCCTGAGGGTCTCTGAGGATCCAGAGAAACATGATGTAATGAGGAGCTGACGAGCCAGAGTTTGGGAAGGGTTCTTCAAAAGAGCATCCCTGGTATCCTGTCTTAGTCATTAGGAGGTGCGGCCCATAGGGGCCCGGATGCCTGGTTAACTATGCACCGTGAATGTTCTCTTTGGAGCCTGTTTTAGGACAGCCAGCACCTGGTTTTCAAACGCAGTGGGAGCCCAGAAGCAACACCTAGTTGTCTGATGTTTTGTGCCAAGACTGCATTAAAAGAGGACACATTGCCTTATGTCACTCATTTGTGTCCCTTCTGCATGTGTGTTCTTGAATTGGTGTCACCCTTCCCCCTACTTTAGAGAGAAGGAAATAAATTATGACTCCTTTTGTAATCACATTATAATTCAGGTAGAGTGGAGACTTCGGGGTGGGAGGTGTTATAGTTCTATGGAAGGCAGGTCCCCTCTCTCCATGACTAGGGAGCCCCACCTGGTCCTCACCATCCAGTCCTGATAGACCTCAAGTTCAGCTTGGCCTAGCCCCCATTCCCTCCCCTCACCCCAGCTGTGTGGTGACCGGCTGTTTCGAAACCTGCCTTCCATTCCCAGTTCCTGTGCTGCGAGCTGTCAGCGACCAAGAGAGCCAGGATGGCCTGTACCAGAAGTGGCAGATGCTGTTGGCCTATGGGCTGCACATCCTCCCCTTCAGCGCCATTGCCACCGTGATATTCAGCAGCATATGCTACTGGTAAGGAAGAGGGTGTTCAGAAGTGTTCAGTTCTCAGAGGCCACGCCTCCCGTTGGGTCCTGGATGGCCAATGGGACCTGTGGAGGGAGAACTCCCTGGCCTCTGCTCTGGAGGGACTGGCTTTGCCCATCAACGTTCAATACAGTGTCCTGTCCTTAAAAGAACCCCACTGTGGGCTGCAAGGGACCTGAGAGCAGACCAGCAAGACCGCCTGTACCAGGGAACGGCGGATCCCACAGTCACCGCAGGGCCTGGGCGGAGCGGAGGCCTCTGAAGTAGCCAGGGCCCAGGCGCAGGGGCCACAAGCAGGCGTTCACCCAGCTACGCCCGGCGCCAAGGCTGCTGTGAGCTGGAGCAGCGGTGCTGCCTGAGGTTCTGCTGACCAGCCTGGGACGTCGCGCTTGGGCTGGGGTGATGGAAAGCTGAGGAATCAAGAGTGACTGTGGGAAGAGGGCACTGGGGAGCCATGAAGCATCCCTGATGCTGGGTTTTGATTGATGGTTTGCAGACCATGCTTTTTATTTCATAGAACTTTTAAAAGATAAAAAACTGAAAATATGCAGAGCTGTTTGTATGATGTGTTATCGTAGGGAGATGTATATTCCCTCATCCCTGTGGCTTTCCCTTAAGAAAAGATGGGGAATTGCCTGATGTTCTGTGACACCAGTCGTGAAAGGTAGCCAGCCTGTCGTCCCAAGAGAGGACTTCAGGTAGTTCTGAAGACATTACCTTCTTCAGGCCACTGGATTCATGTGCAGGTGCTCCTGCCCATAACCAGTATAGAGACCCCATGATACGTGATGTGGATAATTATGATGAATCGAGTGAGATATAAGTAACAGGCCAGCAAGGGCCTGGTTAGTATGAGCTCCCAGGCGAAGAGCGGAAGTTCTTGCCGCAGGCTCTCAGACATCCGTCCCACCCTGGGGAGTGACAGAGGCCCAGCTGCTCGCTGTGGTTAGCAGAAGGTTGCACTCTCAGCTGAGGGCGATGAGGGGACGTCGCCTTCCTTGTTGGCCCTGATGAAGCCGCCTTATTCTCTGACACTCAGAAACATGCTGAGTCTCTGATCTGTGATGAAAACCACAGGCTTGTCTAGCTCAGGTTAAATGATCCAGAGCAAATTTTTAACAGCTGACCACTTTTGAGTACAACAAAGCTGGCTGAAAGTTAAGGACCTTGTTAATTTAGAATCCTGTGCTCAGTGGGGCCCACGGACCCAGCCCAAGCGCGACGTCCCAGGCTGGTCAGCGGAACCTCAGGCAGCACCGCTGCTCCAGCTCACGGCAGCCTTGGCGCTGGGCGTAGCTGGGCGAACGCGTGCCTGCGGCCCCTGCGCCTGGGCCCCGGCTACTTCAGAGGCCCTGCGGTGACTGTGGGCTCCGCCGTTCCCTGGTACCGGCGGTCTTGCTGGTCTGCTCTCAGGCCAGAGTCAGCGTTACCTCGGGGCTTGTTTATCACGCAGAATCTCGCGCCCAGCCCTACTGAATTGGATTCCTAGGTGATTCATATGCATTGTAATATTTGCAAAGCACTGATTTTGAAGACCTAGTATTTGTAAAACTGCTCATGAGACAGAGTTCTGTTAGACATGAGAAGACAGGGCAGTTTTAAACTAGGTTCAGTGTAAACATCCGGTCATGACTATTTCTGATAAGAAGTCAGACACAAAAATGCAGGAGCAGGTCTAGCGGCAGCACAGCTGTTAGCAATGCAGCAGGTACTTAGAATCAATGACAGAAATGTTGCTGAATGCCTACGAGGTGCCGGGCACAGGGCCACGTGCAACAGGGAATTTAAAGGGGAGTAAACTGAAGGGGCCGTCCTCAAGTCTGCAGTTTTGAACCGGAACGGCTCTCAAAGCCAAAGTGTTTTACAAGTCTTAGCAGCACATTGGACCTGAACTCACTCCGTGGCAAAAACTAATCTGAACCGACTCGAGGTTCTGTGTACCTTTCCCACAGGAGCACTCCTGTTTAGCAGAAATACGAATGTGCTTGAATCCAGGTGGAGTCCTGGGCCCCACTGTAGGAAGGATGGTCTACACAGTGTGAAATTTTTCTCAGATTTGTAAATTGCCACACTTCCAAAACATAACTGGCCCTAAAGTATTTCAGATGATGGATTGTGGACAGAAACAAATCTCCAGATGACTTTAATTTGAAGAAGTGTAAAATTAATATCATAAAGAAGCAAAACATTATGCTGAGGAATATAATAATAATAATGGCAAACACATATTAAGCACTTGCTTTATGTCAGGCACTAAGAGGCTTAAATATATCAATTCATGTAATCCTTGCCACCGTTCTATGAAGGTGGCATTATTAATTCCCCTTGTTTGAAGATGACAAAGCAGAGGCACAGATAGGGCAAGTCTCTTCCCCATCTCACATTCATTATCCCAGTTAATTATGAAGGAGACCAGGGGTCCATTTGGTTGGGCGGGGAGAGGGACTACTGGAGGCTTAATAGGGGAGAATTTGAGAGATAAGCAACATTTGAATAGATGGAAAAAGGAGCAAGGGCTTTCCAGAAGGAATATAGAAAGAGAAGGAGCATAGATTCAGAAGCAAAACACACAAGATCTTTCCAGTGAAAAGGCTCAGTTGTGCTGTGGGGAAATGAGGACTGGAAGGAGTGGTGGAAAATATGACTGACAGCCTGGGAGCCTGGTAGGAGAGGTGCTGAGTGCCAGGATGAGGGGCTGGCATGGGTTAGATATTGGGACATAGTAGAGGCTTTTAAACCAGGGAATGACCCATCTGTGTTGGGCTCTGGAGGGTGAGGCTGGCTGGCATCACTTTGGTAGCAGACTGGAGATAGGGCAGAGACGCTGGGAAGCCCAGTGAGCAGCTTTGGCAAGTTTGTGGGAAAGTCAGAGGCCCTGCTGAAGAGAGGAGCAGTGGCAACAGAAAGTGGGGATCACTTTGAGTTACTGGGAAAGTAGAATCCAATGGACTCAGGAACCAAATGGACTTGTTGAGGGTAAAGAAAGTTATGGATGATGCCTGAGTTTTCAGCCTGGGGGACTGGGAAGGTGACAGCATCCTTATCAAGTCTGCCAGGAAAGAGAATGGATGTGGTTTTGAATACACTGCATCTGGGATGCTACGGGACACCCAATTAGAGGTGTCCATCTGAGGTTTGGGTGATAGGTTGGCGTAGAAAGAAAAGATAGGAGTAAAGACCTGGGAATGGATTCTATAGGAGAGAATAGAGGGGAGGAAGCGGTCTGAGTGTAAAACCTTATGAGGCACATTCAGAGGGTGGGAAGAGGAAAGAGATCCAGTGACGAGAGGCAGAGGGGTGGTCAGAGAAGTGGGAGGAGGAGCAGGATTGGGCAGCATCAGAGAGGCCGAGAGAGGAGAGAGTTTCAAGGAAGTGCAGCAAACCCGTTCAAAACTGCAGAGGTTCAAAGAGGTGAAGCATAAGATTAGAAGGTCATTGGTGATCTTCCCAAAAAGGGTTTCAGTAGACAGTGGGGGTGCAAGTCAGGTTTACAAAGGATAAGGAGTGAGATGGAAGAAGCAGGTGCTGTTTGAGAAGCTTGGTGGTATAGGGTAGGATGAAGAGGGGGCAGTTGCTTAAAAGGTGATCAGACTCAAGCTATGCTATTTACAATATGGCAAGACCACCAGGGAAAAACGTTAGACTGAAGGTAGATGAAACTATAGAAAAATTGGATAATTCATAGATCAAGTTTCCAAATAAGACCAAGGTAGGGATAGGGAAATCAGGATAACAGGATCAAAGATGCAAGTAGATAGGATGAAGCTGGAGAAGCAGACAGAGAGGGACAAAGAAGATGAAAAGTAGGGAAGATAAAGATAGAAATTCACAAAATGGGAGGTGAATCCATCTGCTGAGCACTGGGGAGAGAGTTTGAAATTCCCCGAGAAGAGGGTGTAATTGAAAGGAGAAGTTTACATTAGCTGCCGCTGGAACCCAATCAGCAAGGAGGAGAAATTAGGGATTTATGGGTGAGCTGAGGCAAAGTGGCAGAGTGGATCCATTTAGTACAACTCAAGTGAGAGAGCAAGGGTCTGCAGCTGTGGGGATTGGTAAGGCACAGAAGAGCAGAAGGGAGTGAGGATCTGAGGCAGTGAGGAGATGGGAAATGGGAGACAGGCCATGATCAGAAAGGGCATTTTCAGGATCTGAAATCTTAGAAGTGAAACAGTTTTGAGTAACAAGTAATATTTAAATCCAAGACATGGTGAGTGAGCAAGTCGGGTGGGTGGAGCCACTGGAATTGATGAGGTTACCTAATTAGGAGGCACTGATGTTGATGGCTCATCAGGGAGGTTAAAGACCTTGAGGGTAATGATGGTGGGCAGGAGTGCAAAGACTGACCTTGGTCCAGAAGCTGCAAAATCATCAAAGGTGAGATAGTGTCTTAAAGTCATAGAGGACTGGACTGGGGCAGAGAATTAATAGTATAAACAAATGTCATGATTTGTACAGGAGGAAAGGCAGATTGCCTTGAAGAGTGGTGGTGGGGGGAGGGGGGTGGATGTAAGACATGCCAACTCCTCTTCCTTACTCTACAGATGGAAGAGCAGCCATGTCTAATGGTTGTTGAGGACGTGCTATCACCAGGGAAGTGTTATTTGGTGAAAGGACTGTAAGAGGTTAAGGGGCATGGATGTAGGGTAGCTTGTTTACAAGCACATGAAGGTCAAATCAGTGGAAGGCACTGGTAGAATAAAAGCCAAGAGTGGAGCGGAACAGGCCTGGGGAGGGCTGATCCGTTGGAGGATGAGCATGGCGGAGGGTTTCACGCTGGTGGTAATCCCACATAACATGGGTGAGGTTTAGGGAGGGAGGGGCTGAGAAGCTGGTTGGGTGAGTCCTGAGCGCTAGGGCTCTGGCTGGCCCAGGGAGGAGCAGTGCTAACGGCAGAGTGTGGATCCTTATGGAGAAGCCTGGATGGTTCAACCCTACGCATAGCAGTTAGTTGTGACCATCGTCTAAGTGTGAGTATTTTTCTGTGAGAGTTGAGGAGCTGTAAAAAGGAAAAGGTATCTCCACTGGCTTGGGGCCCAACAGAACCAATCTGCGGTACTAAATGGCCTCAGCTGTTGGCTCTGCTCCAACAAGCCCTTTCAAAGGGGAGTTTGGCTTCCCCTGCAGACTCTTCCCACCCACTAACCACCGTGGATTTCTTCATAGAAGGCAAGTGTGGGATTTTTTTTAAATGATAACCCCTGGAGAGAAACTAAAGACCGTTATGTTTTTCTAGGACTCTGGCCTTATACCCTGAGGCTGCCAGATTTGGGTATTTCTCTGCTGCTCTCTTGGCCCCCCACTTAATTGGTGAATTTCTAACTCTTGTGCTACTTGGCATGATCCAAAACCCCAACGTGGTCAACAGTGTGGTGGCTCTGCTCTGCATCGCTGGGGTGCTTGTGGGCTCTGGATTCCTGAGGTAAGATCTGACAATTCCAACAACTTAGACTGGTATGACTGGATGTTAATGACCTCCTGATAATGATTATTATAAGGAATTCCAGAGGTACGCTCTGTGATACTCTTACTATGTTACCTGACAGTCTCGAGTGTTTATAGAGCTTGCTAATCATTATTGTCCAGTCTTTGCTCACTATTTATTTATTCAATAAAACGTCTTCACAGTGAGAATCAGGAAGTGACAACTTAGGTATGTTATCAATATGACTCACATGTCATAAGCCATTATTAACAGGAGGAGAACCAAACTGTCATCCAGAAAAACTCACAGCCTATGAGAGGCCAAACAGCAAACATTTAGTTCATTCCTTCCCTGGCACCGCTGAATCACTGTTTTAGCTCTTAATTCCCAGTTACTTTAAGGAAGTAAGGATAGTCAGAAAAGAGCCTGAAGGATAAGACTGCTCAAGAAAGTATCAGGACGAGGACACACACCAGATGTGAACAGTAATTACCTCTGCGTGATACTTAATTTTTTCTTCATATTTTCCTGTATTTTATGAATCTTCTGTAATGGATAAGCATCATTTTATAATCAAGAAAAACATACGCACATAAATACATACGTCTTAAAAAACAGCAGGAAGTGTGGAAAATTTTAGAGGGGTGAGAGTGGTCTCGGACGGGTGATGTGAGTGGGTTCTAATAAGTAAATCTGGGTCTCTGAGAAAATGAGAAGGTGGTTCTGTTTCTTTGACTTAAAAGTCAAATAAACAAAAAAGCTATTGAGTGGCTACTATATGTAACTATATTGAATTATTTAACTCTCAGAGCAATCCATGTTCAGGTAAGAAAACCAAGTTCAGGCTTGACTTTGTGGGGTCACAACAACTGAAGACTCTCCCAGGAGGCACGTGGCTCCCTGGAGCGAGGACTGACCTTGGAGTCAGTCTTCCTCCTACCATTTAGCTGCTGAGTGGCCATTGGCAAGTTACTTTTTTATCTAGTTTCTTCACTCATAAAGTGGAGATAATCATCTCAGCCCCACCTGCCTCAAGGGGTCACAAGAAGCAAATGAAGTCATCAACATGAAAGAAAACACCTTATAAACTGTAGGGAGTTATAAAAGGTGAACTGTTATAAAGCCAAGTGAGCTAGGTCTTGATCAGTCGAGGAGGATTTTTTTTTCACAATGACACCATTACATTGTATCTGTCTGTGTTGCTTAAGTGGCTTGTTAGCATCTATGAAAAATGAACAAATCAAATTGCCCCAGTGGCGTAAAATCAAGCCAGCAAGTTATAAACCCAGCCTTGAGCCGCGTCTCCTCTTTCATATTTGAAACATACATGTTCCAGTCAATCTGAAACTATTTCATGTATTTGGTTTATAGGAAAAGGGGATTAATTACTCTTAAGAGGGAGGCAGTGGCCAATGTTACCAAAATGCTCTTGGGTCCTCTGCAAAATCTCGACATCCCACGGCTTTACCTGGGTTCCACTCCCATCACTAAATTGAAACTCTACTCTTGAAGACCACATCAACTTCCTAGTCATCAAGTTTAAACTTTCCTCTCAAGTCACCAACTTTCCTGACTGCCTGCAACATTTGCACTTTTGGTTGCCTCCTCCTTTAAACACAAATGGAAATAACTTTCCTGTTCTTTCTGCTTACAAAATAGAGGTTCTTTGGGGGAAAAAATGCACACAAAACAGAAATGTGTAAAGAAGTAAAAGTTACCTGAAGTATCACAATCCAGAGTTAAATTTTGTTGTGTATCTTGCTAGACTTCCATATAATCTTTAATTAAAATGAGCTCTTACTAAAAAAAGAGTTCATACTATTGTGAAGGAGTAAAGCATGCATGATTTTTTTTTCTCATTGAACAATATAGTGTGAATGGTCCCATGTCAATAAACTTAGATCTGTGGGTCCTCCCTCTCAGATGTACTGCAAGGATTTCTGTGACACAGCTTGGTTCTCCTCCCGGGTCTTTACTGATCTGTCTCCCTCCCTCTGCCTCCTGTCATTCCCTTGGCAGGACGAGCTCTCTCAGAAAGCCCCCATGTTTGGTCTCACAGCCCATCACGTGGTGCTTGTGGTGCAGTCTCCCTTTGATCGACTGTCTCCTGAGGGCAGCAGCTGTGTCTCCTTCCTCATTATAGCTCTTCTCAGTGGCCAGTCCAAGGCCTTTAATAAGGTTTGCAAAAAATATCTGCAATGAGTAAATAAATGAAGGACTCCTCTCTCTTCTCAGACTGCCCACTCACTGGATCAGTCACTAAATCATGCTGGTTTTCTTCTCTGATGTCAAAGCACAAATGCATGTGGAGCTTTTGAGCTTGCCCTGTGCGGTGCAGTACAAGATGAAGGCACACGGTTCCTGCCTCGAGGAAGTGACACTCTAGCCGGCTGGGCGGCCATCCTCTCATGGCCATCATCCTATTCCAGGCCTCTGTTATCTCACATTTGAACTTCTGCTGTAGCCTACTTGCTTTTTTGCTGTTCCTAATCTGCCCTTATTCTGTTCCATCCTCCTTGCTGGTGCCACATTAATTTTCTTAGAACAGTGACTGCAGTGTGATCTTTCTCATGGTCCTTTCAGTGTCAACCCACTGCAGGGCCCTGAAACAGCTGGTTTCCAGCTACCACTCCAAGCTCACCTTCCACTGTTTCCACTTCCGATCCTCTGCTCCAGCTTTCCTAGTCCATCCAGTCCCACAAGCAGCTCTTGACATGCCTGTGCTCACACCATTCTGCCTTCTTTGTGCCCTTCCTCTTCCCCTACTTCCTCCCTAGGTTCCTATCTATCCTTTCCTATTAGCAGCCTCTCCATGTGACTAATTCAATTCTGTGCCTCAGAAGATTGCCAATAACTGCAGGTCATGGAGTTTGGCGATCCCTTGGGAATACATGACACCATAAATACTAAATACAAGAACGTCATGGACATGTGGTACTGGTGTCCTATACCTTCTGGGAACAAGTTGTTCACCACTGTGTATTTTTACAGTTTTAAGGATATATGGTCTATGACCCCGAACTACATCATGAGTTCTTTAGGGGTAGGATACTTCTTTTGACTTCTCAAGCACCTATAACTAGTGCTTTGCCGATAGAATTTAATTCATATTTGTTGACTGACAGAAGCTATATAATGGACCAAGGCCACAAGGTAAGCATTAAGTTTCTCCCGAAATAGGCTGAAGAGGAGGCATACTTCACTTACAGTGAATGCCTGCTTGTTCTCTCCAGCCTTTTCCCCTTGTATTATAGTTTAGTTCTCACTTCACACACTAGTGCTCTCAAATCTCTGTTTAATACAAATGCCCTCCTCTAATGTGATGTGTTTTGGGTGTTTTATCATTGGTGTTTACCAATAAAATTAGATACCAGTCCATCATCAGGGGAATGTTAAATTAAGGTTTCTACTATAATGAACCACCAAGCTGTGATTAAAAATGATAGAATGCTACGCTTACTGACTTGAAAGGATGTCTGAGACATGTGTTTGTTTGAAAAAGCAGGTTAGGAAAGAGGATAAAGAGTTTAATTCCATTTGTGTAGAATGCTATAAATACACATATTACATATATCACCAAAATGTTAACAGTACTTATTTCTGGGCAGTGGTATTTCTTGATTGCTTCTCAGTGTTGTTTGAAGTTTATTTTTATAGTGAGCATAATCTTTTATTGTAGTTGATTTACAATGTTGTGTTAGTTTCTGGTGTACAGCAAAGTGATTCAGTTTCATATATATATATGTATATATTCTTTTTCATTAATTACTTACAAGATATTGAATATAAGTCCCTGTGTTATACAGTAGAACCTCGTTGTTTATTTTATGTATAGTAGTTTGTATCTGCTAATCCCAAACTCCTAATTTATCCCTCCCTGCCCTTTCCCCTTTGGTAACCATGTTTGTTTTTCTGTGTCTGTGAGTCTGTTTCTGTTTTGTAAATAAGTTCATTTGTGTCATTTTTTAGATTCCACATATAAGTGAAATTATGTCTTTCAAATATGAAGATATTTGTCTTTGTCTGACTTACTTCACTTAGTATGATAATCTCTAGGTCCATGCATGTTGCCATTTGTAAATGGCATTATTTCATTCTTTTTATGGCTGAGTAATATTCCATCATATATTTTATATATATATATAACCACACCCTTTTTATCCATTCATCTGACAGTGGACATTTCGGTTGCTTCCATGTCTTGACTACTGTAAATGGTGCTGCTGTGAACACAGGGGTGCAAGTGTCTTTTTGAATTAGTTTCCTCTGGATATATTCCCAGGGGTGGAATTGCTGGATCATATGATAACTCTAGTTTTTTTGGGACTCTCCATACTGTTTTCCATAGTGGCTGCACCAAATTACATTTCCATCAACAGTGAAGGAGGGTTCCCTTTTCTCCACACCCTCTCTAGCATTTACTGTTTGTAGACTATAGTAAGCATAATTTTTATAACAAAGATGAACAACTATGTGTATTTCTGTTGGGAAACATAAGAGATGCCTTTTTCATTTGATAGGACTGTTACCAGAGCCTACTGAATTTCATCTTTCTCTCTCTGCTTTTTCTGAAGAAACACAGAAGAAATGACCATTCCTTTTAAAATCTTCAGTTATTTTACATTCCAAAAATACTGCTCTGAGATTCTTGTCGTCAATGAGTTCTATGGACAGAATTTCACCTGTGGTAAGTATTCTATTTTGGAATTTATTTTTACATATTACTTTGAGAAAACAATTTCTTGAGGGAAATATATTTTTAAAATAAAAGCTGTATTTTAAAATATTTAAAACCTTGCTTTGAAATAAGAGTCTAACATTTTCTCTGATTTTTAAAATAAATCAAGCAAGTAGTCTAGTTAGTCACCTGTCAAAGGTCACTAGCTTAAGGCCACTCTGATGTTTTTAGAAAATGACAAGCCCAGTGTAATATACAGAGGTAAACTCCAGTATATTCTAGGTGGAATCAGTTCCTCCAGCTACTGAACAGGCTGAAGCAGGTTGCAGTGGCATCTTGTTCCCCAAAGTGTACATAGTATATAGCTAAGTAAAGCCATTTGTGGCCAAAGTCTGTTCCCTAATCCCAAGAGATGGCAGTGGGAGCACAGGAAGGCCCTCCAGGCCATTGCAAATCCCAGGCCACTCTGTGAAGACGAATGAAGAACAGGGCAGACCTTAGTAGCTGTTGTAAATATCTTTGGGTGATGACATTAGTAACCTTGGGATATTCAGTACTGTCGTGATAATTGTTATCAGTACTGTGGTAATGTAGACCCAAAATGGCCCCAAATACTCACTATTGCTGCATATAATAATGAATTCTGGGCTCTCTAAAATGTCCTGTATCTTTATGAAGAAGGATGCTAAGCATTTTAGTGGGCATTTGGTAAATACATGTTGATTGAATTACCTTGTAAGCACCATATTTGACATTGTCAATCTTTTCCCCACAGGCAGCTCAAATGGTTCTGTGTCAACTAATCCAATGTGTGCCATTACTCAAGGAACTCAGTTCATTGAGAGAACCTGCCCGGGTGCCACATCCAGATTCACAGCAAACTTTCTGGTTTTGTATTCATTTATCCCAGTTCTTGTCATCCTAGGAATAATTGTTTTTAAAATAAGGGATCATCTCATTAGCAGATAGTACAGAACACTGCTGTGAAAATGAAACGTAAGCTCCTAGATGCATATGACTGCTTTGAATTTCTGAAATAAGAATGCCACGTGGTTCTTAATAGTGTATCTTAAATCTGTTGACCATTAAGACTCCATCTGTGCCCCTTGGATCCATGCAGGCCTTCAGTGCTATTCCAACTTGTTGGGACATGTGGTATTTGGAAATTGTGACTGAGCTGGTCCAAAGATGTAAATAAGAATAATTCATCAAGTTATGGGAGATTAGTGTGACTATTTGTTTTCTTTGTTCTAGACACAGAAAAATAGATCAGTTAAAAATTACGCTTACAATTGATAAAGGATTTGGTAAAAAAGAAAACATTTGCATGACTATTGACTGTAAATAATAGAAAAGAGTTGTGGGTTTGATTGAAGCAAAACATGCAGAATTAGATAAGACTGCTTTCATTATCATTTGAAAACCTGTATTTATGTGCACATGTCCACGTAAGTTACCTGATTAAATGGAGAGGATGTTGGGCAGATTTTGGATGAAGACCCCTGACACAGAGCATTCACTGATTTTATTGAAGGTTAAAAAGAAAAATGGCAGGAATGGGCTGAACTGAGAACACAGCACACCAAAGCGATTAGTTTGCTATTTTTCACTTTCCACTTAGTTTACTTACGAAATGAAAGTAAATGTTACTAGAAAAGTGTATGCACTGAGAAATGACATTTCTAAGGTTGGAGAACAGCTGTTTTTTAAAGTCCATATAGAAAAGATGCTCAACTGACACATTTACACTAAGAACAGTTACACAGTAGGAATTCATGTTCTTGAATTTTAAAGAGAAAAAGTGCTGATAAGGACATATTTTTAGGGATGAAATGATGTATATAGATTATTAAAAGTGGGTTCTGGACTACATGATTATCTTTCTGAAATGAAACTGTCTCCATGTTACCATGGTAACTTTGAGTGAGGGTATCTTAGAGTACATGAACTTGTTCAGTTACTGTGACCTACCTTGTAAAGAATGATAAATTATAGCATTTGAAATGTCTCACATTATGGTAGAAAAGATCATTTCATTAAGGAAACCACAGTAAAATTCTGTTTCTTAGAACAGTATTTAAGGTTCTGGAGACATTGGTAAATTACCAGAATAGTACTGTCAATTTTTATAAAAGGTCTTTGACACTGATGATTATGGTATAATAGTTACATAATTCCTTACAGATTATGTATGTCACATCAGTTATAGATAATTCTGGAAATGATAATCTATTAAAGTAGTTCAAAGAGAGTCCCACAGGAATCTCTTTTGAAATCACTGATTTCAACTTGCTAGAGATATGGGTGTACAATGTAAGTGGAAGCATTTTCTACTATTCATATGCAGATGAATTTCACTGTAGCTCAGAAACATTTGGAAAATGACATAGCACGTGACTTCAAGCTATTAAGTGTTAGTGATACCATCTTAGAAAAACACAATGACTTTCAACATGTGACAGTTTGTGTCTCGAGTTGAAAATGGACAGTGATGTGTAAGACAATCAAATTATATAATAAAAATGCCTATTACTATTGTGGAATAGGATGTTTCTTCCCACTAAGTCAGTGATGTTTCTGAGATCAGAACGCTCACTGTTAATTTAAAGGGAGCTCTTTCTCCACAGCACACAGGCACGACGCCTGTCTAAGACTGGTTCCTTGGAGGCATGCTGAAAATTCTGTTTTCAGGGGTATTGGAACCACATGCACTGTGACTAGTTTAGGAAGTCTTATTTCATTGCAATAGCCAGCTAGTTTGCTATCCACTCGGATACCACTCATCAATCGTGGTATTCTTGGGTTAGTGTGTGTATTTGAAGCTGAGTGCGTGGCATGTTAGAGTCAACATATGTTATAGTGGAAGGAAGAACACAGAATAAATTACTTTCCTGTTTAATAACAGCAATTATGCTTACTCCTAACTGAATCTGGATAGCAGGTACACAAATCTATATGAGTTAGAAGGCTTCTTAAAGGCTATTCCACCTTGGAAATGATCTTGGTTATTACTAACTCATACAGTTTTGGCCTGCTATTTGATAGAGTATCTCCTTACATTTGCCTGTTCTTCAAAAAGTTTTACCCAAAATAAGTACATCAATCACCAGAGGTGCTGATTTAAAATGCAGGTTACTAAGCCCCATTCCAGACCCACTCATTCAGGGTCTCTGGATGTAGGGACTCAGGAATGTGCGTTTTAAATGAGGACTTCAGATGCTTCTTGTGCTGCACTATTAGAGTAAAAAGATGACACCTGTGAAAGTGAACCCACTTCCAGTTTCCTACCAAATGCAGCTGAGGACTCCTTAGAGAAGGACCATGTCTAATATAAACGCTTAACCTTATACTCACAACTGTTACTACTAACTGTTCTGCTTTCGTATTCCTGGAAACAAGCAGGAACTTATCAATGCTCAACCGGGTATACACTACTTAAACATGTTACAGGTAAGCAGTGCAAAGTTCTTTTTATTTAAAAAAATATATTACATGTAATTATACAATTTTTTTCCCTTTTAAGAGACTTAAAAGTATCCAGGGAGTTGCACTAATATAAGAAATTCCACTTTTCCTTTAACAAATTACACATCTAAACTTTCCTCGCTTGTTACTATAATAGTTAATAAAAAAATATTACTTGTATTTGAGGAAAAGGAAATAAACACACCATAGTTGAATGAGGTTCAAGAATCAAGCTCAGTTTGTTTCCAAGACTTGGAAGAACTTCTTTTGTACTGTTCCAGTTCCTAAAACAAAAGTATGTATTTCTTTAAAAAATTTTAAATTTAAACAGGCACCTTAAAACTGCCTTAGCATTTTTTGCTTATAACAGTGTATCCTTTATAGCATTATCATTCCCAAAACTTCTTGACAGTTGTTTTATAAATGATTATACTTAGGATTTATTTTCTAGAAATATAGAGTATTCAGAGTTTCTGTGTAGCATGAGCAGGAGAGATGAATTTAAAGTTTCAGACAGAATTATATACTATTTAGTACATATGAACTTTCAACTAAATGCATTTGTCATATTTCAAGTATATATAAGTGATCTTATCTTTAACGGTTTGCTGTTAACTTGTGTCAAACTGGCTGAAGTTAGCAAAGTATCAATATTTAAAACGTACATATGCTTTGATCCAGTGATTGTACCTTTAGAAATTTATCACGCATAATGGCAGAGAAGAGCACAAGGGTGTAACAGGACACTCACTGTGCTGCACACAACTGGAAACAACTTAGGGATCTCCCATAAGTAAAGACTGATTAAATACATCAAAAGCAACAGTGGTCCTATGTGCCACATGAAAACGGCAAACAGGTGGGGAGAGGGCAGGATACTTCCATTTTCTACTTTATATACTTCTATGTCTTTTTTTTTCCCCCACAATGAGTATATGTTACTTTTACAATTCATAAAACAAAGATAAATTTTACTAGGGGTGGAAATCCTGCATGAGATGACTGACATGCAGAAGGGATCATCTAAGGGGTTGCCTCCTGGCCTCTTACACGTTGCTCAATGTCTAAGTAACTGTACAAAGTATGTTATTTCAGATAAGCAGAAAGTGGTTACGCTGCAAGATAAGGCAATCACTGCCCTTTGGCTAATGTCACTGAAGTTCATAGTTGCTAGGAAAAGACAATTCCATTCTCATTTTCAGAAAAATTGTAGATTGTCTCTTTCATATCTATACTCTAAGTTATTAAAATTTAAATATTGAAAGTTTCAAAACTGTATAAAGACTTTGGAAGAATTCTTAAAGTATTAATTCCAAAGAAGTCTTTATAGCTTGGTCTATTTTTTTCTAAAGAAGTTAACTCAGTTCATCAATTACCTTACCAGAAGCTTATGGTTTCAAAGATTACTGTTCATTTATGAGCTAGTAATCAGTTACCATAAACTTTGTCTTGAATTGGAAGTGTTCAATTATTTTTACCAATGGCAGTGGTGAGGACATTGCTTTGAGATTCTTGGCTAGCAGACTCTCCCTTCCAAAGACAGCAGAGAATGGGGCTGGTCGCACCAGCCATGCCAGAGGGAAGTTGAGTAACATGTGGTACAGAACTCACCTGTCCACTAGGTCTCCAGGATGTGCACAAGTGACCTCACAATTATATGATGGTACTTTTTCTTTACACTGCAAATCTTCATGGCCGCGTTAGTATTTTAAAAGAGAAAGCAAAACCAAGAAAGGTTTCCACCCTGCCTCTTGAAAGCCTCTAAAGTTTTCAAATATAAATGGGCCACAGTCTGATAATGCCTAAACAGCATCTTTAATTAAGAACACTAAGAACCTTTCCCCCTAAACATGCAAGTGTGTGTGTGTGTGTGTGTGTGTGTGTGTGTGTGTGTGTGTGTGTGTGTGTGTGTGTGTGTTTGAATTATAGGCCTAGGGATTATAAACAAGTTGATTTTTGAAAACAGGGATTCAAAATAGATACGTATGGTTGAGCAAGAAGACCTTAAAAATAATTGTTTGCCCAAACCTTTTCCTTTTTTTTTTATTTGACAATAAAAAGGTAGAAAAGAGGGAGAAGGGTTCAGCAAGTGCTTTCTATATTCATTTCCCTTAAAGTCAAGAATCCTTTAAAACTAGAGGGCTTTTAAAAAAAAGTAACTACTGAGAAAGTATTTTCTGGTGCTCCTGTGAAGTCTGGCAAAGAGAGTTAATGAAGAAAGACACTTAGTCTGCAGGAAAGGTGAAAGGGGTCTTAAGACTGACCCTCAAACCCGTGAGGACTGACTGTGAGGATCCTCATGCATCTGTGGGGACCGGGAGCAAAAGGGATTCTGGGCAACTCCCCTAAATGACATGTTTTTCTACGAAGGACTTATAGTAAGGTATCATGGAATACTGCGGCTCAGTGTCTCCCCACTCTGGCGAGATTCTTTGACAGCTGTTATGGTTTAAGTGCAGTTCTTAGGGGCGGAGGAATGGACACGTCTTTCTTGCCTGATGATTCTACATGACTTGGGTCTTTTTGAAAGGCTTAAGCATTAGAGGAACTGAATGGAACTCATGAGTTAGACTCCCCATCTTGGAAGTGACGTGCTCTAATTTCACTGCCAAAGCTTATGGGCCCTGATCTTTCTGTTTGATTCCTGATTATTTAAGCCACTAATAATTGGGCTTAGGGATGGGGAGGGAGTCAAGAGGAGGATCACATCTGGTCTCAGACAGGCTCAGGGCCAGCCTTCCACCCATGCAATTGGGTTATATTTCAGTGAAACAGGATGTCATCTTTCCTCCTAAGAAGTACAAGAAGTAATTGGGTTAAAGGTATGCAGACAGGCACAGAGTATAGACTTCTTTAAGCATTTACAGGTTGCTTCTAGGTTAGGACATACTTTTGTGTAATTATGGAAAACCCTGAGTGAGAAATTTCTTTTATATGGATGGTTCTGATTTATTTTGATAAATCTAAAGACTATAATGCTATTTTCACTGAAAAATGTTATGTGGCAATAATCATATTAAAAGATCAAAAGGGCAGGCAGGCAATGTTAAGAAAGAGCTGTAGACCAGATTTTCACCTAATGCAGATTCTTTTATAGGTTGTGTTAATAAAACTGGCATCGACGGTCTTGCCCATATTAAAAATGAAAATGTTATTGTTAAATGTTTAGAGGGAAAGAGGGCTCTTTCAAAGTTAATCTATAGAGAATTTTCTCATACCTAAATCAGCTTCTGTGTGTACCAGTTGTCAACTGGAAAAAATGTAAGGCCCTGAAACTATTTTGGAAGAACATGAAAGAATATACAAATTTAAAATTTTGGCTATTAGAATGCCAACCTTTGGATGTGGAGATGAAGTAACTGAGCATCAACTGGTAATCATAAGGGTGACTTTAAAGCAGAAGCACAAAATTATGTGATGGTACTACATGTGCAAACTGAATTCAATGCAATTCATCTACTAAAATACTATCAAAGAAACTGATTTAGAGGCAAAATTAGGAAATAATTTTTCGGGTGAGTTAAAAAAAATGTCAGGCAAGACAGTATAGTAATTAGTGAGGTACAAAGGTTGAGTGAAGAATGATACAGGTGTTGTGGGCTGCTTTCCAGTTTCACTCAAAATTTGTATGGTTTTAGGTCAGTTAGGGAAGATGAATTTGAATATGAAAACTCATGACACTCAGAAATACTTTTAATAATACCTATATGTATAAATGTAATAAAAGGGACCACTATATAATACAGATACTCTTATCAACAATGGCGGTTAGTCACTGACTCCTAGTTAAATATTAATTCAGAGATGATTTCCAACTAATCTCTAGAGCCAAGCTGCACACATAATAAGGGTTACATGAGGTCATTTTACTGATCCTACAACATGCCTTTCACTTTGCTACAGCTAAAAGCCCTCTAAATATTCATGACATGTTTTTCAAAAGTCTTCTGGACTATGTTCAAATAAAACATTGTTAATTCATTATAGGGCCCCTGAAAGTGAAAGGCTAGTGCTGAGAAAAAGACCCTGGTCACTGCTCATGGTGGTTGGTTGCATTCAGGTTACACTTGCAACAGTGTGATTGGCCAGGTGGCACAGCTCTGTAAATCCCACCTGAGAGGTGATGAGGGCACTCAGCTTACTGTGCTTACTGATGTAAGGTCACAGGCTGCATGCACAGAGTCTGTTTTCATCAAACTAAGAGGAGATCTTGGAAAAGCTAAATACTGGATCACGATGAATTTACCACCTTTTGCATTCTTACTTGTGTATCACAAACGGTGCTACCTGGGCATATATGGAATGCAGTCTCCACTTTTAACCACTTTCCTGAGAGATCCTGGGTTTTGTCAGCTGTGTTTGAGTGCTTTCAGACTGGGTCATCCTTAATTTTTCTGATACAAGAAAAGTATAGATACATCTAAATGTCCTAATTTTAAAAAACCTTTTAAGTAATCCCACAAACAAAAGGATATTACGGAAGTGTCTCCCCAGCAGTGAGGTAAAACTCATTACCCATCTTTAACATAAACTGGAAAATCCAAAATGGATATGTAAACATTAAGTCATCTCTGGATGACAGAATGATAGGTGATTTTTTAGTTCCTTCTTTCACTTAAATAGTACAAGAGAGGTACTATTTAAGTGAAAAAATTAAGGAAACAAATTGAGAAAAATTTATGGAATTCTAAGGATATTTCTGTGATAAAACTCAAGATGAAATAAAAGAAATGGTTTAGGGTAATACCTGATCCTTCTGAATTCTCATTTCATCAACTTCACTTTCAGCATACTGAGGGTCTTTTGCAGGGTCCTTGACGTCTTTTAGTGTGTTGGTACTCTGAAATCACAATTCTTCAAATCACTTTATGCCCATAAGCCAAAAAATGACTGTTATCAACCTCACTAGTCAACTTCCCGTTCCTCAGCTCACCAGCAAGGGCTGATCTTTGGATCTTTTATCATCACCAGTGAGGGCCATTTCAAACTCCACCATGTCCTCCCTCCTCCCTCTGCTTTCAGATGTTGTCTCTCCCTTTTGGAGCCAGAAAGCTCCGTTTGAAAGCAGAGTGAGAACTGTGTCTTACTCATTTTTTAAGCCCCACAGTGTGTCATATGCAATAGATTTTTAGCAAATGTTTAATTGACTTTTGAGCATGTGAATAGAAAACAAAGTCACCATAATAGGCCCACTGGGATATTTCCCAATAACTACTGAATAGTGCTGAAAATTCTTGCTTTAAAAGAATTAGAAAAATATACCTTTGGTGGAAAGAGCTTTCCATACACTTTCTTCCACAATTCCATTGGTGAATGGGCATGAAGCTTTCCAATGTCATTATCAGGAACAGGAGGAGATCCTAAAATTGAAAGTTTTACTCCAAATGGCTGCATTGATAAAACATTACAAACTCTACCAATAAAACAAATGATACCTATAAAAATATAAATCTTAGATCACTCATTTCTCCTCTCCCTAATATAGTCACTATTAAAATTTATCTAACCCAGTGTAGCAAGGCCCAGGGGGAAATTCTAGTACCAAAGAGGAGACAGAGTAATGAGTAATCTGTAATTCTCCTTCCTCACACTTAAACTGCTGCTCAGCAAAAATACGAAGTTTGATATTCTCATGTATTCATGAATTTGTAAGGAAACATATTCTTCTGTGCTGCTGAGTGCAAACTGGGACAGCTAATTTGGAGGATAATATGGCATTACTAAATATAATGGAAAATACTAGAAGATCATATTAAGTATCTTTCCATGGGCTTATTTGCCCTTTGTATATATTTTTTAGTGAAATGTCTGCCCATGTCTTTTGCATATTTTCTAACTGGATTTTTTCAAACTGTTAAGTTCCATATACTAGTCCTTTGTCAAATATGTAGTTTGAAGATACTTTCTCCCAGATTATAGCATCTTTTTATCCTTTTCACATGGGCTTTTAAGAGCAAAAGTTTTTCATTTTGATGAGGTCCAAGCTCCATGATTTTTAAAATTCAATCATTTTCAACCTTTTTTTTGATCTCCAACTACTTACATGGGCAAAAGATTTCCATCAGCACTACCTATCAGTACATACAGTGATTCTTACTGCTAATGAAATTAAGTTGGTACTAATAATAATTATAAAACTCAGTCTTTATAACTATTCATTAACAGCTCTATTCTTTTCATTCCAATTCAGTCTATAATCTCATGACAAAGATCTCCACATTTGAAGTCAAGTCAACTTTAGCTTGTAAGAGTAATGAGGGATGGGAAATAAAAACAAAAACTACTATCAGCATGTTAAAACCAAACTATGCCAACCCCGGAGTATAAAGAGTTGCTAGGCCTGAAAATGTCCACAATGAAAACAGCTTCTATGGGAAGGTAAGGAGCTTTACTATATAAACTTAAAATTCCTTTTGCTTCGTGAGCCTAGGGCATCTATAAATTTAGGAAGCACATCCCATTAGCTGAGGCAAGCTCTTCTCATACTCCAAAGTTAAGGCATAGCTAGTTAATACAACTGTGTTCTTTTTGGTTTATTCCATCATTTGAATTTCTTACATTTTTCATCATTGCCCATAATATATAGCTTTAAATTTCTTGACCACTCTATGCTTCTGGTTTTCTTTTAAACTCAAGGAGCTAAAATTTAAAAGTACCTGGAAATCAGTGGGGGAAAGAAAATACATGTACATTTTTCATCTTACATCTCTTCCATCATAAATATGTCAATGTGGTGCATTTTGCAATGAATACTGTGTATACAAGTAAATATATAAGAAACAGCAGCAATGGTAATGAAACCAGAAATGGTGGTATGTTGGAGATGAAGCGAACAGGGAGTAGGATAAAATCAATAAGCAATTAGAAAAAGACTGAACAAGCTTAATAAGTTCACCAACCTATATGACTTAAAGAATCCAATCCTGCTGTGATAAACAGTGGCTTATTCTGATCCACACATATTGATTTGCTACATGGATAAGAAGAAAAAAGAATCTAATTTAGTTTAGCAATCGAGTATCTTGTCACTCTCTACTGTAAATACAAGAACCAAGTTTTATGTCTAGCTATTGGTGAGAGCACTGCCCCAAATGAGTAAGTGAACATTAATGTAAGTGATTTCAAAAATTAAAGTATAGCATTAGTAAAGGTTTTATAGGAAAAAAAGTGACAGACCCAAATGACTTTAAATCAAACCCCCCAAAAGTAGCAGGGTTAAGAAAAATACATACTAAAATTAGAAATTCCATTTCTAATCAATATAAGAAAGTGGTAATAAAGAGGGAAAGCTGCTAAAATGAAAGAAAAGTAAGAGAAATCAGGGAAACAAGTATAGCAGTATCATTATTTTATTCTAGTCTAAGTATTTTTAACATTTTAGTTGTACAATTTGAGAAATATTTAAACAATGTAAGAAGCAAGAGATAGTATGAAATTATTTCTCTAAGAACAGCCATCTGGGGTACTTTCCTGGTCAAGAAACAAAAGCCTGGCGAGAACAATAACCAGATGAAAATACTGGCCAAAAAAATAATAAAATAAAAAGATATTTTAAAATACTTTAACAGTACCTTTTGTCAATGCCAAATGCCAACTGGTTAATAACTCCACGTATTTTTAGTAACAGAGCTTCTGATTTACTGGTAAACTAAAAAGAAAAAAAATCAGGAGAATAAATTATTTGCTCTGCTTTCAAATCAGTGAAACAGGTAAAATAAATATGGCTGTGAACAAGTACAGATTGCAGAGAGAATTACTATTTATTTGCCCAGCAAATACTTGTGTTTGAATAGGTACAACAAAACCTGAATAAAGGAAAAGAAAGAAATTTTGATAAATTTGTTTTAACTCACTCTTCAAACTTTATGAGTACATGATATTGAATGGATCTGTGTTTATACAGTAATCATTTCAGCTACTCCCACATATGGATCCTCCTCATTGCCAAAATGCAGTCTGGTTGGTTAAAAAATAGGTGGTATGCTTCATAAATAACTTTTCCATTCAAGGGCATACTGCTGCCTTCAAAGCAGTTAATGTGGAACTTGCAGACTGACTAGTCCAACAATATTGATACTCACTAAAACAATCTTTAAACTTTTCTTCTTGCCTTTGGAACCTGCAAAATAAGCTACTGAATATCCCAGTGGTGGTCTGTAACCAGGGTGACCATAACCAGAACGTTTTAGAGAATGAAACAGGGTGGGTACTAATTATTAAGCTGAGAAATCAGGTGAAAACCGAGACATTGTGGTTACCTTTCAAATCTTTTAAGGCTACATTTGTTTTCTGGAAATATGAAAAGTCACTCAACCAAATCAGAATGACTAAGATATATCAAAATTGGAAAAACAATCTTGAACCAAAATAAAATTAATTACAAGGCAGAGAGATCAATTTTCAGGATAAGATTCATTCTGGATTAAGAATAAGCTCCCAGGGGAAGTATTCCAAGGAGGACATTCATGTGAATATATAAGATATGATACATTTATTTTTAAAAATTGAAACAATTTTAATGCTTATAGTGAGATAATTTTTGTTCTGTTTTGTTTTTGTTGGGGAGAGGTAATTAGGTTGGTTGGTTGGTTGGTTGGTTGGTTGGTTGGTTGATTGATTGATTGATTCATTGATTGATTTAATGGAGGTACTGGGGACTGAACCCAAGACCTCGTGCAGGCTAAGCTATAACTGAGCTATAACATCCCCCCAAGGTAATTTTTTAACAGGAAAACTTTAATTGAATTTTACAAACACAACTTACTATTATTATTATATTACGTATTATTTCCTATAAGGTGAGGGAAAAAACCTAACCACAAATATATTTCATAGGACTGTAGGCCTGGGAGGACATGAGAAGTCTCTAATTCGACCTTACCCAGCTGCTGCATCAGTCGTCTTGAAAACATCCTCCACCAATAACCGCAGAGCTTCTGCTCATAAACTCAGGGCCTGGGAACTCGTTATCTCCAAAAGCAACTCACTCCACTTTCAGATAATGGTAGTATTAGAAATTTATTTCTTAAATTTGAGCTAAACTCTACTGATTCCTTGTTCTCGACTCAGAGAGCAAGGAATGCATTTATTCCCTTTTCCATTGAACAGTCCTTCAAATATTTTAAAAGTGTTCATTGCATTCTAGATGCCAGACTATAATTTTATACTCTTCCTTATGTATCATAATTTTAAGTCCTATACCATCCTGGTGGCTCTCCACCAAATCTGGTCCTACTTATCAGTGTTTTTCTATTTTTGGTTTATTAACTTGATTAGGTTGCTCATACTACTGAATCAGTATTCTTGACTAAATGATTAAGGATCCACTACAGTGTTGGGAAAAACTGCTAAGTATCACTGAATCTCGTACAGCAGCACCCAGCTCTCTCCTTGGGACGGGCTGGAGGGTAAGAGCAGAGGTGAAACTGAAAGATGGGGCTGTGAGAACTTCGGCTGCTCTCTTCATGGTTTGGGGAGCTAGAAAAGCTTTGTGGTTCTCTTGGTAGCTCAGAAGTGCTCTTAGGTATAGCGCCAACCTCTCATCCCTCTGGCTTACTGATGCTGAGATGAAGGATTCTCAAATCCCTGCCCTGGTCCCCAGTCTTCTAGGGTCTTCTGAGCCATGGTTAATGGCAGGCCTGCTGTGGCCTGGGTTGACCTGACTTCTTTCAAATTTGTACCCATAAGACCAGATTAGGCCCTGACTGATCATCAAATGCGATCTGTTTCTAAAGAAAGATAGGGAGTTCCCTCAGTTAATTAACAAGAAGTAAATGTGGGGCCTTATCTAGTGGCCAAAATCAGAAACTACAAGGTCCACAGTCTTTGCTCCTGTCCCCTGGATGAGTCATTTACTTTAAATTCCCCTTACCTTTTCAAAATAATAAAGAATATTTCCAAAGTACTCTGTCAACTTAATACATAAGCAGATACAGTACAAACGTAAGAGGGGATGATTTTTAAGAAAATACATCATAAAATGTATTTGGAGTATTCTGAAAAGTATAACAAATTTTAAACATAGATCGTATTTATTACTTTTAGTTCTAACATACCAGCTGTGAAGGCTGGGGCCTAGGCCATGTTGTCTCCAGTTTCCTCTGAGCACTTTGATTTAGAGGGGAAAAGAGACCATTCAAATGGGAAGAAAGTATTTTTTTTTTTTAACGAAAATGTTTTTATATTTTATTGCATTAAAAGATATCCAGCAAAATTACCCTGCTGTGGAAGATAAGGCTAGCAGTAATTATAATAACCAACATTTGCTGAACAATACTGTGTGTCAGGCCCTGTGCTAAGCTTCCTCTTGTACACCCTCTATCAGTCCTCACAACCACCCTACAAGGAAGGCACTGTTTTTGTCCATTTTACCTGGAGGAGGCTGAGGCTTAATGAGATTGAGGAGTTGTCTGAGATCACACATCTAGTAAATGGTTGCCCTGAGTTTTGAACCCAGGCCAGCAGGACTCCTGAGTTCATATTTCTGACCTCTACAACAAACAGCATGTTTTTTAAGTTTAAAAAGGAACGTACTTTTAAAAGATTTTTTCTTTTTCTTTCACGAGAATACAGATTCTGATTCTTAAGGGGAAACTAAGAAGGCCATCTAGCAGACTGTGTTCTCTACACATACTACAGTCACTCTGTAACAAGGGGGTTGGGGGCAACGGAAAGGAAAGGAGGGGATGACAGGCATTAGTAAAAGCACTGGTACTCACGACTGTGCATCAAGTTGCTAACCTGCCCAAATCTGTTACTGTCCATTCAAGCCCAAAGGACAGGAAAAGTACAAACCATTAATGATGCTCCATAATAATGTGCAACAAATCGAAGTGTCTTGCATATGACCTTTCTCTTCTCAGAGTCAAAATCCTGAAGAAACATGATATTAAAAAGAAAAAAACAAGTTGAGAGAATGAGTATCTGCAGTAGGAAGGTGAAATTATTAAAGAAATAGATTTTCTTATTTGTTTGTTTTTGGGCACATACCTTGAGGGGCAGGATTCCACTACCTTGGTGTCTGTCTCTGCAGGGGGCGGAGCGACAGAGCTGCGACTATCAGACTTGCCCTTGTTTAAACACTTAGCTCAACAGAATTTAGATATAAGCACACATTTGATAGTGTGGAATACCCTAAGGATTCTCTGACAAGCAAAGATAAGAAGAAACCAGTTTTCTACTTCCTTCAGTTTAAAAGCTGGGGTGTAAGTCTCTCCCTCAGTGGCAGGGTTAACGATTCAGTTTCCAAATCTTCTACCGTATCCCCATTCTACTGCCTTATTCCCCCACTGTGTTTACTGTTCTTGACCTATTTTGTCTTTCCCAACTCTATTCTCTTTTCCAAAATCCTCTTTAAGATGTGTGACTCCTTGGTCTCTCCCTTCCAGAATCACTCCTCTCATTTCATCATTACTTCTGTTCCTCACCTATAAAGCTGAGGCGTGCGTGTACAACACACTCAACGAGAAGTGGAAGAGCTTACCTGGAAAATGTCGTATTTACTTCCAATTATGACCAGAGGAATTGGAAATGGGTCAATCAGTTCACGATCCTGTTAACAAACATATTTCATTGATTTATTAAAATTAATTGTTTTTATTACATATTCAGCAATTTCTACTTACTTCCACAAATACATCATTTCAAATCTTTTCATAGATGTTGACATTGTTTGCTTGACACAGAAGCTGTTCCGGTATTTAACTTTCACTTAACTAAGCTATACTTCTCAAGTATAAAACTAGAAATGACAATTCCCCAAATTACTGTGATAAATATTTTTCATGTTCTGCCCTTTTATTTTCTTATGTAACATGTCATCTTTCTGTTTAAAATTTTTTTTATTATTTTGTATTAACCATTGTTACAGTAACATTTATACTGCATATATGGGAACCATAAACTATCAGTTTTGTTCTGATGTCACCTTTGTAAAACACATTCATATAAACTCTAGGCAATATAAAATACTGCTCTTAGTTTTCTAGAAGATGACATTTATGACTGTATATAAAGGACTTATGTTACCATATTGCAATTTTATAATTTAATTAAGTGTCAGCTGAGAAAAAGATATTATGTGACAGACACTAAATGAATGTTAAGTACAGAGTGACGGTGAAGGCTAAAACTCCACTCCTTGCTTAAAATTGTAGCTTCATCTAGTCTTTGCCAGGTGACATTTGTACAATCTGGTTTTTTATCTTCATTTTACAGAGATTATAAAATCAGTATCAAACTCCTACTTTAAAACTCTATTCCTTTTGACTGGTGTAATATGCCATAACAATCACAGCAGATGTCTAACAAGAAGACATAAGAAATCTTTTCCTTGTTTTGCTCTTACTGAGGTTTTATTAAATTGCTATAATTTTCCAGTGAACAGGTTCATCTACATCAAGTGAATTTCAGCTCATGCGTAAAAATCCAAAGAAGTTGTTTGTGATGTTATCTTTAACTGCGTACGGGGCTAAGAATTCCAGGAATAACCCCAGCAGCAACTCACCGGATGGTCCTTCTGCATATTACTCCACATCTTCTGTCTCATTTCCGAAGCTGCTTTAGAATTTGTCTTCCCCAGTTTCATCATCATTTTATCTACATGAAGTTTTGTGGCTTGCAACAGATTTTCCATGGTGGGCCAAAGGTCATTCGGTTTTGAAAGATCCAAAACAAGAACAATAGAAAATGTCCTAAAGAAACAAAAAACACCTTTCAAAAAAAGACTCAAAATAATCACCGCCCTATTATACTGAAATTTATTTTCAAGGAATAACACTATAGTTTAAGGGAAAAAACTCAGTAATCTTCTAAGAAAAAAATTCAAAATTATAGCCTTACTTACTCCAGTGCTTTCGTCTAGTGATATTTAAGTGTTACAAACAATAGTGGCAGTGAAACTTTTGTTTGAACTAATAATAATCCAGTTCAAATAATCTATAAACAATTGGGCCCAACAATGCCATGTTTAGATCCAATTTTGCTGTGTGTCCCAAATAAAGCAAAAATAATCATCATCGCAGCAGCAACAATGCAACAATCAGGTGAAGGAGAAGGAAACAGACTCACCCATGGACCTTGCTAGGGGACTGTCCAGCTTATTTACTCTTAAACAACACCACCTCCTAGAAGATGTTATGATGGCCACGTTGTGGATTAGAACTCTGAGGCACAGATTTATATAACTAGTAAATTGGAGAGCTGGTATTTAGATCCATACCTGCCATAGCTGTTGCTTCTGAAAGCACACCCCTGACCACTGTACCCCACCACCATTACCACATGCGTGTGTGTATCAAATGTAAACCTAAACTCAGCAACAACAAACAATTCAATTTAAAAATAGGCAAAGGACTCAAATAGACATTTCTCTATTTAAAGATACATACATGGCCAATAAACATATGAAAAGATAGCCAGTATCACTAATCATTAGAGAAATGCAAATCAAAACCACAGTGACATACCACTTCACACCCATTAGGATAGCTATGATAAAAAACAAAAATAAAAACAAACAAATTCCAGAAAATAACAAGTGTTGGTAAGGATATAGAGAAATTCGAACCCCTGGACCTTGCTGGTGGGAATGTAAAGTAATACAGCTGACACTGTGGAAAACAGCATAGTGAGTCCTCAAAACATCCAGCAAGTCCACTTCTGGGTGTACTGAAATCAGGCACTCACACAGATACTTGCACAGCAATGCTCACAGCAGCATTATTCACAACAGCCAAAGGGTGGGAATGACCCAAATGTCCATCAGTGGATTACTGGATAAACAAAATGTGGTATACACATACAATTAAATATGATTCAGCCTTATAAAGGAAGAAAATTCTGATACGTGCTACAACATGGATGAATCTCAGAGACATTATGCTAATGAAATAAGACAGACTCAAAAAAGGACAAGTTTGATGTCACTTACATAAGATACCTAGTCAAATTGGAGACAGAAACTAGTGTGGGGTTTGCCCAGGGTTGCAGGAGGGAAAATAGGGAGCTACTGTTTAAGGTGGACAAGGTTTCAGCTGGGGAAGATGAAGTGTTCTAGAGTCGGATGGTGGTGATGGCTGCACAACAATGTGAGCATACTTAATGCCACTAAACTGCACACTTAGAAATGGTTAAAGTGGTGTATTTTATATTAATATTTTACAACAACAAAAAAATGAACAAATATAAATCCAGGAGTATTTCAGAAAATGGTCATAATAAGTGTGTAGAACCATATCATAGGCCAACATGTCCTGGATCAGCAGGGCAAACATTCTGCTAGTAGAGATAGCAAGGAATTATAATATATGTTAGTTATTTTATAATACAGTCAGGTTATTTAGTTTGAGCAAGTCAGCTATTTTGTGCAATTAAAGCAAAACAGTAGCTAAATTCTATACTACAGGTCTCAATACAGAAAGTAGTCTTCATAGACATTAATTATCAAGATTTTCTGTAAAATTATTGTGCCGTTAAATTGTCTAGCCAATCATATCTATGTCATTTTAATAAGCTCATAAACAGTTTTGCTTAATTGTAATAATAATAATATATATACTTTTTTAATAGTAAGGAAACTGCTTTATTCTCAGGGTTTCAGTATGGTTAATATTTATAAAAGGGGACTATGGTTTAATTTTTTTCAACTGAGGTAAAATATATATAACATAAGATTTATCATTTTTTCCAAATGAAAGTAACTTTGCCTTAAGCAAAGGAGAAATGGATTCTTCAACTTTTTTCCAAGATTAAAATTTATGTTTCCAGTACACTGGAAATAGTTGTGTTACTTTTACCTTCATAGCAGATGACAGCTAAAAAAAAAATTTTTAACACAACCTTTTAAAACAGGGAAGCAGACCACAGGAAATGCTGTATTACAAATTATCTAAAGTCTATAGAAATGTTCAATGCAGCTATAATTATTTTATGAACAGTCATCTTAAAGATAAACAGTATCTAATAGCATTGGGTAATATTTTCTCAAGTTGCTGGGTTTTGTCCAACACAAGGAAATTATGTGTCAAGTTAATTCCAGTCACCAAACACTCTTGAGATATGTAACGACATTAGAAGCGAAATGTCTTCCCTGAATTCTTCAACCACTCAGTAAGCCACTCTGGATCCAGGCCTCCAGCGCCCCTACTGTCCGTTCATTGTAACCCTGACCCCCCTTCTCTCCTAAAGAGGGCTCCAGCTACCCTGGGGTTCCAGGGAAGGAAGACCAGGAACACAGAAAGGGACGCATTAAAGCAGCTGTGGAAAGATTTGGCTTCCTGAGAAAACAGAATTTCTACCAGCCCAGCAGGTCTGGAGAAGGGAAGTGAGGTAATGTGACAGGTGATGTGACAAGTCAAGGCCAGAGCTGGAGCCAGGGCACAGCGAGGTGAGAGCTGCTCCCAGCCTTTCCACCCCTGTCACCCTCAGGCCAGGCTAACCAGCAGCCCTGGTTCCTTCAGCTCCTCCCCGCCCCCGCCATCTCTTCTTAACCACACCACCAAGAGCTGCCCCAATTCCCAGGCAGCTTCAATTACTGGTCTCTGTTAAAGGACAAAGGAAAAACTATATGGCTGTAAAATTCCACGTAATGTCAGCGGAAAATGGTGGTTGTAAGTGAAAAAGCAGGATCTAAATGTAAATATAAAACATCCCATATCTGCACACAGTACTTTACTTACAGACACTGAAAACACTGAAAAAAATACCTCAATATGTTAACAGTGGTTATTTTTCATGTGATTGAGAGTGCTTTAACTTTCTATGTACCTTTCAGTATTTTTCCAAGTTTTCTACGTGAGCATACATTACTTTTGCAGTAAGTAAAAGACAGTAAATTATATTTCTTTAAAAGAAAAAAATCACTGGACAAATAAAGTTACCAATGTTACCAGCTAGTTATGGAAAAACGATTGTCCTGTTAACAAGAAATAATTCCACTCTAAAGATCTTAATGGCTGCAATGTAGCAAATAATTGTCAAGCCCTTCATATTTGGTCCAGGCAGCACTAGACCAGTGGTTTGTGTTAAATTCTGACAAGAGTAAGATATTTCAGATTTTAAAATTTTGTTTTTCTTGGCAAAGATGGGTTCCCAGGAACATTATGAGAAATGTCACAATTTTCCACATCCGATTTGGCCAAAACGTGGGATATATTGTCAAGAAAACACCACTAAAGAGTTGAGGTTTTCCACCCGGTTCTATTTTTTTAAGGTCAGCAAATAGACTTTCTTCCTCCTCTAACTCATAGAATTCCCTTGGATGAATCTTCAAAATAGACTTTCTTCCTCCTCTAACTCATAGAATTCCCTTGGATGAATCTTCAATGGTATTAATTAGCATTAAATTCAAAGTTATAATATCCAGCTTAAGGAAAAACTCAGGGCTGAATTAGCTCACACTTGGACGGGTATTAGAAAGAATTAAGTTTTCAAATTTATTTTTCCCAAGTGAATTCCTTGCCCAGATGTTACTTGACATGTTTTGGTTTTTTGGGGGTTTTTGTCTGCAGCCTTGCAAAATGTTACTAGTTCGAATGCCAACAGTCTCATTTTAGCACAGGCCAGGAACCTTGGTTCTTTTAAAATCTCTGAGAGCATTACAGTTTAAGCACATAGAAAGGAAATGAACATAAGCCTTCAGCAACATAAAACTGTTCCTACAAATTCTGACCCACAAAAGGCTAGTCCACTGGACTCGACTGGATACTTACTAACAGCTGTTCTGGAGCTGGCCCACTTACCGTAAGGTGTCACTTGTGATGGGTATGCTGATTAAGTCCAATAAAGAAGTTCCTCCACCTAGTTCCCAGAAGTGAGCAATATCTTTTGGCTGAAAAAACAGGGTATTTTTCATATTAAAATTTTTGCTTTTTTTAAAATTTTAAATATTTCTTATACTTTATTAGCACAAGCCAATAATAATTATGGATATGGAATATTACAGTCCTCAATCAACCCCTTCTTGGCAGTCAGAACTTTCTCCTTTCTCTATCCCATCCCTCAACATGCATCAGAACATCGATTCCAAAGAACAAAAATGAAACATTAAGAATATGTATGTGTGTACATAAATGCCTCAATTCTGGTAATACCTTAATAGAAGACAGTAAACAGTGCCCCAATTCTGTAAATATCACAGAAACAGACACTCAAATTTGAAATAAAATTAACCAGCTGAACACATTTGGTATTACCTTTTGAAAAGTTATTTTCTAGATAGAAATTAAACAATTGAACGGGAAAACATCCTCACTTAGGGAGGCAGAAGCTCACAAGACAAATCAGACATACAGATGGCAGTCCTGGCTGCATGTCGGGATACCTGAGCAAAAGTTAAGCAGACCATCTGTGCCTGACTCCCAGGGGGACACAGCAGCCCTAGCACGGGCAGCACAAGTGGCAGGTTGGGGAACAAGGGGAGACGCAACAACTGCTCCTCTTTCTACATGACTCAAACATTAGGAGATTGAAAGGGCTGCGCCATCAGGCAGCTTGGAAATAGGACCATCTATTCCATGACAACCTTCCCAGACTACTAGCTGATGGCATCTCTGCTTCTGGCCTGATGCTGAGGAGCCTTCAGGACACAAGATTGTGTGAGGAACTGATAAAGTGCTTCCATTTAGAACTCTTAGGTTACATTAAATCTGAGAAAGACATGAATCTTTTAGAATGAACATGGAGAAGTCCAACTTGATAACACAAAGTTTAGAGGAAAAAAAAAACGATGAAAAAGAATCGCATGAGTTTTTATTTATCTGATACCATGAATTTGGAAGAGAAAGATGGTTATTAAAGCAGTTTTAGATGAATATATGTATTTTGTATTTTTGACAAGTGATCATCTCACTAAAATTGTTTTGCTGTTGATATTTGAATCACTATTTGTTGGGGAAATACGTTTGCATTGGAAAATCTCCCTTGATTAACAATTTGATGAAGGAAAGTTTTTACAGCTCTTCTCAAAAGTTAAGCATATGAAAGTTGTCTCAAAATTTCCAACGAAAAGGGTAATTCCACTTCTAGGCTTATCACTCATGTAGAAATTCATGTGGGTCACAAAAATAAAGTTCTCCCAACATCTCAATATATTACGTTTTTTCTTTTCTTTTTAATTTCACAGTTTTAATAACCAACTTGCATTAATAACCAATCCAGGAAGCAGCAACAGGCAGTTTTAATTCTTTATACATTGCTTAATGATCAAACATTTGGACTGGATCAATCTATAAAAATTTGCCTATGTTATGGGAGGTGTAGGACCTTCTATTCTAGATTGTTCTTCCGTACACCTAACTTTATTTAAGAAATGGCATCTTTTCATGTGAGAACTCCAATATAGAATTTATTTAGGATTTCTTATTCCAATATACACTCCAGACTATTCCTCTATCCTGAATAATTTCTAACTTTCCTCTGCAGATACACTAAAACAAGTGAGAATAGGATTATAAGCAATTAGGGCCTGTGGTCTCAAATAGCATTACCACTTTCAAGATTTATATGTAAAATTACTAATAATTTGGATTTTGAGCAGTATATTTTCATAAATATTCTACAGGTCACATCCATATTTTTAGCAGATTTTTTGGGGAGACAAGGTAACTCACAATATTATTCTCACTTGAAAGAAGAAAAAGTCACATTAGCACAACATAAAGGTGCTGAAAAACTGTACAATAAAGTAACAAAGGAATCTTATTCCAGCATTTTAAGACATAATAAATGAAAAGGCCAAAATATTTTCACAGTTCAGTTGGCTTCATGTGTGCTGAGTTGCATTTGAGTTTAGAAAGTACATAGCTATGAAGCGTACAGCTGGCTATGTTTACTGACTGTAGATAAGAAAATAGTAAGAGCATCAGGATGACCACTCCTCCATCTATGGCGTAGCAATACTACTTAAAAGAGACACTCACTACGTTATGCCCTTTTGCTCTCCTTCCATACGTATATTCCAAAGCTAAGGTTGGTTTCGGTGGCTCATCCCTGCATAATAAAGACAAGTAGCATTACCATCATGGGTGGTACTCTTTTCTTATGCTATCAGCTTGCCTGGTTTATTTTTGCTTCCTCTTAAAAACTTTATTAGTAAAGTTATAACTTGTATAACAACTGAAGTAAAAATGATTAAAAATTTACACAAAAATTAAATAAACTTTCAAAGAACCATCTTAACAGATTTTAGTAGCAGCTGTGGAGGTGAATAATGGCACCTGCATGTACTGGGGGCACCCAGAGGCAGTGTTGTGGGGCAGAGAAGGCAGCGGGGCTGGCAGTACTGACGGCCGTGTCAGGGCACAAGCTCTCTGCATCTGGGCCAGGTGAGAAGCTCTGGCATCAGGTTTATGCTCAGCCTGGATGTGGGGAGCTGGGAACCTAAAGACTATCCATTTTAATGGAAACATCAGTGAAAGACTTTAATACAGGTCTCTATCCGAAATCACAGCTCAGACATGGACATCATTTAGCTAATGAGAGCTGCAAACAAATAAGACTTTCCTTATCAACTTCCTGCAACACCTACCAATCATAATCCATTTAGGATTAATCTGCTGGCATGCTTCTATGGTATAGAAAGTTAGAAAATATATAAAACAAATGGTAACATGCACAGTTTGAGGATCAATAATGTACTTCAAAATGTACCCATGAGCAATTTAAAGATTATAATCAATGTTCAAATAAGTAGAATAAAAAAATTAAATATCAAAGTAGCATAGCCAAAAAAAGTAATTACTATCATAGGCTGAGTAATTATGTTAATTTCTTCCCCCAAATAAGGAAATCCAATATTAATCCTGTACATTTTGCTTGACTGCTGTTTTTTCTTTAAAGGAGATCTTAAAAGCCATACTAAGTCACTAAGAATTAAAGTATGTTGTTTCAGCCTCAAAATTATTCTCTTTCCATATGTCTTTTAGGTTCTAACTTGTCCCACACAACAAGAATACACAAAAATGTAGTCTCTAGAGGTTAATGTAACACTTACCTGTCAAGACACCTTAGAATAATAGTAGTCTTCCCCTGGAAATTCAGAAAGAAAGAACACTGTGTTAATGTCATCCACATGTAAAATTTTATTATTGTTCATAATTGTGGCCCAAAATAGCTTTTAATCACTTGAATGATAAATTACCTGGAAACTAGAAACTTTCAGAATTGTTCCTAAGTTTGATAAGTGGAAAAAGTTAACTGTCAACTTTCCATCAGAGTGTAACTACACTGCTATTATTATAATTATAAAGTCCCGCAGATGACAAATACTAGCAAATCATACCTCATTTTAGTGGTCAACTTGGCAGCTGTCTTAAATTTTCTCTCTACTCATCAACGCTAATTACTGGTTAAGCTGATGAGTAGTGTCTTCTAAAATGTTTTAACTCCAAATTGTTGAAGTGGAAATAAAAAAAGATAACATACAAATAAAGGACATGTTGCAAACACGTTCAAAGTGAGCAATACAGAGTAGAGTACTTTTTTTGGTTTCTTTTATTTCTAGAAGATGTACTTATCCTAACTGTCTTTTCAGGAGTCATGAAATACAGATTCTGGTCCCATTTCTGCCACTAATCATGAAACTTAACTTCACCTCTTAACCAGGGACGAGCTCAGTGGTTTAAATCATTATTTGTTTGTTTTTTTTAATAGTAAAACTTATTTCTTTTTAAATGGATAATCTCTTAGAAGAAAATAGATAAAAGAGGAGCAGCAGGGAAAGCTGTACTGAAGGAAACCTTTAGGATCCAAGAAAAGCAGTTTGGAAAACTCTGAACTACCAAAAACATAGATTATTTTACTGTATGTGTGTTTTTTTAAACCAAGAAACCTATAACATTTACCAAAAAAAAAATCATAAATAAATTACTCCAGATTATATCTGGGCTATGATCAAACTGAATGACTTTTTTCTAATGAGATACATAAACAATTGGACTAGTACTAAAAATGTATATTATTGAAAGACATTTAAAGGTAGGTGTTATAGCAAAGTGAAAAACTAGAAACAATAGAAATGTTCCAAATAGAGAACTGGCTAAATTAATTATGATAAGCCATATAAGGAAACAGCATGCAGCTATTAGGAATGATGATGTAGGAATACACATACTGACAAGGTAAGACATGCATAATAGAGTGGCATGACGCAGTTTTCCAATTAAAAATAAATCTTTTCCTACTTCTTTGAGATGCACATACATAGATATATATAGAAAAATAAACACAAATAAATCTAGAGAGACATCACATGTTAATAGTGAATGTTTCCAGGTGATAAACTTCTAGGTAATTAACTTCTTTAAGATAATCAGGATTTTCTATCCTACACCAAACATGTGTCACAAGTAGTGTTAAATAAATGAGGACTACAATACCTAAAAATTAATGTATTCTATGTACAAGAAAGTATACAGACTAACCATATTTTAGAATTGGAAGGAATCTTAGATATTTCTAGACAATTTTCTCAAATTCTCATGGTCCAATAGTATTGATTTAAATTATTTTTATTATAATTTCATATAAACGTATAGAACTACTTGGGGGAATTCCAAATAAACTCAACTCTGGACACTGAAATCAATTTTTAGATTATCATTAAAATAATGATCCAAATTTTAAAAATTCACTGCAACTCTAATCCCATAATCCTCTACACACCCCTTCATCTGGCATAATAATCCCCTCCCTTCTAAAACCCTTCCACTCTACAGCTCCAACTCCATGGTACAGACAAACTGCCCTTCCCTCAACTTCTTCTTCAGAATGTTCTCTGTACCTATCAGCCTGAACTAAAACATGGCTGTTTCTGGACCACTTCCTCTGCAGTCTTTATTCTCACCACCCCCACGTACTTCAGGGCCCTCCCTGCTCCCAGTGCCACCTTTGAACAATTACTCTGCTTCCCTCCTCTTGTATAAACCTTAGAGGCTTAAATCAGTCTACACTCATGGTTGTTGTCTCTTTCAGCTCACAGTCTCCCCGTCCCTCTCAGCCACTGTCATTGGTCTTGTTAACTTCACACCCACAGTGTGTGTATCTTTTTGAATTAATTCTTATTTTGTGGTTGGCTTCATTCCTTTGAAAACTATGTAAGTTTAAAAAGCTAAAGCTCTAAATGTTCTTAGAAACAATGAACAGTACGTATATGTAATTTTTTTAAATGTGCAGTATATTGTGTATATGTATTTATACGCAATACATTGTATATGTGCAGTCAAATTGTAACAATTCTACCTAATAAAACTGAAAAATGAAAAAAAAAAACAACTTTACACCCACGTATGTATGGGCAACCCACCTAAGACCCCAACCTCTCAGTGCCTTTGCCTCCTCAAGAGACCTTTTCCTTCACTCTGCTTCTGCCACATGTCACTTTTAAGGTTCTATCGAACCATTTCACTACTGGAAATTGTGCCACTTCCAAAATCACACACACAAACCACGCATTCTCTAACCACTTCTTCAGGAAGCCCCACAGTAATAACTCTTCAGCTTTAGTGTGTGGTCTCAAAAATCCATCCATCCTTCTGAGACGCAGCCAGAGACAGGGGTGCTCGGGCTACCTGGGCACTGATGCGGCCTGGTAAAAATGTTGTCTCACTGATGCAGAAGTTAGTTCCTAAAAGCTTCACATCTGTTAACATGCCCTTAGGTAGAAGCATGAAGAGCAGAAATAAAATGGTAGTATTTATAATATAATAAAACAGATGGTCCTGACTTAGGATAGTTTTACTTATTATTTTTCAACTTGATGATGTTACTGGAATGCAATCCCACTGTAAGTTGAAGGAGGTTTGTAATATGAACCCCAAACAGGAACAGGCTATGATACTACATGAATTGTGGCATCTTGGATTTGTAAGCCTCGACATTTTTTAGACAGTGTCACCAGGAGTTCTGCGTCTCTCGCAGGAACTTTGTGGGCTAAGCAAAGCTGCATGCAGATATGATGCATCTACTCCAGCTCTGTATGGCCACTTTCAAAACCTTTTGTACCCTTGGCTAAACAAAACAGAAACTTACAGCTAGTGCTATAAAGTGTTCCAATGAATATGCTGTCCTTTTCCCCCATGTTTTTCACAACAATAAACAACCTTTTGACAAACATCATTGGTACAATTCAATTATTCTTTAAATGAAGTTCCTAAAAGTGAAGTAACTGAATCCAAAATATGAATATTATTAAGATACTAACTTACTTAGAATCTGACTTAGATATTTAAACACAACATTGTAAATCGACTATACTTCACTAAAAAATGCATTTGAATGAAAATGAATGAGCAGAACATATATAATCCCATGACAATATACCAGAGACTGTTGCCTGACCATATGAAATGAATTACACATAGGATATCTCATGATAGACATCACAAGAGGAATATAGGTAAAGTAGAAATAGTGTAGGCAGTTATCAACTGCTCAAGATCATGCCTAAGGCAGTCTGAATTGAGTTTTCTGTCTTTCCCAAAAGAAATGATTCAGACCCACACAGAAACTAGGATTAGAGAGAGATTAAGTGACTCGTTCCAACCCAGAATTCTATACCTAGACAGACTTTCCATCAGGAGTTAGGGTAAAATAAAGGTATTTTAGACATGCAGGGTCTTATAAATTTTACTTCTCATGTATACTTTCCCAAGAAACTACAAAAGAATGTGCTCCACAAAGATAAGTAAACAAACTAAGAAGAAGGAAGACACAGGATCCAGGAAACTGAAGCTCCAACACAAGAAAGAGGCAAAGGGAGTCCCCAAGATGTTGGGGAGGGATGGTAGCTGTGCAGGTAGCTGTCCCCAAGAATAACCAGTACAGACTAGCACAGAAGGTCCAAAGATGGGAGGACTCTGGCTGGAGAGGGGAACTTTCAGATGATTTGATTCAATTGACCACATGAAAAATTATATTGACTGTCTACAGGGGATTGTGGAAGGCATTAGCAATAGATACCCTCGGAGCCAGCTTCAAGGATGTTCCCAAATGATCCCTAGCTCCTGGTATTCACAGCCACATGTAGTCCCTCACACACTGGACCACAGTCAGTCTTTGTGACCAATAGCATATGGCAGAAGTGATGGCATGTCACTTCCAAAATTAGGTTATAAAAGACTGTGGCCTCTGTCTTAGATACCCTCTCACTTGTGATCTCTCATTCTGGATGAAGCAAGCTTCCATGTTGTAAGCAGCCCTGTGGAGAGGTCCACATGGTGAAGAACTAAAGCCTCTGGCCAACAGCCAGCAAGTAACTGATGCCTCTTGCCAGCAACCATGTCAAGGAGCTTGGAAACCGAGTCTCAAGGTCAGCTGAGCCGAGAGAGAACTTTAGTCTCTGATGACACCCTGACTATAACTTTTCGAAAATTCTTAAGCCGGAACCACCCAACTAAGGTGCTCTGAGATTCCAGACCCTCAGAAACTGGGTGAGATAATGTTTGTTGTTTTAAAAGTTTGGGGCAATGCATATAAAAACTAAGGTACATATGAAAACTAAGCAAATTTTAAAAGTTTTAAACTTCAGGAAAAAGTTATTTGAGAAAGGAAATAATCATAGTTCTGCACTTGGCACAACAGCAAAACAATTTAGATACTTAAAATAAATTAACACTGAATATTGATTTAGCCTAGAATGATAACAACAATGTAGCTGGAAGTAGGAGTTTGAGAGAAATAGGATAGTAAAATACTCTTCTACTATTATCAGAAATTCAGCAGTGTCTAACACTGAAAGTCTGGGAATAGCCCAGAAGCACACTATTCAGAAATACAGAAGTAACTTGCAGAAGAAACAGTAAAAAGATATGAAAACAGTGGCTCTGAGGAGAGATTCTGAACAATGTGGAGAGGTTTGTTATTTTACTTATGCACGTTTTGATAATCTTTAAATTTTTAAACTACATACATGAATTACTTTAATAAAAGTAAATTTAAAATAATAAAAAAAGACTGTAACAAAGGATCCAACTGAATACAATGAAGGACAACAGCATAAATGAAAAGACTTGCAGAGACCAAGCTCATCCCTAGTGAGCAGGGTTATGGGATTACTAACATTTTTAAAAAATTATTTTTATTTTTATTTATTTTGGGGGGAATTAGATTTGTTTGTTTGTTTATTATCATTATTTTTTAATGGCGGCACTGGGGATTGAACCCAGGACCTTATGCATGCTAAGCACACGCTCTACCACTGAGCTATACTCTACCCAACATTTTTCAATACAACAACAGGAGCTCAAGCGTCTGGAAAAAGAAGCTGACAGACCTGTCCTAGTTCACAGTAGGCAAGCGAAACCTGAAAAATTCTGTTCTCTTCTGAGAATTTCACATTAGAATAATTCCAGTTGAGTTACCAGATCATGACAGACAGACAATCCATGACATATAGCATCCATGACACAGAAGGTATCTACACTTTCTACAGTAGTTAAGCAAAACCTCAAAAATTCTGTTCCATCCTGAGAAATACACATTAGAATCAAGGCAGATAAGACAATCCACAACTGACAGAGAGTTCATGACAGAGGCATGGCTGAAAGAAATGCTAAAGCTGAAAAAGACTCAGGGAGACAAGGTGGTTGCCACTATTTGAAGGGCAATTTTTAAATATTTGAAGGTTTAACAAGTAGAAGAATTAGACTTACTCCTATACTTTCACAGGTCAGAATTCGGACCAACGGTGGAAGTTACAATGAAACAGACATTGGTTTTCTAGTAAAAAGGATTTGTAACTCGGATTTTCTAATAACAAAAATTGAAACAGGCTGCCTTGTGAAAGAGAACACCCCCATTGCTGGAAGTATTCAAACCTAGACCATATAAACACTGCTTGCAGTGGTTCTTAACCTTTTGGGGAGATGTTAGAACGCTGGAGAATCTAATTTCCCATTAAAAAGAAAAAAGACACTGGTGTGCAATTGTACACAATTCTGCATACATTTCTAAGGAGTTCATGGACCCCCAATAAATACCTCCAAGGACCCCAGGCTAAAGACCCCTACTGTAGAAGAGTAGACTATCGCTAAGTTCCCTTCAGTGTCTAGTGACACTAGTTTAAGAAAAGTGAATGTTAAATGTGTTATACTCTATATAGTTCATATTTTTATCGTCTATACGCTTGTTTCAGTTGTACAAGTTATCTATAAACATGACCATGAAAAGAGTATTTATGGGTCCTTTGTGCAAATTGGGAAAAGAAGACTTCTCTGGGCTGTCTAATCAGGAACAAGCACCTCTTCCTCCGAGATGCTGTGATCCAGGTCAGGGCACACCGCTTGACAAGAGTCAGGCTGGATGTTGGTCCCCACCCACCCAGCCAGATCCAACCAGCCAGCCAGAGATTGGTCATCTGGTTAAAGAGCTGGAGTATCTAAATTCTCACCGAAGTATTAAAATAAATTTTACCACTGGTTGTTAAATCATCACAAAACTTGGGGGAAGAAAAGGTTGGAAAAAATGCATTACCCCATTTTTACTGCCAATGAAGAAGACAGACTTTTCTCCAATTTCAACTCCATCACCTTCACTTCCATTACTGCCCCGTTTTTCCACTTCAGCTTTTGCGATTTCCCAGAGTGTTTCACTGTAAGAGAGGCAGAAAACCAAAGTTTAGAGAAACAAAAAGAATCCTTTCTAAAATTTATTTCAAGCTCAGAGAAATTTTATTTCAGTCAAATTTGTGAAATAAATCGACATTATCTTGAGGGGACCATGCGCTGATAAAACTTCTGAGGATTAGTCATTTTCTTTGTGCATCAGAGAAACAGGAAAATGATAAACCGAGCCTTTTTCACCCGGATTTGAGGGCTTCCGGGCAAGGCTGAAAGCTGTATGTGTTAGCCTCTCACACACACATGAATGTACAATGACTTTTGGAAATGTACAACTTGAAAACCACCAACATCTAGGAAAATGGTGAACGTGCAAAACCAATGTGTCACATAATCTTTGCTCCCTGGAATTCGTTTGTTTGTTTTTAATTATATTTTCTGGCTCAAGATTTCTTTTTTAAAATATAAAGAAAGGGGAAAAAATCACCGAAAATCACTTTGGAAAATCATCCTTTCATTAGTCTACATACATATATTTTATACAAATAAGATTATATCATTTTTTAAAAGTAAACCCTAAATGAAATACGGAGTATTGAACTAAAAAAAAAAAAAATGAGCAAGATTTGATATAAGCTCGAATCTGCTACTTTCTACATAAAGTATGCCAAATTGGGCAAGCTACCCAATCTCTCTGGATTCTTCATTCCTTTAGTAATTTAATAAGTATTTATTGAACACTTAATATATGCAAACTTCTGTGCTAGTCCCCAAGCTCATCTCTGTTCCTCCATCTCTAAAATGCTGCTTAAAAAAGAATACCAACTATACAGGATTATCATGAGTGTTAAAACGTGATAATTCACTTAGGTTAGTGTTTGGCCTATATATAATTACCGAAAATTACCTAAAATTATTGAGTGTTTATCATTATTATCATTAAAGAACCAGGAATAAAAAAGGGAGTTACAAAAAATCAAAATAAGTGACTCTAAATGTTTGCATTAAAATACACACAATTATTTCACAGGTGAGGCCTCAGCCCGGGCCTGCTTGCTCCTCAATTACACACCATTTCTTCATAATGTGATTATCTGCTTTCCAAGTTCCCAGAAGAAAAGAGGGAAGGACTTACTGTAACCAGTCGTGCCACTGGTGGAAATATTTATAACTGTAACCAATTACATGCTGAATGGAAGCTGACAGTTTTTAAGGTTTATAAACTTAATGGAGATCACATCGTGGATCCAGTGTGAGAACAGACTCAACCTGCTCTATGATGGACTCTCGGACTCCTCTCCTCCCCACCCCCACCCACATCCTTATAAGTGGTTCATAAAAGTTTTAGGTATGGTCTTGAGAACTAGTAATTAAAAATTGACATCATAGAAGGGAAAAGCTAAATGGTAATAGGTGATTAAAACCCTACCCCAATGCGCCTTTAAATGTCATCTTACATTTTTCGGAGTGCTTTCACAAGTTTCCCCTCATTTATGGTTGTCGTGAACCCCTGCACCCGGAGGGGTGGTCCCAGAGGAAGCGGCTTTGTGGTCTGGCTCGCCGCCTGAAACCCAGCTTCTAGAACATTTCGTGGCCCGCGAGAAACTCTTATTTAAGTGAATGATTGGAGTTGAATGATGTTTCAACATCTCTTAACTTTTTCAACTGGGTAACTTTTCTACCTATTTCAAAATCCACATTCTCAAGGATAGTGCCTACGGCCCTTTGACCATCCAGACAAGAGTTGCAAGCAGGGCAGACCCACAATTTACTTCCACCGTCACGCATGGATTCTTACCACCCCACCCCCGCAAATACCTCCAGCCGCCTGTCCTCCTCAACGCCCATCCCTTCCAAGTGGGTTGGGGAAGAGGGGAGGCTCTAGAGGGGAGCGTAAGCCAGGCGCAAGCAGGGTTGTAGAGATAGATACCTGGGCATAGTGGCTCGGCTGCCCCAGGGTCGTGGTAGCCGCGTAAGGCCCAGTGTAGAATCAACCGGACCGCGAACTCCGAGATCTGTCCGGTAGCGCAGGCTCCTGGGTTGCCATGGTAGCGACGTCACAAGCGCGGCTTGCGTGCGAAAGATGGGCATCATGGGAAATGTAGTTCTCAGCGTTCTTGTTCCAAGACACATCCCCAGCTTCTTCCCCCAAGACTTGAGAGAGATACGGTGGTAATAAAACCGGGACCTAAAAGCTCTGGGCTGGAAGTGTTCTTTTATTTAAAAAATATTCCACTGAAAGTACTGACTGCATGCCAAGGGTCTCTGCCCTCTCTAATTACTTTTTATTCCCTAATAGCAACAATTTGGGAATGGAGGGTGAAAAAAATCTCCTGAGCTGTATTCTATGATTTATTAGAGGCAAAAAATATTTACCATTTCAGTACTTTCCAACTTTCTGCTTGTTTAGTTGTATTGGGTTTTATGCAATAGCACATCATTTATTAATAAGCTAAGAAAGCAAATACATGTCCAGAATACTTCATTTACTTTATCTCCAAATCAGTATCAAACATGGAGTTATTGCTATATGCAAGACAATGTGCTACTCAGAATAAGGAATGAAGATCCCTAACCTTCAGAAAGACTAAGTATAGCTACCAAAAGGAAGCCAGTGATAACACGCTATTGCAGAGAGGTACAATTTACATAAGAACAAGTGACTATGCCTTAAAGAGTTGGTGAAACATTCATGGCAGTGACAGTGTTTGATCTGTCTTGAACGCTGGTAGACCCAGGTTCTTTAGCCCAAGATGTCCTGAATATTTGAAGGAGAAACTCCCCCTCCACCCTTCTGCCATTTGTCTCGGTCTCCATGGTGTAATGTTCAAGAATTTGGGCTTTGGAGTAAGGTAGACTTAGGTTTAAGTCCTGACTCAGCCACACTGGTTAAGTTACCACATTGCTACAATGGACAAATTATTCAATTTCTCTGAGCCTTAGTTTCTGATCCTGTAAAGCAAAGGGAAATTACGAGTTTTAAATAAGATAAGTATATATAAAACATAACTTACGTGTGTCTGACACATTATAAGTGCTTAATACTTGTTATCATGTGGTAAACTGCTAATCAGCTACTTTGAAAAAAGAAACACAAGGAAATGAAGTAGATGGTTGGTAGGGAAAAACAAGGCATTCACTTCAGATAAAATCTTTGGGGACAAAATTCTCCCAACATCTAGGTGCATTCTGGAGACAGAGAAGACTACAGTTGCACATAGGAAGGGAAGTAATAGAGTAGCATTCAATGAAGAAAGGCTGATAGCAAGGGAGATTGCTACATCTACCATTAACTCAGCATCTACATCCTGGGGCTAGCCAGCCTATAAACTCACAAACTGATGTGGGAGAAGTTGTGATGAATTGTAATGATTTGGGTTCTGGAACTTTAGACTCCCTTTGCATGTTAATTCAGAAGACCTGTTGGTATGGGTAACAGTAATGGCAGCTAACATTTTGCCAAATGTTTGCTCTGGACCAGGCACAGGACTGGCACTTTAAAGTTATAATTGTGCGGATAACTGGGAAAGGTGGTTGAAGCAGGGAGCCTGGTAACAAGGAAGGTGAAAATTATCTGTCTGGGCCCTGATCACCAGCATTGATCTAGGAGTAATTCAGTTGATTCAGTTGATCTGATTGAGCAGGTGAATTCCCTTTTCTACCCTTATGCCTCCTGAGGCTTCATACTTAGAGAAAGTGACTTTACTGGGTAGATGAAAACTGTTCTTAAGGTAAGAATATACAAAGATTTGAGCTCCCGTGCTGGATCAGCCCAAGAAGACTCACAGATTTCAATGCTGGTGATAAAGAGGAGACAATTTTACACTGTTTGCTGGATAAGATGAGCAACAGTGCAGAAGGATAAAAATGTGTCCAGGGCATATATGGGGACCTGTGACTAGTTAAGGGTGGCGTCAAGGTGGGAGACCAAACTGGGCAGGTAGACTGAGCTACAGTGAAAGATCTTGCAGTCTGGATTTTACTGTGTTGTTATGAGAAACCAAATAAGATTTCAAATAAGTGTGCCATGACTGAGCCTGCATCAGTGAGATAATTTTTTGCAGCTGTGTGCAGGATGCTTTGGCATCTGGAAGCCCATATGGAGGCTATTAACAATCGCCCAGAAAGTGACAGAGTTCTTACACTTTCCCCTTGTTTTCAAAGTTATATAAGCTTATTGTAGTAAATTTTTAAAAAGGTATATAGAAAAAATAAAAAGGGTATAATAAGCAAATGCCAGAAGTAACAACTATTAAACATTTTGATGTATTTCATTTTAATCTTTTCTGATCTTTCTCACATTGTTGAGATTTTACTATAAAGTTCATTAACATTCTGGTTTTAACATGTGTTTTCCCATATCAATTTTTTAAAAACCCATAATATAATTTTGATGGCTGCATAAGCTTCCACTACATAGATTTTTTTTTTTTTTTTTTTTTTTTTTAGTAATTTACTTACGCATTCTCCTAATATGAATGTTTCAGGTGGTTCAGAGTAAACACCTAACAGGAGTTAGACTAATCAGAGTCCATCTCTGGAATTTTTCAAACTAGAATTAGGAAAATGAAGTCTTTCCCTCTCTGGAGAAAATTGCCATATTTCCTGCTAAATACAGAAGGTATGTTGTGGTGAGGGAACAGGAAGCAGACGCAGAGCTATGTCAAGAGAAAGTACTGGCTCAAATCTCGTGGTTCTGATTGCCCTTGAGGCTCGTGTCTTCCTCTTTGGATTTGGTTGCTTAGCTCTCTGATTGTGTGATACATCCTAGTATCCTTGTAATAAGCTTTCTCCTTTTAGTCTAAGTTAGTTCAAGTTGAATTTTCAAATTTACAACAAAATCAGTGCTGGCTAATATAGATAGTTACTAGAGAGCAGAAAGTGAAGGCTTGGGGAAGGGGAGAAAAGTCAGTATTTCCCTCTTGGGTGACTGATGAGTTGATGATACTGTTGACCAATTGTTGGGGGCACAGAGTCGAAGAACCAGGTTTCGAGGGCATGGTGAGTTTGAGATACCATCCAGTAGGCAGTTGGATCATCTGGAGTCCACTGGATTTGGCAGTTAGTGGGTCAATGGTAATCTTACATAGAAAAGTTCCAGTAGAACAGTGGGGGTATGACATCAGTGTTAATGATACTCACTTTATCCCAGGGGGAAAAAAATCTTATAATCTGTGCATAATCCCAAAGCTAATAACTCTCCTTAAGCTTTTCCAAGGTTACTCATTTTCTATACACTTTTCTTTCATAAAAGGCAACACTTACTGGAGTTTGATAAGCTCATAGTATTTTCTAGAAATTGAGGAAGTTAATCACTTCTCAGCCATCTCTGGAACTACCCAACATTCAGTTCTCAGGGACTCTGCTAGGGATTCCTTAGGTCCACATAGTGAGACAGGGAATTAGCCTTTTCCAGCCACTGCCACTGTTGAAGAGTCACCTGATTTCTTTATTATTATGGTAAAAAACTCGTAACATCTACCTTCTTAGCTATTTTAAGTGTACACTTCAGTAATATTAACTGTTGTCACATTGTTATGAAAGAGATATCCAGAACTTTTTCATCTTGCAGCGTGGATATTGTATACCCATTAAACATTAATGGCCACTTCCCCCTCCTGTAATCCTTGATAACTACTTCCCTAGTTTTTGCTTCTATGATTTTGGCTACTGTAGATATTTCATATGAGTGGAATCACACAATATTTGTCCTTTCTTGATTGACATTTTGCTTAGCATAAGGTCCTTGAGTTTCATCCAGGTTGTAGCACGTGACAGGATTTCCTCCTTCCCTTTTTTTTTTTTACATCTTTAAACAATTATAGATGAAATTCTCATTTTTAAAAATCATGCATTAATAGGATTTTTCTTTTTTAAGTCTGTGTAATACATCATTGTATGTATATTCCACATTTTCTTTATCCATTTATCTGTCGATGGACATTAGGTTGCTTCATGAATAAAACTGTGATGAACATGGGTGTGTAAATATCTCTGCAATCCTACTTTGAGTTCTTTTGGATATATACCTGGATGTGGAATTGCGGGATCATATGGTAATCCTATTTTTTATTTTCTGAGGAACCTCCATAGCATTTCCCATAATGGTGGTACCATTTTGCATTCCCACTAACAGTGCACAAGAGTTCCAACTTCTCTGCATCCTCTCCAACATTTCTTGTTTTCTGTTCTTTTGATAGTGAGTGGCCTCTCTTGATGGGTATGAGGTGATATGTCATTGTAGTTTTGATTGCATTTCCTTTATGATTAGCGATGGTAAGCATCTTTTTCTGTGCTTATTGGCTATTTGTGTATCTTCTTTCTTCAAGTCCATTTCCTACTCAGGTTGCTTTTTGTTGTTAAACTATATATATGCTGATATATTCTGGACATTGACCCCTTATCAGATATATGCTTTGCAGTTATTTTCTCCCAGTCTGTTGGATGCCTTTTCACTCTGTTGATTGTTTCTTTAGACACGCAGAAGTTTTTAAGTTTGATGTAGTCCCATTTATCTATTTTTTATTTTGTTGCTTTTGAAGAATCCTCTGATTTTAATAAAGCCACCAATAGAATCCAGCAACACCTTCAGAAAAGGATGCCACTCCCCCCACAAACCCTGTCAATTAGAAAATTATGTTAGTGAAGTGTTGGAAGGAAGGGAACTCTATTTCCCATGCTGGCGTGAACATTTATGTCTTATTTTGGAGTTATTTGCTAATAGATGTTGCCCGTGTAAAAGTTTTTGTTTCCTGCCTGTTATTGGACCCAGAAATACTTAAAAAGCATCCAATGAAGGTTTTTGGACTGATGTTGATTATAAATGTGCCTCCAGAATCACTGTGACTATGTTCAATTTAGGTAAAATTAAGCTCAATAGGGAAAATGATACTATAGAGCAAGTGTTTATCTCATCTCCTCACCTCAGCCTCTGCCCAGGCCCATCCAACTCTTCATGTAGGACTGACCTTCCCACTTAAATGCCCAAGAAGAGCTTGAGTCTTGGTCCCAGTGAAATATGGACAACTCTTATTTCACCCTAAATCTCTACGTGCGGAGTTTACCTTAATTTGGAGTTTAAAATTGCTCTTGTAGGGAGAAAATAGAGGGAAGTTTGAGAGGAGAGGCAATACCTGCATGAACCCGTCAGCAGAAAAGCTTCTTCACGTTGTTACTCCTGCTCTTCACTTTCTCTTCCTTAGTCTCCGCATTTCTGGAGCCTTCGCTCCACAGGAATCAGCCCAGAGACTCTGCATTGAGGAAGTCCAAATTCCACGACAGCTGGGGATGGGTAGACAGGTGAAATGTGTTCTTGGCGTCCCAGGAACACGTAAAGCCTGTTTCTAGAGAAATATGGTTAATATGGTTAATTCTTCAGGATTATACTTCAGTACAATTATGGGTTACAAGTACTGTTCTAGGAACATGACTACCATGTATTTTTTTTTTCCCTATGGAAAAAATGTCCAAACAATCACTGATGAACACATTTTTCAAGCAAAGACTCGTATAAGTTATAACTGCCTTTTCTTTCAAATTGAGAGTTAAACTCATTTCTGAACTATGGCAGTGTTTGACTTTAAGGACACACACACACACACACACACACACACACACACACACACACAAATCCGGAACACTTAAGATAAACTTTTAGAACACAGTCTAATCAACTCACCTATGTGAAATAAGCTTCATTAAAATTTTTTGAAATCACGAGAGAACCTCATGATTCACACATATCGTACATGTGTCAATGTGCGTACATACATATGAAAATTACAATTTGCCAAAAGAGCTTCCTTTTATATGGATAAAACAAAGCAACACTGAAGACAAAGCAGGAGTGCAAGAGAAGGAGGTAATAACTACCATTTTCACTAGTAGTACACCTCAGCTTTGACAATGAAAACATTAGGTATTTCTTGAAGATTATTCAAAAGATAATGCTTGAAATGGGTTTTGTAAATCATTTATTATGATTGAAAGGGAAGAAAATGATAGGAGACAAATATTACAATTAAACATGTAACATTATTCTCTTGTAACCAATCATAATAACATACTTTGAATTTTTTAAATGGCTATATAAGTAATTTCCCAGAAAATAAAATTTTCACATCATCAGTTACAGAAAGTTGATTTCTTTCCATCAAAATATTTTATCTCTGCACTCTATCAAAAATAAATGCCAAGTCTAGGGTACTACTGTTTCAGCTAAGCCTTCACTACTTGGTTAAATCAGAAGATTTTGGAGGCGCACTTACCAGATGGTGAACTAACTACTGCCTGAGAATAAAGTCCTCACACATATGTAACAACTCTGCCAAGCCTCTGGCTTACCAACCAATGATTATGAAATGGTTTTCTGGGAACTCAGAAACTCTACTGTATCCCAGCCAAAAGACTCCTGAGAGTCACCAAACTGGTAACCAGCTGATTCTCAAAAATTAATTTGCTTACACAGTGAATGGTTGTGGCTCAAAAGATTTAGGGGAAATAGTAAAAGGAAATCTGTTTCTATGGGGGTTTTGACCTTTGTCATGACCAAAAAGCAAAATTTTACTTGATCAGTGTATTTCTTGGCTCTGTCCTTTCTAAGGATGCTAACATCGGATGGAACATTTTAAAAAGGCTTGGTGTGAGAACAGGACACTGCCATACGGAGAAAGCAGCAAACAAGAAAACATGAAGGCTCTGCCAACAAATTAATTCAGCAGCTAACTTTTTTTTTTCAAATTGGTTAAAAAATAGCACACACAAAATGATAAATATATGTCCAAAATATAAATATAAAATATTCTACACATAAATAAAGTTAAGTATACTCATGATTACCTCTACAATTAAACATTTTTACAATATAATTTTCATGTCTTATCACAGTTTCATTTTTATCATGAACAATAAGTACCTAATTTTGACACATACTGGAATGTACTGACCACTTATGTAACTTAGTAAAGTAATACATTTCTAGATTGTATCAACTAAAATGTACCTCTTTTGACAGAAGAGTTACTTTCTCTTTTCTTTTAAAAAATATTTTTGGGAATTTATTTTAAAACTATAATTAGAAAGGACTTTATAAGTCAAAGCTTTAAGAGTTGTCTTTGTTTTCAAAGATATTATTATTTAATAAAGAAAGGTCAAGATGACCTAGCACCCATGCAATGAAATATGGGCAATATTCCAGTGAACTTGGGTTATGCTGACAGCCAAAGAATGTCAGGAATCACGGTCTTGTTTTAAGTTTTACACTCCAGTGATCTGAAAAGGTGACAGGCTACACTTTCTAATACCACACAGGGGTTCTGGTTACCTACCTCCTGTTTTCTCACACAATGCTTCATAGAGCCAGAATACTTACTGTTCTTGCTTTAAAATTTACCCTTCAACACCACCCTGCAGGTGTTTCTTACACCGCATACTCTACTTCTTTCTAAATACTGTTTCATTAATTAAAAGCCCACTTAATTACAGTACTTAATTTTTTGGCAGTGAGCATTTCCAAATCATCAACTGGTTTGCCAAATGAGTTTGGCAAAACTCCCTTGAATCTCCCTTTCTAAAGATTGTTAGCTTATTTTTTTAAAAAAGAGAAAAAAGCCATATGGCATGATGCGTCTGATGGCAACGGAGAAGGCGATGGAAAAAATGATGAAATCTAACCCAGTTAATTATCTAAGAGAAAATCAGTATGTGGGAAAATTTTGTGTTTATGTTTCATGAATAGCATTCATTTGAATATTTATGAATCAAATAAAGGAGTAACCCCCATTATTTTTAAAGAATGGAATACTATTGTCTGGGTGCCCTGCTGCCAGATGTAAATGAACTTATTTGGAGATGACACAGCCATTGCTTGGAGGAAAACGAGTGGATGCTCAGACCCCTGACTTTCAGAGTAAAGTGGGGCCTTTGGTTGGTCTGCTGCTTGACAGAAGGGGCTGGCTTCCCATCACCCTGGCTTGGGGACCCCGGGTCCGAGCTGAGAGCAGCGCTGGAGCAGAGAGATGGTGAACCACCTTTTGCTGATAGAAGTTGTTTATGTAACTGGCGATCAACAGAGTGATTTCAAGAATCTAGAACAAGAAAAGCAGAAGTGTTATAGTCCTGAGAAGTTCTCATCACTTCCAAGAGAGAGTGAAGAGTTGGCCATGGGAAGTCTCCATTTGCAAGTGCCCAAGCTACCAGAATTCCTTTTTAACCAGATCAAACAGTGCAGTACAGTTGACATTTGAACAACACAGGGGTTAAGGGTGCCAACACGCTGAGCAGTCAAAAATCCATGCCTAACTTTACAGTGGCCCTTTGTATCCACGGTAATTCTGTATCCACAGTTCCACATCCGTGGAGTTAGTAAGCCATGGATCACGTACTAACGTAGTATCTACTGTTGAAAAAAATCCACGTGTAAGTGGGCCTGCGCAGTTCATACCTGTGCTGCTCAAGGGTACTTATATGTTCAGCACCATCAAGGCACTGACCTATTTTTCCATTACTTAAGCCAGCAGAAAGAGTGATAATTTAAAAAAAAATCAAATTTAGTGGCAGTATTAGAAAATGTGACAGTCGTACAATTCTATCAGTTATCTTAAAGCCACATTTGTGACTATATGAATAAGAAATTCAGTGTATTTTATCAACTCTTTATTTAAACTAAAGCACTGAGTGTGCCATGATCTGCACTTACTATCTGCCTTTACTTAAGTACAGATTTAATTAAGAGACATATATGCCATTTTTTTAAAGGTTCAAATTCTAAAAAAGTAGTCTCTTTTGGTTGACAATTTTAAGATGGTTATGGTTTTAGAAAAATTAACTTCTCATGTTTTTTCCTAAAATTGGAATTACATGTTAGAATGTAGCCCTTTCATTTATTGCTTTTACTTATAGACATTAAAACTACAGTTTGCTAAAAGTAGTAAAGAAACAAGTATATTTTAATCATAAAACCTCACTCTTCCCACTAAATAAATGAGTAAAGTAAAGTACTCCAAGTAATAAGATAATGTGTATAAAGTACCTGACAACAACTACGTAGGCCAAGATCATTTATTTTAAACTTTCTGTATACCAGGTACTGGGCTAAATACTTTACAGTTCCTTCATTTAATTCTTAAGCAAAACAAACAAACAAACAAACAAAAAAACCCACAAAGTTAGCATCATACCGCTCTTTACATGAAGAAACCAAGACTTAGAAAGATGCAGTAAGCCAAAATTTGGATCTATGCTTGTTTGATTATAAGTAAAGCGTGTTTTCCCATTGAGAACTTAGTCTTTGCACAATGTATGTTTTAGTAGGGGAAAAAACTAGCACACAACAGCGAAAAGGCTTCTACTCACTTTGGGTTTTGCCATGGCAAAAAGTAATTTCTCTGTTGGTTTGTCCTTTGAATGCGTATTGTTAATGACTATCATAAAATCATCTTGATAACCTCCAAAGGTCATTAGACTCCTGTACACATAGCTGACTATTAACCTCTTCAAAGAGAAGAAAAAGGAAATATGTTACACACTTCATTTTCAAAGGAAGTTGAGAGATGATTAACAACGTATACCTCCATTAAAATATGGATACAATCAACCAACTACAGATTGAAAATACTTTAAAAAAAAATTCCATCAGGTTCCAAAAGGCAAAATGAATTTGCCATGCACCAGCAACTATTTACATAGTATTTACACTTTCTACGTATTAGGCTGATTATCTTTCTATGTATTAGGTTGAATCAAATGAAACTATGCTTTTTAAGGTAAAAAATGGCCAAATATTGGCAAATCCATATAGTTCACCCTGATATATATATTTTGATATATATAAACATAGTGTCATGCATACTGCTTCTTTTTAACATTTTGCTTCTTTTAACTCAACATGTTATGAACATCTTTCCATGACAACAAATGCACTTGTATAACATAAGTAATTTTGTAGACATTTATTTAGATTTTATAGACATTACTTATCTCCTATTGAAGAATACTTAAATCTGTTAACTATCATAAACAATACTCCAGTGAATATTTTGGGACATATTTCATAACACACATACCTAATTATTTCTTTGGTCATAAACCTCAACAACTGAAACTGCTATCTTGAAAAAGTAAGGACAATTTTGAGATTTTTTCCAAACTCAGAAAGGTTATACTCATTTACATTCCCAGCGTCACAGTCTTGGTAACACTGGAAATCATCATTCTTTTGAATCACTGCCAGTCTGACTGGTGAAAGGTAGAATCTCACTGTTTCAAACTGAATTTATTTGATTATTAGTGACATTAACATTTTAAAATACATTTATTGAACATTTGTGTCTCTTCTGTGAATTGCCCTGGCCCATTGGTCTACTGGTGTGTTCATCATATCCTTACTGTTTGATAAGACATCCATGTTCGTAAAGGATATTAAACCTTTGTCATATATGCAGCAAATAGTTTCCCAATATCCTAAAATAATTTTTAAAATATAATCCAAAGGTGTACAGCCTAAAAGTAAAGGAATCTGCTTGTCTAATAATGAGCTTGCAAGACTGTGAGTGAACCATTGCATCATTGAACGTCTCAAGTGCTACAGCCCAGCAGTGACGACTTCCTGGCCTGTACATCCATTTCCTGGGATCTAGGAACTGGCTTACTTAGCTAAGGTAACTCAATATTGGTGTACAGTTTCTGTTCACCTTAAGGCATTGATTTTATAATCTATCTTCAAATGATCTATTCAAGAACTAAAAGGCATTCAAGGAGACATAAATACCTTCAAAAAAGCTTTTCAACAAGGAGAAATAGTTACTATAACACTAAAGGATGGTCTGGTTTCCAAGAAATCCTCAGTGATCCTGACTACAGCCCCAGGTAGGCAACCCACAGGTGAATTTAGCAATCCCTGCTCACCAGGCTAAAAATAAAGTGCAAAATTTTTAAAGTAATGTGACACATAGAAAATATCATAGAAAATGAATTTCAGATGAATAAATGAATATATAGAAAGCTTGTTTGACTTCATATTCAATCACATAAAAAGTTCTAAGATACTGTGTATGTACAAGTGAACTGGTAAGTGATATTATGAGAAATTACAAACATGGTTTTAGAAGCCTTAGTGAAACAGAACTTAAACTTTGGTGACTAAAATTTCCACTTTAATGTTATTGTAAAGATGTTCATTTTATACAGGAAGCAATCCTCCTAACACTATAAATGAAGTCATTTTGCAAATACAAATGATTGCAATTTAGTCATGGTATCTTAATATTTTTCTTATACATGATATATATATAACCTGTCTAATCTTACTTTATTTTTATTTTTAAATTTAAAAAAAATTTTTATTTTTAATTTTTTTAATTGAAATACAGTCATTTACAATGTGTCAATTTCTGGTGTACAGCAGAATATCCCAGTCATGCATATACATACATATATTTGTTTTCATATTTTTTCCATTAAAGGTTATTACAAGATATTGAACACAGTTCCCTGTGCTATACAAAAGAAACTTTTTCAAAAATCTATTTTTATTTACATTTGTAAATTTCAAACTCCCAAATTTATCCCCTCCCACCCCCTTTCCCCAGTAACCATAAAATCATATACTAAGTCTGCAAGTCTGTTTCTGTTTTGTAGATGAGTTCATAGTGTCCCTTTTGTCTAATCTTGTTTTAAAAGATTAAATGGTAATCATAGTTGTATTTGCAAAATGACTATTCATTATACAGTATTTGGAAAAATATTTTCTCTGTATGAGAAAAATCAGATTAAGATATCATTCACCTTTTATTTACGGTACACTGAGCAATGGAAATAGGTGACTCAATGTAAAACTTAAGGATTTAATCTTACCATGGAGCTGTATTCTAAGATGCTTAAACCATCCTCATGTACAGCCAGCCACAGGAAAGTACTCCCAAGTGATGATGGGGTTATGGGCTATGGAGAGGTGAAAATATGCCATATAATAAATGCTAAGCAAAATTATAGAAATATTTTTCAGTCTAAATGCAACACAACATTTGTAAAAACAACAACTTATTATTAAAAACCTTGCTTGGGGAGTAGGCAGTGGAGCCTAATGGAAAGAGCAGTGAATCTGATATTAAGAGACCTAGGTTTGAGACACAAATCTGCCATTTATTAAACATACATTTGGACAAGCCACTTAATCTAACCCCTGGAAGGGTTCGTCTCTTTTTCCTCAGTGTCCCTGCAGCACTCTGTTCATGTCATTCTTAACCGTGTTCACCACACAGTGGTTGTTTCCAGGCCTGTTGCAACACTAGTTCTGAGTTCCCAGAATTTGAGTAGAACTGATCTGAAACCATGGGCTTATGTATCCCTAGAGCTTAGCTCAGTGTTTGGCCAACAGAATTTATAAATACTAAACAAATGAGGAAATGAATGAGAGTAAATGAGTGAATGGATGAATGAAGAAAGAGTTCAGCTGTTGTCTTCAGTCCAATGATTAAGCCTACTGAGTATCGGGAATGATTTAAGGGGCGGGAAGTGGAGCAGAGGAGAAAAGAAAGACGTTGATGGCTTTCCTGCCCTTTCCTTCAGTGTCCCTTCATGATTTTCTTTAAACTGTTAGGAATTTCCTTATTTTTCTTTTAAAAGGCCAAACATACTAATCCTGGGGTTACTGTTACCGTTTTGCATTTTACTGAACTGAATACCCCTCATTCTTTCTTACTCTTGCAAGAAACAACTTGGCACCAAAGAATGGCCACTTCCTGGCTACTGTCAAATAAATTCGCACACAATCAGCAGCACTGTGTCCCCGGAGGGCCATCCATCTGGTTGACAGGCGCTGGCAAAGCTGCCTAGAAAAGAACAAAAGCAAAAACACAAAAGAAAAAGCATGAACAGTGTATCATCCTCCCAAGATAAAGCTCTCCTTGAGCCAATCTGAGGCATCACCGGGAGACCTACTCATGACCTGGATGAAGCTGTTGTTCTGTGACTCCTGTCTCTCCACCGTCCACCCCTTGTCCTTTTAATGGCATTCTTTTTACCAAATTCTCATACTGTTAGTGCTCTCAGTATGACCCAGGTTCCCCGTCCCCCATCCCCTTCAGATAAATTTAAAAAATCTGATAGGCTAACATCAAACCTTCGAATAAATTAGTTCAAAAGTTAATTTCTTATGGGAATAACTTTCATTCTTATAGAAAAGTACAAGAAGTTGAGACTGACGAATGAATCCTCAACAGCAGAATTTTAGGTATGACCACTTCTGGCTTGGAAAGATGCTGGACGCAGGGGAAACCTCTTAAACAAAATCATGAAGGCAACCATTTATTCTACACAAAGGGCTGATCTCAAATGTTTCTGTTTTAGAAAAATTCCTGAATTGGATTTGCCTCTATTTTTGAATTACAGCTTTTCTTTATATGCTTTCAAAAATAATACCTCCAAATTAGTTGAGTTTAATTAAAATTTTTATACGGAAAATGTTGTGTAAGAAGATAGTTTATTTTTATTCCAATTTGTTTATAAGGTAATACCCTAAGAGACAAAAATTTTTGGTAAACATGTCATGAAATTAAATATCTTATTGGACAATTTTTTCCTTTTTTATTGGCAAGATTAAGTTGGATAAGAATGGAAGATCAAATGAAAAACAGATCTTCTGAATGGGGTAAACTTTTTTTCATTAAAAAAGTTTTAAATCTAGATACTAAAATTTCTAGGCACATCTTAAATTTTTTTAAAAAGCCTATAACCTCTTGGGAATCAACAATGTATTAAAAAAAATCTTGAGAAAATTGTCATGTACAATTTTATCATCTTTAAAATTTGAACAGAAAGATATCACCGGAAAACTAGTGTGCGTCCGCCCTTTAAAGAGTTACAAATAGTTCTTTACCTTAACTGCTCTTCAGAAGAGTCATCTCTATACCTTTTAGGATAAAATTTCTCTATGACTTGTTTTAGAGTTTGATTTGTTTTGCACTGATTATTAACATGCCCTGCTGGAGTTGAAAAAGGTCTCTCAAAATCTCCAATTTCCACCTAATTGAAAACCCAAAAGAGAGAAAATACAGGATATTAAAAAGAATTTTTAAAAAGAAAATTAGCTTTATTTTTTCTAAACATTCTTTATAACACATAATACATAAATCTATTTGTCACGATTGTGCAATTATTGAACTTATAATAATATATAAGGACTACTATTAAAATCTAAATTTCATTTGAAGTCTAATTATGGAAAAAAAATCTATAATTTAAACATTGCAGTTTCATTTCTACATTAGCCACCCAAGGTTAATACCTGGTAGCATGTGCTAAAGGCCACTACTGTACTATTGTCTATAAAATAGCACTGATAATTTTTCATTCTTAAGGTACTATTTTAATTGATAATAATAAGGCAAAGTAGAAGTTTAAAATGAAAGATTAAAAAAGTTATAAAGCTATGAAAAATCTTTAAAAAGTATTACTTAGACTTTTTAAGGGTCTCTACTGAATATAACGGGAGCAAGTACTATATTCTGATCATTTCCTTCCTAGGTTTTCTCCATAAATGTTACTATACTCATTCTGTCAATCTATCATCCTATTATTCCTGGAAATAAAGCCCTTCATTCCCCTTTCTCCCTGAATGAATGTTAATCCTTATTTCTATTAACAGGCTACACAGATGCCAACCCATGCAACCACCCACTCATCCATCTCTCCATCTGCTCACATCCACCCATATATTCATCCAAACCTATACTGAGTCTTGAACCCAGTTCCCTATCCTCAAAGAGTTTACTGTCTAGTAGGGAAAACTGAAGAATAAACAAATACTTGTGATAAACTGTGTTAAATGCTTTGTCCAGGGTACCAGAGAGGGCTCAACAAGTGAGACAGGGTAGGGGACATTCAGATGAATGTCCTACTGAACATCCACGTCCTTACCTGCAGCACTCCCCAACAAGCAGGTGGAGGGTTCCATCAAGACTGGGATGGTCCCATCTTAAAAGGGCCCTCTGCTGGCAGGTAAGCTGTTAGCACGACCAGCCTCAGATTCTGACCCCTATGACTTCCACATCTAGTTCTTTTTTTTTTTTTTTTTTTTTGATTGAAGTATATAGTCAGTTCTTAATCTGACCAGTTACTGTCTAAATTCCTTGGCTGAGCTTCACCCTTACAGTCTATTCTCATAACTTTCTAGGTTCCTTGACCCCACTTGTTGGCTTCTTGGCTTGGCTTTGCTGTTCAGCTTTTTCACTCTTGTCTCCTATCTAGTCAGGTATCATCCTAATTTCCTCACACCAAATAAAAGTTGTCCATCTGCTCTTCAAACACACCAAAATCCTTCCCCCAGAGCAAGCTTTTCATTGGCCCCACCTCTCAGCAGGTAGTACTCAGCAGCGCTAGCTGTGAAACCTCAGACCAAGAGTTAACCTCCAAGGATATGGCAGTTGGACAAATAGTAGTTACAAATGTAGGAGGCCAGTCAAGGCAACTTTGGCTGTTAGAAAACTCTCCAGTGGGACATTCAAGCTCAGTGTCTCTCTCTCTCTGGCCCCTGGCATACTATATGGCATAGAATGAGCACAGTAAATATTTGGAAAATTAGTAAAAATCAATTCAGATCATTCCCAATATGCCTCCCATCAACGTGACACCTTACCAGACACTTTGAACAACAATTCATGATCAGCTCAAAGAATTTCCTAATTAAGACAGATTATCAACAAGGACCTGCAGATACTCAAATCGACAACAGAAAGAACTTTTTTCTTCTACAGAGCTCAGATTTCCTAAGCATGTTTCATTTATCTTCACAAAAACTACTCTGAGGAAAAGATCAGAGGTATGGCTTAACTTTCCTTTTGCCGATGAGAAAGCATACTTCTTAGTTAGTAATGTGCTCAGAATTTTCTATGTGTATGGCTTTACCTTTCTACCCCTTCCTCAAATTCATTTTAAAAATGTTTGAGGTATGTATCTCCAAAGTATATGGTCGTTTTTCTTGGAGAAGCTTTCTTGACAAAATTAAAAGTTAAAGTAAGGAGATGAATTTAAACTTTAGTAAAAATGAGAGTGATTTTAACAGAGCATCTGTGCCTTTGGAGAACAAAACCAAGAATGGCATGTGATAAGGAATCATTCCTAATCCTATCACCAAGAAAAAACGTGACCTAGTTCTCCTTTATTCAGCTTTTTATCACTTGCAAAAAGGGAACACTCAGTGTAGCACTAATGCTTTCAAGTTTGGATGACCACAAGATTGTTTTGATAGTACACTAAATTAGCACTGTTCATTCATCCAAGAATATTTATGGAGAATGGATTGTGTGTAAGGCACTGTTCTAGACACAAAGATGAACAGGGATAGTCCTTGCTCTCAGGAAGGCCACAGTCAGTGGTGCAAAGCAGGAACAAATAAATAATAATAAACCATTGTGATCAGGACATCAAAAGAAACCTGGGTGAGATACTGAACCCGCCCAGGCAGAATTCAAGAAGGTCTCCTGGAATGAGTGACAGCTAAGATGAAAACTAAAGGCTAAGCTGGAGTCTGCAGGTAGAGGCATGGGAGTAGAGATGTTCCAAGCAGAGCAGACAAACAAGAAAAGCGTAAGAGGTAAGAAAAAGTGAATCATATACAAGTCAGGGGACTGTGCAGGGAACCAGAGGGTATGCTTTTTTGGAGCATAAAGTTCAAGGTAGGGAGTATTAAGAGATGAAGCTGGAGAGTCAGGCAGATTTTAGACCTAAGTAAACACGAGAATGCTGTAGCTAGATTCACATTTTTACTGTATCTCCATCCCATTTACTAGGGTTGCTTAACAAACCAGCATGGCACAGTTTCCAGGCTGGAAACTTAAGAAAATGGCAGCTTCCACTTCTTGTCTCTTCTGGGACATTGCTCTTGTCACCCAATCACTGTTCTGTGAGGAAGCACCAGCAGCCACTTGAAGAGGCCACAAGCAGGTGTCCCAGCAGATACCCCCAGCAGGAGTACCAAGCAACACCTGGCATCAGCCCCCAGACATGTGAGTGAACGAGACTTCACGATTCCAGCCCTCAGCTGTCAAGTCACAACCAGTCTGTAACCGTTGCCAGCTGATGCCATATGAAGCAGAGATGAGCTGTCCTTATCTGTCTCTGCCCAAATTGTTATTCTGGGTTGAGTCCTGGAGTCATTTGCTATGTGGAAACTAGGTAACCTGAGCAATCTATCTAGATTCGGGGTGGAGGATAAGAGTGTGTTGGGGGACCAGACCAGAGGAGAACATATTGGTTTGAAGCCTGATGCAGGAGAGCAAGCAGGATATGATGATGGTCTGAACCAGAGCAACGGTGGTCAGCATGGAGAGGAGGGAACAGAGTGAAAATGGGCAGGGCATGGCGACTCGGGGCACAGGGGAAGGGAGGGCAGAGTCGGTGACAAGCTTGTTTGGGAGATGGAGCAGAGGCAATATCACAGTGAAGATGCAAAATGTGGAAGAAGAGAAGGGAGGACGATTAGTTCTGTTCTTGATATGTTGAATTGAGGAAGCCCATCAAAGAAACACAAGCCGGAGAGCAAAGATTTGTGAATTATCAACATAGGCTGTAGATAAAATAAAGAGAATGATTAAGATGTCCTGGCTTGGTATGCGGAGTGAGAATACTAAATACCCTAGGGAATCTATGATAATGACATATTATTTCCCCCTAATTAACCTGTGTAAAGACTCAGGCTGGGTGGAGACTGTGGGTTGCCTCTTCCGACCATTCTCTCCTCCTTTCTGAGTAATAAAAACCTTGAATTTAGGTGGGCTCATTGCCGCCCAGCTAAGACCACACTCTCCAGTCACTCTTGTAGGTTGGCAAGGCCATGTGACTTAAGTTTTGACTAGAGAAACATCAACAGAAGTGTTCTGTGTAACTGCTGGGAAGTTTCTCAAAGGTAGGAGGGCATGCGCATATCCAGTCTGATGCCTGGAACACTGATGTAATGGCTGGAGCTCTGGCAGATCTCCAGGACTGTGAAGATCACAGCAGAATGGCAGGCAGGATAAAGGCCATGCCCCAAATGACTGCAGAGGCGCCAACTTGCCTATCCCTTGTCGGACAGGGGAAGATTTCCCCTCTACTTCTCTTGACTTCTTTTAGCTGGTCTAATAATTCAATTGACACAAGACAGGTTAATAGGAGAAAAAAAACTATTTAACACACGGAGGTCTCATAAAAACAGACTCCTGAGATGAACAAAGCAGGCTGCTTATGCACCATTTTTTAGACAAAAAGACAATTATTTATGAAAATTTAACAAAGCAAAGGGGCTTGTGCTGTGGTAGCAGGCTAGTGAAGAAGTAACAAAGTTTGTTTATACAGTTTTCTTAGCTTTGAATTCCCTAACTCTGTGGATAAGGGTGCTTTCTATCTTCCTGGTAGAGGGGGGACACCTTCACTTGGGAGATTTATTTCCTGCTTTTAGGGGAAAGGAGGAAGGTCAGAGTGGTTTTTTTTTGTTTTTTTTTTTTAATACATATCATTTTTTTTCACCAGCTGTTTTTCAGGTAACTTTAATTCAAAATAATCAATATGTCACTGAGGCATATTTTGGGGCATACTTCCCTGGACCCCACAGTCTCTTTGTGAGAGACAAATACGCTTCTGTTTTGATTGTCACTATTAATTCGCACGTGTGTGGGTTCACAGACGTCTGAACTTAATCTTAATTGATACAATAGATAATAGAAAGGGCTTTTAGCTTTTTAAAAGACTAATCCTATTAGACTACTGAACGATTTCCACAAGGCATCCGCAGCCCCACTGCTCGACACTCAAACTCCTTTATTAAATGCAAAGCCTACTGGGATACTTTCAGGAGAATTAAGAAATTAGGTTCTCTTTATGGAATATTGTCTCATTCTGCATCACTGCAATTGTCAGCAATGGAAGTCACACTGTAATTATAATGCCTGTAATTTTTAAGGTGTTAATCAGAGCAAAATGAATTTAGAATTAGGAAAGGTATATTGTTTTACTACATTTAATTCAGGGGAGAAATTAATATTTTATCTTTACAAAATGTTACTCTATATAACACGGAAGTTACCTGAGCTAAAAGAGCTGCCATTTCTAACGCCAGGTCCCTGTTCAGAGGAAAAAGTCCATTTATTATTTGATCGTTTGTCTGGTACATTAACAGCAACTTTTCTCTATCAGTCTCTCCACGAGCTTGCGTTGAGAAATACAATCTGTAAAAAAAGAGGAAATTTTTCTTTAAATGATATGCTTACAAAAAAAGAAAGTAAAGAGAAATCTAGAGGACTGATATGGGGTTGTTCTAATAATAGTTCTCTAAGTGACACAAACTTACACCATTACCATCTGTTAATGACCTCTCTGTACTTTATAATGTTTTTCTGTACACTGAGGAAACACTGCTTTGAAGTTGAGGTTGAAGGATGCTTCGATGTTATTTTTATGCCCTGAAATACCTTAATACCTTAGGTGTAACTGCGGAAAGACCTCAGACACCAATGGGCTGTATAAACCCAGTAAACCCAATTTTCAAAACACTCACGATCCTTCCTAAATACCTTGGACACACCAGGGAATAGAAAATGAACGTTTCAATTCAAAATCAACATCCAATGGTCAAGTGGGGCAGTTTTCTCTGGGAATCTAAAAAATCACATTTGCACATTTAAATGTTTTGACTTTTTTGGGCCACATTCTGATCAGCAGCCTTAGGCTCTCAAAAGTAGTTTACATGTTATTATTATTAATGGTTGAAATATGACATGGTTTTTGTTCACCTGGGTCTTCATCAATTCAGTGGCCCTCTTTTTATTCACTGTGCTGTTTCTTTGTATGTGAGAATTCTGGGCTCTGACTTTAGGCTGCAGAGCAGGCAAAGAGTGCTGGAAACACTGTGACAGTGGGGTGGGTGAGCAGCACCATGACAGCCCCTAATATTGTCATGACAACACAGTGGCAGGAAAAGAGAGATTCAGATCCAGCATTTCTTCAGTGTGTGCTCGGCTAGCTACAACTGGATTGCCAGCCTTTTTTCTTTTCCCCTGTTCACTTGAGGGAGAGGACACACTGTCATCAGTTACAGTACCACTGGAGATAATTATCTCAAATAGCAAGGGATGAGAGGGCAGCAGGTCAGAATCTTGGGGGAGGCATGGTGGGTGTACTTGGAAAAGCTCTTCTGATAATTCTTTCTGTTCACGGAAGCTTAAGAATCACTGGTCTGGGCTGCCGTTCAGAGTGGTTTCTTGAAAAAATAATCTGTGACTGCATGATGACAAATTGTTAACTGGGAGAAGAACAGGGCTGTGCAATAGAAATAGATTCAAAATTCAAAATGATGTCAGCAGAGGGGTATACAACAAGGGAATAAGTTTAAAATGAAAGCCCTCCCTTTTTGGCATGTGAACATTTTTGTACTTAGCTTACTTTCTCCACTTACATTAAGAAGCACGTCTTATTCATCACTGTGATCCACTAGGGTTTAGCTAAGTGTTATCACTGGAAGGGTCTTAGTAAGAGTTTGGACTGGTCATAAAGCTAGGAGGGAAAACAAAACCAAATGTTCAAATGGCTACGGGCAAGGAGAGCTAAAGTTTACTTTCTGTCATTTCTGGCATGCCAAGAAGATAGAATCTGGGGAGGAAAACTGAAGCACTATAAGAGAAAAGAGAAAAACACACAAAAGAGAAAAACAATTCCAGACACATACCTAGGAATGCAACGCATAGGAATCATGGGCTCGAGCCCCTAATGGAACAGTCTGGGCTCCGACAACTATACACGCATTTGGAGAGACTATAGAGAGGATCTAAAGAGTCACAAAAATGATCAAGAAGTCAAAAATTAAATCCACAAAACTTGAATAGGAAAGGCGCCAGGAAATGTGCTCTGAGTCTCTCCCAAGATGACCAGCTTCCAGCTGCTGCCCACCAGCCCTAAAGGGGCCTGAAGCAGAGAGTGGGCTTCCGTCACAGCAAGGAGGGTGCAGGTTGGACAGCGAGGGGTCTTCCCAACTGTCCTCCTCCTCGCTTGACATCCAGGAAGCTGAACACCGTGGGATGGAAATCACACTGCCATGTGGACCAGTGTCACCAAACACACGCTGCTCCCAATTCAGCAGAGCTCTCAGCACTGCTGGGTCATCCTTTTGCTCGCCTCCAACTGGCTCTGTATTTCATGCCACAGAACATTTATTTCCTCCTGTCGTCTTTCTCATTGTCGGGTAAACTTACTGAGGAAGCAGCCTGCCTCCACTCCCCATTTCCCTTCCTTCATTCCCTTGTCCACATGATTTGCTGATAATACTTCACGCAAATAAATAAACAAACAAACAAATAAATTAAATAAATAAATAAAAATAATGCCGTTGTGGCCACTCCCCCCGCCCCGTTCTCTTCCTGCCTCTGTGGCTACCGCCTCAAGCCCTGTGCTCAGAAGTCACACTCTGCAAGGCCTTCGTCCATGTTCCCACAACATCTTGTCACAGCCATGAGAGGAGTGAATGTTGCGATGCTGTAACATTCACAGTAGGAGCAGATGTTGCTGGGGTACCTGCTAGGCGGCAGACTCTGATTCAAGTGCTTTACATTGCCAACATTCAGTCCTTCAGGCAACCCTAAAGGTAGGTACTGTTTTCATCTCCGTTTCACGACGAGGGTACCCGAGGCGCAGAGATGGTAAGTGACTTGCTCAAGGCTGCAGAGTGACGGGGCGGGGACCGGGATTCTAACCCAGGCAGTTTCTCTCCAGAGCCCGAGTTCTTCACTCTCCTGCCACACTCTTATTGCTACCGCGAAGAATTCGTGTCTGTGTCTCCCTAGAAAATGTAAGATTCTAGAGGGCAGGAAAATTTCTGTTCACCTTTGAATCTCTAGGGCTTCGACAGGGCCTGGCACTGGCAGACACTGAACAGATGTTTACTGCGTGAAACAGATAACCGGTAGGCAGAGTTGCTAAATATGGAGATTATTTGCCCATAAAAGCATGAAGAATCCCCTTTCTGTAGCCTTCGGTAAATGAGTTAACTCTCTAAAACTTCAGTTTCCTCAGCTATAAGATGGAGATAATAATGACCTTGTGGTAACTGCTCAAAAAGTGCTAGTTGTTTACTATAATAATAATAATAATTTTTATTCCATATATTTTTATAATATATTATTATTATTCTCTAGAGGTTTTTAATCACAAGAGTCTCTTCATCCTGGAATTTTTTTTTTCTTTTTGGGTGTGAACATAGCTGGAAGAAATGAGGTAGACCAGGTGACCAGTCAAGAGGCTTCCTGACTTAGGATTCAGTGGCTTGGGTGCCCTTACCATCAGCAAGGGTGGCAGAGATGGGAACGTTCAACTATGCTCTGGAAAATAATAAGGACAAATAATCATTGAAAATAATCTTTTGTTTCAAGGGGGTGGGGAGGAGTTGTTCTCTCCAGGGAAGGACCTTTGTCAGTTTTGCTTGGTTAAAAACATGTCTTGATTTTGCAATTTTAAATACACAGAAATAAACCAAATTGAATAAGCAGCTTAAATATAAACAGAATTTAAACGTTAGTTTCCAAATGGCTGTCTAAGAGAACAAGTCCAAAACCTATAAATTACATCATTAACCACTAAATCTACATAATTGAAATTCCATAATTTACTAATCATGGAATTAATATACATTAAAAACCCCATGATAGAGAGCTGATGTCTGAGTTTTGCTTATTACACTTACTACAGTGCTGCTTGACAGATGAAGAATCAAGTCCTTGGATGCATGATAGACCGACAGTTCCCCTCCTAAGTGTGTCACTGGAAACTAGAGCTCATTGTCTAAGCTATTTACACACATATGCAAAGCACGACCATATTCAGAAATAGTACTTTCTTATAGTTGTGGCTGTCCAGCCATTTCAGACCTCTGTTAAAAATTAAACCTTATGGTTGAGCTGCTTTTTTTTTCTGACGTCAAAGATACTGTCATGAGGCTTTTTTGTTGTTGTTAACAGGCAATCTTTGTTATGTGTTATTCATGACTGTCTTTGCCCTTCCTGGTGGTGTTTGCTGGACTTGGTGCATTACTCCTATGTGTTTTTCAGACCACTTTTCTCCACTGCATCCAAATTTAATTTTGGTTCCAACTGTGGCCATCATAGTCAAAATTAGTATGTATTCAGCATTCATAAGTTACATATTATTAGGAATAATCTTAGACATGGAAGTAATTCCATTTAGTGCCAACAAAACCAAATGAGAATTTCTGAAGCTTTTCTACATAAAGATATATGCAGATCAGATCCAGGAGCTGGCTTCCTTCCACAAAGATAAGATCAAAAGACACGGGCATCAACACGGACCTCTAGGTCTGTGCTTTTTAAAACTTAGCACGCGTAAGAATCACCTACTTAAAACACAGTCTCCTGGGTCTTACCCTCAGAGATTCTGACTCAGTAGGGCTAAAGTGGGGCTGAATAATTTGCATTTCAGCGTGTTTCCATGTGACACTGATGCTGCAGGTCCGGGTCCACATTTTCAGAACCACTGCCCCAGTGGTCATAAAACTAAAACAATCATCTAGAAGCTGCAAGTCTTCCAGCCTGCTGTTCTTGCCAGTCACCAGAGGGCCACAGATGAAGACTGCCATCAGTGGAAACAGGTTCTCCAGGAGCAGAGCCTGTGAGACTTCTATTATCTGAGTAATCCTGCTCATCTCCAGGAATACATGACTTTAAAACCTTAGATACCAAAGCTCAACAGTCACCTTCTTGTTACTCATAACTCCGGCAAATCCCCACAGCTCATGAACCCCCGAACAGAGAAGCTCCAGGGGCTCACAGCCACCATTTATTCAGATCAAAGGAGTCTGTTCAAGCAGTGGTGACCCTTTAGCGCTGACTGTGTGAGAGGGGTCCTCAATATGAATGCCCAATATTTATGTAACTGCTCCTCTATTAACAGACGTAAGTCCTCCCCATCACACACTTATTTTTCACTGTTTTAAAAACTGTTAGAATACTCTTGCTTGCTTATATGGGTATTCCTGTGGGATAAATTATCAGAAAAAGAAATCCTGAACTGGATCGAAGGCTACTACATTCTTTATGTTATATAGTACCCTTACTTTTTACATTCCAATTTCAGATCTATGAACATCTTCCAAAAGTAGACCTCTGAAAGAAGTCAAGACTACACCAATAATTCTACCAGGATCTTAGTCTAATATTTTAGATTCCTTATTTTATGGGGTATAAGAGCTAAATAAAATAAGCAAAATATGGTTTTTTGTGGGTTTTTTTGGTACAGTTACTATGACCTGGTCAGTGAACACTGTTTATTAAACACCACCTTCTGCTAATACATGGAGGAAAAGAAGACATTTTTAAAAGAGAAGAAGAAAATCTGGTGTCTGACCATATGCCAAAGTCTATTAAAACTGTATTAGTTGAGAAGTTATGAGCTCCAGCCCCGTTGGCTTTTTCCCAGTTCCTGAAACACTGTGCAGCCTCCTTCTAAGGCTTCTGAACATCCTCTTTTACCCATTTCAATGCTCCCACTCCCAGCCCCCTTCTGACCTTGGGACAAGTATCATTTCCTCAAAGAAGCCTCGGATGTCTCCAGTCTAGGTCAGGCTACTTGCTACGTAATCTCACAGAGACATGCTGTTTTCTTTCAGAGAACTTTACGTGTCATTATATACTCATTACAGTTACTGGAAAATTAACAACTCCCTTCCCCACTAGCTTGTAAATTCCAAAACATCAGGGAGTGTGTTTGTTTTTATTATCGTGTATTCAGAGCATCTAGCTAAGTGCCTGGCTTATAGCTGAAGCTTAATAAATACAGAGAGAATACAAAAGAGTAAGAATGAATGGACATGAATATATCACTGCTAAAAGACTTGGGCAAACATAAATATCTCTTCTTACTACAGATCTACAGTAGGGTATTTGAGCATTCAGTCTGATGAAAAGTGTATTAACAGTGTTAATTGAAATTCTGAAAGTGAAAAATTCACCGTTGTATCGACTATCCCAAGAGAGCAGATATTTTTCCCCACGGTTTTCTTCAATCTTTGTCCAAATGCTTATGTTTATAAAATATAATTACTCGTGACATTAAAAGACTAGCATTAGAGACAAAATTTTATGTGACAAGTTTCTTCCTGCAGAAGTAGAGTTAGCATTTGTAGGACAACAAACATACAAATAAATATAACTTTTAAGGCTATTCAGTAGGAAACTGAATTGTAGGTGCATGATTTGAACGTACGTGTGCACACTCTTGCTGTGGCACTTGGCGATGCGTTACACACCTGTTTTTATACGTGAGACGCACAGTTCTCGTACCTTCCCATTTCCCAGGCTGCTGTTCTTTGGAAGCCTGTTCCCACTTAGAAATAATGTCACAAATCTAGAAGGGAAGTGGAAAATGGAGACTCAATATTTTTCACATTGGTATTTGTTTTTTTAAGACAAGCATGTCCGTAGATTAAAAATTTTCAATGCATGTGATCAAACTAAATGGACTGAAGCTTTCTGTTTTAAGCCTCTGCAGCTTTGAGTTTAGGATTTAATTATAAATCACTCTTTGGTCCACTTATCCTTTTGGACACACATTAACTTTGGACTATGGCCATGAATTTTTTTACTTGAAAAGGAATCTTAATGAAGGACTGCATGAGACTGGAAACAAGAAGATTCCAGGAATTTTTTCATGATTTAGTCACAGAAGAAGAAACTTTTCTACCTTCTGAGTTTATAAAGATTGGAATAACTGAATGCCAAAGGAATCAAATATAATCTTAATATTTTTTGATTGGGAAAGAACAAAAATCCTTCAGGAACCAAATAAATGTTTGTTTTATTAACTGGTCATTTACAGAATTATAAATAAAAGTTTTCAAAATTATGTGGTAAGTAGTTATTCACCAAAGCCCCAAATATTTACTGAGCCCAAGTCAACCAAAAATACTAGCTTATCTTCTTGACTAATCATTAAGAACTGTGCTCTAGGAGCGTCTGTCTCAAAAATCTACATTTGGAGTTGTTGATCTTAATATACCGGGATATACTTAGAGCTGAGAAGAAAAAGACAGTCATTTATCTAGATCTCTCAATATGCAGGTGAAGAAACAGGTGGGGCTGTGGTGGCGGGGGAGGTAGGATCATATTTTCTGATGAACACTGCTAACGAAGTAAGTATGAGCTTCAGCATATCCTGTGGAACCCCATGGAGACCTAAAAGATCGTTCCGCAAGTGGAGGGAGGCTTTGGGAGTCAGATGAAAGTACTGATGTTTCATATGCTCTAAACTCATGGGAGCTTCCCCTGCTTTGCTCTAATTCTTTAATCTTCAAAGCACAGAAATATTTTCACTCTGTAACAAAGTACTTATTCCCAAGAGCAATCAAGGACAACCTCAAGTAAGAGGGTCCAGACCCGGTTCCAGCTGCTTGATTTGTAGTAAATCATTTTCCACTTTGTGCATCAGTTTCTTCATTTGCAAAATATGTAGGTTATTTCTCTAAGATTCCTTACGGTTCTTTTTCTTTTGTTTCTTTTTTCTTTTTTTTTCCTCAGGGGGAGGTAATTAGGTTTTTTGGATTTTTTGAATGGAGGTCCTGGGGAGTGAACTCAGGACCTCATGCATGCTAAGCACATGCACTACCACTGAGCTATACCCTCCCTCCTCCTTACGGTTCTTTATTCTATATTTTTAATTGTTGCCATCACTAGATGGAAACTTTAATAAAGTTATTTTACTCTGATCTAGAAAAGATTTTTAAAGAATCTTCCAATTCTCCGTTTTTGCTCATGATTTTCGTCATGCCTAGAATCCCTTCTTTATTTCCACAGGTCCATTTTCTACCAATCCTTCAAAGTCCAGTCGATCTTTTCCCTAATTTCCAATCTGAATTTAATCTCTCCCTCTGTAGAATGTTCACCGCACTCTTAAAACATGTATCACATTCAGATTTAAGTTTATCAGTGTAGAAAGCTACTCTTCCCTAAGCAAATTAGAAGTTCACTGTGGGCGGGAACTGTTTCTGGTCCTTTTTTATATCCCCACAGGGTCTGGTCCAGCTCCTGGGACATAATAAATAGTTCAGTAAATACTGCTGAGTGAGTGAATAAAATGGAAAGCCATTTTATTAGAGCTTCCACATCTCCACCCTTTTTAGCCTAATATTTAGGGTATTATTATTATTATTATTATTATTATTATTATTATTATTAATCCTTTTCTTTAACATGGAGTATGTGTGTGTGCACAGATTGTTGTCAGAATTCTATGGCTTCAACAAAGTCCTGCAATATTTTTTTTATTATGAAGATTAGATTGTTTAAATTTGGGGAAAATTCTTGAGCTAAATTTTTGCAAATAGCAAAGAGTAGCTTCTTCATGTTTGAGGGGTCTGCCTCCCTAAAAGGAGTTAGTTTTACCTTGATATTTCCTTGAAGACAATGCTCTAAATCCCTGCCAGAAGGATCATCTGTGAACAATGCAAATCCAGACTGTGCTGGCTTCCTCATCCCTGTATCCTGGTTCAAAGTATTCAAAAATTCTTCCACTGTGGTGGATGCATCAAATCCAACAACCTAAACAGAAATAACAAAGTTGTTCTCTTAATAAAAAGGTATGCACATTTCAAACTCAGATTTCAGTGGGGAAACAGGGCATACTTGATGCATGATTAATGATAACATACATTTATCTAGGTGCTTTAACTTTTTTTTCAAAGCTCCACAGGAGAAAATTAATGTCATCTTAGTCATTAGCTTGCTGTAAGAATTCAAAAATCTTGGCTTCAGCCAACAGATATGAATTCAAATAGAAAGATCATTTGACAGCTATAAACATCTTGCAGAGATATTATGCCAAGAACTACTGTACAGTATGTAATCTTTAAGCAAAGGAGAAAAAAAAATAAACAAGAAATGCACTTAAACAAATGAACACTTTTATACATTTAATTTTTGTTTCTTTAATATGCAGTTAAGTATCTGAATTCCGTGATAAAAGGCTTAGAGCTGCAAAGACTAATTGCTAGCTTTGGAATACAGCTGCCTCAGTTAACACGCAAGCATCTAGATCTGAGAGCTGGCAGGGCTAGGACAAGTTTTCACAGATAACTTCTGTGATCTGGAGATTTTAGAGACTAAACCTGTACATGCCCCATGTTAGTAATTATTCCCTCACCTAGCCAGTACACTGGTGGGAGAAGGCCTCCACCAAAATATTTCTGTTTTTCTCCATCAGAATTATAATGGCAGTGAAACTCCTCCATTATCTGGTTCAGTAGGGATTTTTTTAGTGTGAATCCTTTCTAGCAAAACTGTTTCAAAACTGAGCTGTCCTGAGAGGAGGTCTAATATAATTGCACGTTTATCACTGCCAGCTGCCGACAGAGGGGGAGAGACAGACTCACTTCCTTATTCCACAGAGGCTATACATAGGATTCTAGGCAAAGCATGTTTTCATCAGGTAGAAAGTCTAATCCACCTGATATATCCCATTCATGAAGTGCACGGGGATGCTGAAGGGCAAAGAGTGATGATACGGGTTTCGAAGAAGAGTTGAAAGGATTTCCATTCTTGAGGGTCTTGCTTCTCGGTCTCCATTCTGTTGCGTTCTCTCTACACATCGCTGGCAGTAAATGGCATATTTTCCAAATTCTGTCCTATAACACAAAATTTAAGATAAAGCCTAGGAATAAGTTTAACTAAGACTACCTTTTGTATATATGCAGCCATTAAGAAAGCTTTCCCTGGTGTACATTATTACAGTGTATTATGCTAATGTTGATAGTAATTTTTCTTTTTGAGTGATAGTATTAACTGCTGTCACTTTTCTTAAATTCTAGTGTCTTTACTTTTGCCACTGACTAAACCAGACTTCCCACGAAGCAGTCTTTATCTTTATTGTATTATTAGAGTCACAAAATTAAGTTAAAATTACTAGATATTACATGGTTCAAACACAGTAATTACATTAACAAATATAAAGAAAATAATTGTATAAAGACTAGTACAGGAAAACTTAAGAAGTGCATGACGTAGCAGAGTTCTCTTTTGAAGAACATGGAGGTTACTGCCTGACTGCTAAGCAAGGTAGGAAAATACCTTCAAAAATAAAAATGTATTTCCTTTCTTCATAAAATATGCACTTCTTAAAAAAATATTAAGCAGTAAATAAACAAAACCGCTGGAGTAAATAAAGTCAGTAAAAGCTGGATAATCTTATTTGCCCTCCCTCATTTGTTATGTATAATTTGTATTCTGTTTATAAAAGAAGACTGATAAAATCTCTTAAATATATTTGTATTCAAGTGCCTTCTAGGTAGACTTTAAAATGTTACGTTTGCCCGGAGAATCCTCAGTGACTGCAACTGAAATCATATGACCTTGATGACAGAGTCTCCAAAATATATTATGAACTGGAGGGTATTTTCATACTGTTTACAAGTAGTTTTTCATTTCATTGTGTTGGTTGACTTGTTTGAGTCCCAGAGTCTAAACAACCTAACATGAACCTCTTGGATTAAATGATCCTGATAACCCCTGGCTGGGTGCCCAGGTCCCACTGCAGGAAAACCATTCTGGAAGCTGAATTTTGAATGTCTTATTTAAAGGAGTAAAAATTCTGAAGTTATTCAAATAGACGCAATTATAAAAGGCAGGACGACCATTAGAGAAGTCGTTTACATAAAAGAATTCAGTGTGGGGAAAATAGTAATAGGGAAAATAAGGAAACAAAATAGTTGCTTTGATTGAATGAACATCCACTAATGATAAAACATTCATTCTTGAAATGTGCATAGACTTCTCACTTAAAATGCTCTTTGTCAGCTTTTCGAGCTTTTACTGCAATCTTCCATAAGAGATTTAACATAACAAAGGAAATATTTTCCCAGCTCTGTGTAAGGGCTAACAAAAGATTCCTGTACCAACATTTGTTTCACACATTCTTCCACAAATGCACCTGGCAAGCACATTTACGATTCATTGTAGACTTTCAGAGGCCACATAAATGGTTCAGCTGGCTAGTATTCTGCATACCTGGAATCAGCGTTCCTTTTCAGGTGGAGCCTGAGGAGCCACAAGAAAGGATGATGGGGAAGGAAGAGCCCAACACACAGCGCCAAGAGCTGCCAGCCCTGGGCGAAGAGAAGCATCACAGGTTAGATCTACACCACTAGCAGAGGCTGTGAGAGCAAAGGGATGATGATAATCTTTCTTGACCCAAAATGTTCTTGCTTCTTCCACATATGCATTATCTGCTTAGAGCATTTATAATACATAAAAACATAAAAGCTCCACGTTGGGTCAGATCCATGATCCATCTAGCTGGGTATACTGTCGTCTACAACTGAGGTGCAAAGGACATGATATAGTAGTCCTTTTTGATATCACACTCAAAGATTAGGGAAATTGTTCCTTTTTGTTCATTTATGTATTTACTCTCTTGCACAGGTCCCCTCCAGGTCCCTGGGACAGGCCCTATCGGCAGTATTTACATGGTCATATTTTCTTTTAAAATAAGAAAGAAAGATATTTTGTACTCTTTCTCTTGGAGAGTACAAAAATATTCACTGTATAAGCTTCAAGTCCCACAAAACCTGGATCCACCCCTGAGAATCTTATAAGCTACGGTAAGAAATTTCTGTATTATCCTGCGGTTGACAGGAAGTAAATAAGCAAAGATTAAAACAGGCACTCACTGAAGAGTAAACACAAGCAACTAAAAACCACTTGAAAATAAATTCAACTGTGCTAATAATTAAATAAGTGCATCCAAAATCAATAGTGGAATACTATTTTTTACCTGGAAAGAATTTAAAAGAAGAATTACACTGAATATTGTTAAAGATATAGGAAAATTCTAGAAGTGAATTTAATGAAATTCACTGTACTTGCACACAAAATTTAGGTTCAAATATGTCTATTGTAGTGGTATTTACTATATGAAAAAATAGTTGGAAAAAAATAAATTATAGTAATTGATATTAATACAACTAGTATTAATGTTTTGAAAACTGTTGAAGGATATAGGGGAAATGATTATGTTTTATCATTTTAAAAAAGTAGTATGCCCACTGTAACTCTAGGAATGTGAGGGGGGAGGGTGTAGCTCAGTGGTAGAGTGTATGCTTAGCATGCACAAGGTCCTGGGTTCAATTCCCAGCACCTTCATTGAACAAATAGTAATAACATATAAAAATAAATAAATAAACCGAATTGCTCCCCCATAAAAAAAAGAAAAGAAACTAAAAAAAAACTGAGTGTGCATAAATATACACATATACATTTATATATGAATATATAAAGTGAAAGGACTTACATCAAAATATTGATAGCTATTTTCCCTTTTCGTACTTTTTGTATTTACCAAATGTCTATATTGAATATGTATTATTCTTACAATCAGGAAAACAACATCATTTAAAATTGCATGTATGAGTGTCAACACATACCTGCAGTGGCCCTGGTTGATTCTGCGGCTGTCTCCGTCTTGTCTGTTTAATGAGCTGACAGCAAATTTCATTCTGTAGCTCAGGATGTGTCAGACAGATCTGCAAAGCACTCTGGGCTAGAGATATGTGGTAATCAATTGCAGGAGAGTCAACTGCTGCATTTATAAAAAGCTGGCAGGTCTGAATTAAATGAAAAAAATTGATATACTCTAGGTGAGAAAAGGTTAGATTTATTCTGCATGAGTTATATTAATTCTTAGCAATAGTTTTTTGTTTGAAAGGATGGAAAGATACATATTTTGATAACACTAATCAAAAGAAATATGGAGTGGCTACATTAATACCAGCCAAAGTAGATTTCAGAGCAAGAAATTCTGCCAGAGGAAAACAGGGTCATTTTATAATGATAAAGGGGTCAGTTTCTGTAGAGGACAGAACAATCCTAAATGTTTTAATAACACAGCTACAAAATATATGGTGAAAAAAACTGATAGAACTGCCAGGATAAATGGACAAAATTCACAATTATAGTCAATGATCTCAATACCCCCATTAATATTTGAGAGAGTAAGTAGACAAAATCTGTATGGATTTAGAAAACCCAGATAACACTATCAACCAACATGCCCTAATTGACATTTGTAGAGTACTCCGCCATGGAGCAAAATATGCATTAGTGTTAAGGCCATATGGAACATTAATGACCTCTTTGCCCACCTATTTTTCCTTGCAGTTCTTCAAAGATGTGGTGGGGGGGAGGGTACAGCTCAACTGGTAGTGCAAATGCTTAGCATACTTGAGGTCCTGGGTTCAATCCCCACTACTTCCTCCAGGAATAAATAAATACTAAATAAACCTAATTACCTCCCCCCACCAAAGATGTTACTCCACTATCTTATGACTTACATACTTTTCAATGAGAAGTCGGGTGTTATTCTTATCTATATTCTCTGTGTTATGTTATTCCCCTCAAACTCTCCCCACTGTACACACCCAGGCTGCTTTTAAGATTTTCTCTTTATAATTCGTCTAAAGCAATTGATTATGATGTGCCTTAGAGTAGTTTTCTTTATATTTCTTCTTTTTGAGCTTGAGTTTCTTAGATTTGAGAATTTAGGGTTTACATTAAATCTGGAAAAATTTAAGCCATTACTTCCTTAAACATGTTTCTGTTGCTCTACCCCCTTTTGTGGAACTCCAATTCCACATATATTAGGCGGCTTGAAAATGTCCCACAGCTCACTGTACTTTATTCAATTTTTTTCAGTTTTAAAAAAAACTCTGTTTCATTTTGGATAATTTTCTTGCCATGTCTTTAAGTTCACTAGTCTTTCCTATTGCATCATCTTATTGGTTGTTAATCTCATCAATAGTATTTTTCAATTTAGCCACTACATTATTTCATCTCTAAAAGTTCAATCTGGATCTTTTAAATATCTTCCATTACTCTTCTTAAAATGCTTATGATTTCCTTTACCTTCTTGAACATATGAAGTGTGGTAGCTAATCTCCAAGATGGCCCCCAATGATCTCCACCTCTTGATACCTCAGACCCTGAGGTAATTTCCTTCCATATTGTACTGGAGTTAGTCTGTGTGACCCGTAGACTATGGCAGAAATGATGACATGCCATTTCTGAGGTTATGTTATTAAAAATCAAAGTGGTTTCCATCTTGGGTACTCTACTTGATGCCCAGTGCACTAGGAGGTCCTTTCATTCTGGATGAACACAAGCTATTTTCAGCTCTGCGTAACCTCCAGGAATTTTTTCCCCTTCTTTTCTGGTAGTTCTTTCCTTAGCCTCCAGTAATTTCCTTGTACACATATGCTTATCAGTTCTCAGCTGAAAAGTCAAAAGGAATCCTCTACAGATCTGTGGAATACTTTCCCTTTCTCTTCAGCTTTCTCCTCTCAATCTTGTGAATTCTAACCATCTTGACCACCTCAAATTCTGAACTCTGTTTTGGCAACTCAGGAAGACTGCCAGGCACTATTTGGGTGTCCCTCCCTGCACGGTAATCTTGAAACTCTCTCTAAGACATTAAGCTGCAGCAATCATAAGGCTTACTTCATTTGTTTTTCTGAGGATCACTGTCCTGCACTGCCCATTGTTCAATGTCTGAGAACCATTGTTAGGGTAAATCTAGTTCCTGTTGCTTCATCATGGCCAACTAGAGGTAAGTTTGTTGTGAGAAGCATTATTGAGTAGGGAGTTAGAGGGCAATGTGACCAAAGACAAGCAAAAAGAGAGACAGTTGGCCCTGAGGAATGAAGACCACAGATTTATACTGGCTGCAGTCCATATGGCTATTTGATACTCTCTAGCAGTATGCATGTGATTAATATGGAAGCAGACAAGACAGCAGCATCTCGGTTGGGGATTGGCAGAAGAATTCATGGAATTCTGTGTCCCAAGGAAATATGAGTATTAATGAAAGTAATCCAGACTGTGTAAAGAAGGAAGAAAAGCCAAGAGGCAGTTATCATGGTCTCTCTTGATCTCAAAGAAAATAAATGGCTCAAAAGAAAAGTCTTAGTGAGAATGAGTAATAGAAGAGTAAGAAAATAAGAGAGCTCGTGGGCTAAGACATTATGTTTAAAGAAAGATACATTAGAATTTAAGGTTTTAGAAGTGGTGTACTTAGGAGGAATGTTGAGGTCAGGGTGTGGACACGGAGAATGGGAAGGTGAAGCAGAGTAAAGAGGCAAAGCTTACCGACACTGAGAAGGTCAGGAATCTTAAGGCCATGGCATTGGTGAGTGAAGTGATAATAAAATCGTTTAGGATAATGGCAAGATTTGAGGTAGAGAGAAACAATGTGGGTTGGTAGCCAAAATCCTTAATGAAATTTGAGAAGTTATCAGAAGGTGACTGATGACAGAGATGCTGGGGGCAGGGGATAAACAGTGACATAGTTGAATGGCCAGTTTCAAGTGATCAGGGATTTCTAATAGAGGTTGAGTAATAAGAATTTGAGAGTAGCACTGAAGAAGAAGAGTGTTGACCCCTCTCCCAACACTGAGGTACATGTGATGTCAGAAGTCTCTCCATTTGAGAGGTTGAAGAGGAAATGATTCTTCTGACATAAAGTGTTTCACATGATCCAAACCATATAGTTTATTTCAGTATATCTCAAATCCTCATTCAGAAAGTATATTAAATTCACCTAATTTTATTTCAGTAGATTTTCTTCATCATCATCATCATCATATTTTGAATTTTCTTGGAAAGAATGAAACCTTATAACCCAAATTTTTTCCAATTAAAATGTTTAACAGCATATAACTCCATATAAAATTTTACCTTAAATAATTTAATAGCTTCTGTCTGTAGAGCTTCTGAAGGTAGTGTTGTCAAAGGGGAAATGATTCCTTCTTTGCTGTGACACAAAGTAGGGTGTCTCCATATCTGAGAGGCTAAACATAGAATAAAATATGAGCAGGAAACAGAAAGAATCACTTACTTTGGCCTCCCATTAAATTAGCCCTTTAGAAATTAGCTCATTCAGACCTGGCTCACAACTGTAAGTCATAAAGGTCATGAAAAACCTTTGGCAACACTATTTTCTTTCAGTTCTCAGGCCATTGGGATTCTCATGTTTCTATTTTGGATACATTAAATCTAGAGAGTTTGGTACTAATATTCCAGGCTGAAACAAGTCTACCAGAACACTATCATATTGCTTAAATGTGCTAAAGATTGGTGACCTAGGTAGAGAGATGACTATACATAAGGGGGGAACCAGGGGAAGATACAGAGAGGAGAAGCCAGAGGAGGAGGAGGAGGCAGAAATATAAAGTGGAACTTGAAGTCACTCCCCAAATTAACATTTATTAAATTCTTATGCTGGATATGCAAATAAAATGTGACCTGTATTATTAAGTAAAGCAGAGATCAGAATCCAGACTCACTTTAGGGAAACAGCCAAAAAAAAATATTCAATGCAAAGCAACAAATGCTACAAAAGGGTTAAATGGTAAAGTGCATTGGGATATTATTTTAGGATTTATTTAAGCACCTTTTATGAGCCAGATGCTGAGCTAGGATGGGCTGGCTTGGGGAGCTCCTAAGGTAGGTAGGATTTTATCAGGTTGGTGAGGAATGTGAAGGAAGAGGGGTGTTCTAGGCAGAGAGAGTAGTGTGAGCAAAGGCAGAGAAGTGTGACAAGATGTGGTTTAATGGAGGAATGGTGTTCCCAGGGTTGAAGAACTGCAGTGAGAATCCTGGTCCATGACAAGCAAAGCCAATGAAAAGATGGGTACAATGCAGGGAACCAGGAACTCACAAAGTGAAAACTCTATTAGGCTAAAGGAATTGGGGCTCATTTCATAAACCATAAAGCCTTATATATTATAAACTTACAAGGCTCTCCTTCTATATTTAGCAATTTGCAAACAAGTTGTTCAAATTCAGATCCAACATTTACATTGTTACTTCCAGCCGCAACAGTCAGGTGATAAAGCCAAGTGTCCTTCAAAATCAGAACATATTAATAGAGGTGTTAACCAAGATATAGTTTTTGATGACTTAAGGAAAAACATAACTTGTATAAACAGTAGAAAACTTTGACACTGAAAAAAAACTCTTGATTTTTAAATAATAATTAAAAGCCATTTAGAAAAAAGAGTTCTGAGGCAGGCTCACTTGAAGTGTACTCATAGTATATTTTCCCATTGTTCACATTTATATTATTTTCTGTAATTGTTTCTTAGAAAAGCATAAGAAAAGACAATTAAGGAAAGTATTATGATAGTAAGAGACTAGAGTAAATACAACCTGTTAATATTCTTTTAAGAAATATAATAAATTCTATTAAATTTAAAATCCGACTCCCAGTACATACAAATGACACATATAAAGTACTCAGGAAATCTAGAAAAAATAAAGAAGAAAGTAATATCCCATAGCAACATACCTCAACACAAGAAAGGCCATATTAGAAAAGCCCACACCTCTAAGATCTGGAACAAGGCAAGGATGCTCACTCACTCTTGCCACTTCTATTCACCACACCACCGGAAGTCCTAGCCAGAGCAATAGAGCAAGAGAAAGAAAAAAAGGCAACCAAACTGTAAAGGAAGAAGTGAAATCATTTCTGTTTGCCGGTAACACAATCGTATTTGTAGAAAACCATGAAGATTCCATAAAAACACAGTTAGAACTAATAAATTCAGCAAAGCGGCAGGATGCAAAATCAATACACTAACAAGAAATTATCTGAAAAGGAAATTAAGAAAATAATCCCAAAACAATAGCCAGAAAAAAAAAATTAAAATTCTTAGGAACAGCTTAACCAAGCAAAGACCTGTACACCAAAAACAACAAAACACTGATGAAAGAAATTAAAGCAGACACAAATAAATAGAAAGACATCCAGCATTCATGGATTGCAAGAATGAATATTGTTAAAATGTCCATACTACTCAAAGCAACTCACAGGGTTTCAATGCAATCCCTACCAAAACCCCAATTTTTTAAAAAACATAAATAGAAAAAAAAATCCTAAAATTCATGAGGAACAATAAAAGCCCCCAAATAACCAAAGCAATTTTGAGCAAGAAGAACAAAGCTGGAGGGATCATACTTCCTTGACTCAAAATATATCACAAAGCTACAGTAATCAAAATAGTATGGTACCAGCATAAAAATAGACATTAGGCCCATCAATGGGCCTAATGAATGTCCCATTAGGCCAATGGAACAGAATAGAGAGCCCAGAAATAAACCCATACATATATGGTCAACTGAGTCTTTGACAAGGGTGCCCAGAATACACAACAGGTAAAGGAAAGTCTCTTCAATTAATGGTGTTGGGAAAATTGGATATCTACACGCAAAAGAATGAAACTGGACCCTGATCTCACTCCATATACAAAAATCAACTCAAAATAGAATACAGATTTAAACATCAGACCTGAAACTATAAAACTCTTAGAAGAAAACATTGAGAAAAAGCTTCTGGACATTGGTCTTGGCAATGATTTCTTAGATATGACACTAATAACAAGGTGACAAAAGCAAAAATAGACAAGTGAAATTACATCAAACTAAAAAGCTTCTGCACAGCAAAAAACCCCATCAACAAAATGAAAAGGCAAACGGCTGAGTGGGAAAAAATATTTGCAAATCATATTTCTAAATAAGCACTCTACCACTGAGCTATACCCACCTCCCACAAGAAATCATATTTCTGATAAGAGGTTAATATCCAAAACATATAAAGAACTCATACAACTCAACAGCAAAAAAGATGAACAATCCAATTAAAATATGGGCAGAGGATCTGAATAGACATTTTCTCAAAGAAGACATACAAATGGCCAAGTACATGAAGGGGAGCTCAACATCACTAATCATCAGGGAAATACAACTCAAAACCATAAAGAGTTACTTCACACCCATTAGAATGGCTATTCTCAAAAACAAAACAAAACAAAAAAACCAAGAAATAACAAATGTTGGTGAGAATGTGGAGAAAAGGGAAAACTTGCACACTGATGACGAGAATGTAAACTGGTGCAGCCACTGGGGAGAACAGTATGGAGGTTCTTCAAAAAATTAAAAATAGAACTACTATATGATCCAGCATTTCCACTTCTGGGTGTTTATCTTCAGGAAGCTTTGTAATATAAATTTATATAAAACATTAACTCAAAAAGGTAATATGTACCCCCATGCTCATCACAGCATTATTTACAATAGCCAAGACATGGAAACAACCTAGTGTCCATCGATGGATGAATGGATACAGAAAATGTGGTGTATACACACAATGGAATATTATTCAGCCTTTAAGGAGGAAATCCTGCCATTTGCAACAACATGGATGAATCAGGAAGACGAATATTCTGCTAAGTAAAATAAGCCAGACACAGAGAGACAAATACCACATAATACCACTTATATGATAGACCTAAAAAAGTCAAACTCATAGAAGCAGAGACTGAAATGGTGGTTGCCAGGGGCTGGAGGGAGGCAGAAACAGGAGGTATTAATCAAAGAGTACATGGTTTTGGTTAAACAAGATGAATAAGAGTTTGAGAGGAAACTTTTCTGATGGATAGGTTTATGGCATAGATGGTGGTGACAGTTTCATGAGTGCATAATTCTTTTTAAAACATTAAATTCTATACATTATTTATAGCTTTTGTATGTAACAAATAAAGAAAGAAAAGAACCTATTTTTCTTCTCCCCAAATATAAAATATACTGGCATTTTTTTCTATTAAAATATGTATGTACATTATATTTTCACATAGTGAAAATTGAGATTAGGTTATAAAAGATAAATTATAATTTCTGAATTTTACCAACATTGTATAAACACTTCCTTATTGCTAGAAATTCTTTATAAAAAAGAGATACAAGGCTGCAGGGTATTTTATTATATGGACATATATTTATTTAATCAATTTCATACCAATGAACAGTTAGCTGGTTACTAATTTCACACTGATAAAAAATACTATGAAATCCAGCATCTGTTAAGTAAAAAAGGGTGTCTGTTATATTTTGTGTTTGAAATATATCAGAAATAAAATTATTTCTAAAAGAATACTATGTCCAACAAATTTATATGTACATCTTTGATTGTACTTACGATCATTTGAAAATTATTTCCAATACTTTAATAATAGTCTAAATCATTCCAAGTCAAGCAACTAGTCCTCACAGACCTTTTCATGCTTGGATCCGATTAGGAGATATGTTGGCCCTTGGTCTTTGGGGTGGATCACAATAGTGTAATGTGTGGATAACAGACTTCGCCCACTGGCTTCATAATCTTCATCTGAATCACAGGATCTGTCAACCTCTTCAACTTTAGCCTCCCAGAGTTTGATCTGACCTAAAGGAAACTAAAGTAAATATTGGTAATTGTAAGGAAGGCACTTTCTAAATCTCTTCCTACTAAAATTTTTCATCATCCTTTTCATTCCTACCTTTATAAAGCATTCTTTTCAAAATGAATGCCTAGAGGTAACTGGATTATCCATATTGTTACAAAAGTAGTGGCCAAAACCAACATGCCAATAGTAATATAAAGAACAATTTGAATACCAGGCATTTAACTTTTGTGGAAAAAGCAAGAAGCTACTTCTCTATAACGGCTTGAATTATTCACTTGGACTAAAGTGACCCATTACCTAGTCAAACAAGTAGGTTATTCAGTCACAATAGTCACTTGGCTTTTTTTCCCCATAGAATTGATCTGATTAAGCTATTGGATCAAAAGGGCAATTGTAGATATAGTCTCAATACTATTCATAGAAAAAGTAACAAGGTTAACAGCTGATGTGAAGAAGTTTGATTAACTATCACTCTGAACCTCAAAAAATGAGGTTTTGAGGCTACTTATACATACATAATATATCACAAAAAAAATGCCATGATTTCTTCTATCTTAATTTAAGGATAAGAAAAACATCCTAAAATGACTTACATTAAATTTTACCTACTCTTTTACTGACAAAAACAATCATTTGCTGTGTTCAATATTTAGCTTGTTTTAAAACTTTTGCTTTAATTAAGTACGTTTATTCAAGGAACGTATATAGTCTGCTTTAGATTTACAGCTTCTAAAATATTTGGTCAGGGTTGCAATTGCAGTCTAAAAAAGTTCATTCTAACTCCAAAGACATTTACCATCTTACATTTTCATGCTCAGGCCCAGGGTTCAGTGCTTGGACTTTTTTCCCATCTACACTCACTCCCCTGGGTGATCTCATCCAAGCTCATGACTTTAGTACCAGGATGTATTAGCCTCTCCCAGATGGATAACTAACGACTCACACTACCTCTACTTAGATGTCTAACAGTGTCTCAAACATCACTTGCTAAGTCCTCCCCGCCTGCTCTCCAGTCTTCCCCATCTCAGTTGTTGCCAACTGTATCTTTCCAGCTGTTCAGGCCAAAAATCTTGGCATCGTCAAACCTTCACCCTTTTCTTTCTTTCATATCCCATACCTTCCATACCCTTTCAGTCAACAAGTCCTGTCACCAAAACATTCAAAATGTATCCAGAATCTGGTCTCCTCTCACACCTCCACTGCTACCACAAAACGACAATCATCTTTTACCTGGATTACTATTAACAGCCTCCTAACCAGTCTCCTCCTAATTCTCTCAGACGGTAGCTAGCGTGTTCCCGTTAGACAAGGTTAGATCATGTCACTGTTCTGCTTGAAAACCTCCCATGGCTTCTCATCTTATTTGGAGTAAAAGCCAAAGTCCTTCCTTTGATAAGACCCCATGCGATTTGGTCCCCGTTACTTCTCTGATCTCACATCCTGTTACTCTGTCCCTAACGGACTTCAGTCCAGTCACACTTACCTTCTCATTTTTCCTTAAACACACCAGATTTGCTCCTGCCGGGGCCTTTGCACCTGCTGTCCCCTTGGCCTGGAATGTTCTTGCCTCTTTTACTTCCTTCAGAACCCAATTAAATGTCAGTTTCTAAGTGACGTCTTACCTAGGTATCTTATCTAAAATGCAATAATATCTACCTAATAGCTGATCAACAGTAAAAAATTAATTCACTTAATTAAATGTGTTGTCTTTTATAAGAAACATTGCTTTTCCCCATCAAATTAATAACAATTATTTTCTGAGTAGTTACTATGTGCAAAGCACTATTCTGGGTACTGAATGAAGAATGTTTAGTTCTGAAGGAAAAATGAGAAATTAACTTAACCACACGTTCAGAAAAAGACAAGTAGTAAAACAAAAGCTAAATAACAAGGCAGAAAAGTCACAGTAATAAATAAAAAGCAAGCTTTAAAAATGGGATAAAGAAAATTAATTCCACTATAATATATGACAATACCATCCCAATTGTGTGCTTCAGGCATGTCCAATCATATGAAAATCAAGGTTCCATCTGCTCCAATAATTAAAGATGATTATTCCTTTCACCAAAGGACTCACCATGGCTCCATAAACAGTGAATAGATGTGGTGCCTTTAAATATTTTCACTGAATTTTTAAAAAGACACTTTGTCTTTTTAAAGACAAATGGTTTCTGAAACATCTATTGCACAAAATGAAGTAGGCTTACACCCCTTCCATGCATTCTCAATAGTTTTCCAGTAATTATAGTCAATTTCTGCTCATCTATCTACATTCTTATAACTAGTTCCTTCTGTGACCAATGCTATGCATCTTCATTAAATAATAAAAATTATTATTATTATTATTATTATTGGTGAGATTAAAATTCTATTCTCTTAGCAAATTTTAAATTATTTTTCTATTTATAAAATATATGTTTATTATAGAAACTTGATAAATACAGAAAGGTATAAAAAAAAGGGAGGAAAAAAAAATCATCCACAATTCTCCCACCGCAGATAATTTTGGTACAATTCTTTCTGATCTTTCTGCTGGTGTATTGTTACATAGCTGCACTGGACTGAGAATTATAAACTCAGCATCTCAACCTCCCTCTTCTAAAGTCTACCCGTAATTGCAGAAATGAAGTTGGGAACTATATTTGTCAGAATCCCCTTCCCTATATGGTCCCAAGATAAAGCTCACCTGTGAGAGAATTTGCATGTAACATGGAAGGTAAGGGTGAATGAAGAGTCACTATTCTCCCAAGACACTTGCAGTCAGGTGCCTGGGCTGATGTGAGCATCACAGAGGCATCCCAGTAAACTGCCGAGGACCAGCTGCCTCTGCGCTTTGCGCTCAGACTGTCAGTGCTGAATTCTCGAATCTTCAGTGGCGGCTTCTTCTCTGACCTCTGTTCCCTCAACTTTTCTAAAAGTTATGTATGTTCTTAATTCTACATTAAAACAGTTATACCCGGAATAAACGGAGTGGCTTCTGTTTCCCCGACTGATAACTGAGTTAGGGTTATACTAAACATACAATTTTATGTTGCACTTATTTTCTTGTATCATTTTATGAGCATATTCCCACATTACTTCAGAGATACCATTCTTAATGGCTGTGCTGTGCTAAGTCTCATTCCATGAGCAATACTGAGAATAACGGCATGCATTTTAAATACAGCTAGTCAGAACTGAGAGCTCAGGCTGTGAAAATAGAACACGGAAATACTAACTGACCCACACGGTCGCGGGACCAAGAAGTTTAGTCTCATTAACACAGTCATCAGTCATAGGCTGCTATTCTGTGGAGGTGGCATTTTACTTTATGCAAGTACTCTTGACCCACGTTGGTTCAATTCTTATCGCTTCAGTAATCCAAAAATGACATGGAGTGTTCATATTGATAGTCAGGCATACACTGCACCTTTGGAAGATATCCATCTTTTTGCTTTGAAAAGTGAGATAACTCAAGTTCTTTGGGGGAAGAGACTAGTTAAAATGAACAAATGGGATATAAATAGGTAGATGGATGCATAGATAAGTGGTGTCTAGGGATTCAAGGGCCTGGGACAGGACTGGATCCTTTTCCCTCCCTAGTTCTTTCCTAGCCTGCTGTTCCCTTTCATTCAACCTGATCTAGTCTGTTAGAAATAGGATAAATTGATGGTTGACAGAGGGGTAGAGGAAGAATTCTCCTCTAGGTCTCAGAAGCACTCATTAAGAGTTGCTAAGGCTTATTAAGAATTAAGACACTTAACAGGTCTATGATTACCTTAGTAGTACATTGTATGCAAAATTTCAAGCTTACCAAAAATTCTAAAGTTTGATCTAGCAACAGAACAATGAACAGGAAAACTTGAAGCCGTAACAAACAAACAAACAAAAGTCCTCTAATTTACATATTAAAAATACATACATACCTTATCTTCTTGACTACGAAAATAATATAATGTTTTTCCTATAAGTGTACACCAGACTCTCTTGGAATAGCCATGTTTCACCTGAAATCATATTTCAAAGAATTACAAACGTAGCTCAGAACTCTGACACCTTGAAGTATGGTTTATACACTCAGTTCGAAGCTGTTCAGCTATCCAGTTTGCTCAAGGTATAAGTGATATTCCAACTAGATTGCCCAAATGCTGTTTAAAATTTACCTGTTATAGTAGTAGCATGTTTGTGTGTTGCTTTGGTGCTCACCATTCAACATCTAACAGAAGTTTACTATATGTCAAGTACTATGCCTAGGACTGAGGATTCAGAGATGCCATTTTCACAAGTACGTATATTTCATAGTTTCCATATTACTAATAATCCAATAATATTCCATATCCATTCCATAGATTTCCAATAACCCTATGGCTCTCTAGGTTAACATCCAAATGTTAGAAACAAAAGAATGAAACCTGAGAATTTCAGTGATTTCCAAAATGTAAAAGGTTCACTTGTTCAAAATATTTGATGCCTTCTCCAGAAGTAACCATACACTGAACATACACATTTTATGCCTTCTCCAGAAGGATTCACACAAAATAATAAAATCATTTTAAAAGCTATTATTATATATTGAGTACTTCCTATAGGTCAGGAACTATGTTAAATGACTGGGATGGAATTTGAATCTAGCTCTTGACTCTGAATAGTCAGAGACTGGTCTAGGTACTGGCGATATGGATATGAATGAGACACAGTCTCCTTCCTCAAGGAGCTCATTGCCTTGTGAGGAAGACAGATAAGTAACACAGCAGTGTGCTATGTATCTTCATCAAGAACACAGAGTTTAACACATGTACATGTATTTTGTGTCTGTGTGTGTAAAAACATTTTACCAAAATTTGTATTGAATACTGAAGGTTTTGCATCATTTGGTGGCTTTATGAAGACCTTCACTGTGAGTTCCTCCCTATCCCAGTCCTGCCCAGGTACAGGCACTGCAGATCTTTGCCAGACAGTCCCAGCTTCACGCCCAAGCCTAGAAAAACCCCCAAAACCTGATTCCCACCAGTGGGTAAGATTTATAACAGGCTCTGGTGCCCCAGACCCAGAATGTGGTGTGCCTGGTTGAGCTTGCCCTATTAGCCTACTACCCCGGCAGCATGCCAATGTCCACCTTGAGGCTTGACCCTCTCCTGCAGTAGTCAGAGTGGGCTTCAGTCTGGGTAGCACTGCCACTTGGAAACCAAGACACTGGCCAGTACAAATAAAGTGCAACATTCTGCTGTCCTGCTTGCCCATGGTGATAAATACGAAAGGGAAAAATAAAGCAGGAAAGGAGAAGGAAGCACTTGGAGACGGGGTGACATGTTTTACAATTTAAAATAAGGGCCATTTGCAGCAACATGGGTGGACCTAGAGATGATCATACTAAGTGAAGTAAGTCAGACAGAGAAAGACAAATACCATATGACATCACTTATGTGTGGAATCTTAAAAAACAACACAGATGGATTTATTTACAAAACAGAAACAGACTCACAGACATAGAAAACAAACTTATGATTACCAAAGGGAAGGGGGGAGGTAGAGATAAATAAGGAGCTTGGGATTAGCAGATACAAACTACTATATAAAGCATAGATAAATAACAAGGTCCTACTGTTATAGTACAGGGAACTATAGTCAATAGGTTGTAATAACCTATAATGGAAAAGAATATGAAAAAGAACACACATATGTATAACTGAATCACTATGTTGTACATCAGAAACTAACACAACATTGTAAATCAACTACACTTCAATAAAAATAATAAATTAAAATAAAATAAAATAAATTAAAATAAAATAAAATAAAATAAAAAGGTGGTCAGGAAGGCCACTGACACTGAGTCAGGCCCTGGAGGAGGTAGATGAGCTATGCAATCACCTAAGAAGAGAAAACCACTCCAGACAAGAGAAGCAGCCAGCGCTGGCCCTGAGATGGTGTGGGCCCCTGTGTCTGAGACTGAGTGAGCAATGGGAGACGTCACTGGGGAGGGGCAGCGTGTGTGGTGGGAAGCACACATATCTGCAGGGCCCTTGTAATGACATCACTTATGTGGACTGTTCTGACAGTACCATATTGAGAAGAGTATCAACTATTGCCACTGTAGATTTTACAGTTGGTAAGTCACGATAGTAGAGAAGGCTTGGATTCTGAGGTCAAAAGGATCAAGGCTTAAATTGCAGTTCTATCACGTACTGTATGGATGTTCTCAGGCAACTGACTTAACCTCCCAATTTCTGCTGTTACCATGGGACTATTGAACACCTCACTGGGGCTGTCGCCATGACCAAAGGAGAAAATGTAAATAAAGGATAACAGCTGTTACTCAACGACAGCTTCTTCCTCACTATGCACAGGGAGAAGTGAAACACATGTTTCATTTAAACCCACAAAGGCAGCCAGCCTTTGGGCTTTCAAAGCTATGGTTTAAACAAACAAATAACTCTGCCATCTAACAGTTTGACGGATTTAGAATGTCGCTTGAGGAAAAAGAAAAAAATGTTTCATTTGGCAAGATATGTTTCAGTTTAATTAAATTTAGAAACATATATTTACAGACAAATAGCCTGGAAGTTTTAAATAGTTTGTATTATGCAGGCTTTTTTTGTTGCTGTTTTAAACAAACTCCAGAAAGGAGTCTCACCAAAACTGGAGCATAAAGCATCTGGCTATATAGAATATACTTCTGAAATGACTTATCTTTAAATAGAACAATGTGTGCCTTTGAGGAACTACAAATTGACGAAGACCTTTGCCAACTCACTGTAAAAGCTGTGTTTTAAAAACACAGTCTATCATTTTATGTAAATCTAATTGGATTAAGATTTCTTCCAACTCTGACTTATTCTGAAAAAATCATAGTAAAGCAAATTACACTAGAAGAATCCTTGGGAAGATTTAAAGACAGTCTCAGACCTCAAGGCTTTGGTGAACTAAGTAATTGAAAGAATAATTTTTTTACCTTGCATCTATAACAAAGGTAATTTCTGATAGAAAACAAACTGTGGTTACCAGCAGGGAAAGGTAGGGAGGGATAGGTTAGGAGTTTGGGATTAATAACTATACATTATTATATATAAAATAGATAAACAACAAGGACCTACTGTATAGCACAGGAAACTATGTTCAATTTCTTGTAATAAGCTGTAATGGAAAAGAATCTGAAAAAAATGTGTATGTATAGCTGAATTGCTTTGCTATACACATGAAAGTAACACTGTAAATTGACTACACTTCAATAAAAAAATAAGAATTAAGAAAAAAGGTCTGAAACTTTGATGACAAACCATATATCATACCCTGATTAGTCGTTGTCACTGCACAAAACATAAGTTCCCATGGTCTTCTCTCCTCTCCTATATTTTCATGCCTGTAACCTTCTCCACCACAAACCCTGCCACCTGCCTCGTTGATTTCAGCATCTAGGTGAAACTCTCATGATAATAATAGCGAGTATGTCTGGAGTGTTTATGATGATGGGGCACTGTTCTAAAGCACTTTACATGCTTAAATAATTCCATTTAATCTTCCCAACATCCTGTGAGGTTGGCACTATTATTATTCTCACTTTACAGATAAGGACACTAACGCACAGAGCCTTTAAGTAAACTATCCAAGGTCACACAAGTGTCAGAGCCAGGATGTGAGCCCATGCAGTCTGGCTCCTAAATTCTTGCCCTCACCTCCTTGCTACACCACCTCTCTCCAATCTTAACTCACAGTTAGTTCCTCACTCTCTTCATTTTCAAAAACCTTTGCTAACTATCCCTCCGTTTTTGCCATCCATCCCCTTGGCTACACCCTGGCCCTTTTTCCTTCATTGGGAACTGCTTCACTTCTAAAATTTACATTCTACTTTCTGAGCTCAACCTTCCCCGCAGCTCCCTTTCTCCTTGCCTGCTCTCCTATTCTCCTACCTCATTCAAAACTTTTAAGTCCTCGATCCTTCTGTTTTATTCCAGTTTATCATTTCCCTCCTGGCCTCTCTTCCTTCTCCATCAATCTTGGATCCAATGTTTGATCACAAAACAACTCTTGTGGCCTGTGATTATGTTGCATTCCTATGCTTTTAACAAATCCACTCAACAAAACTTCACCTCCATTTGCTTTTAAGTAATCCAGCGGAGAGTGTAGGAAGAAAGAGAAGGTAATGGGAGGTTTTAAGAAATAACATCAGCCATAGTTAATAATTGCTGAAACTGGGTAATGAATATATGAAGATTCTATTATTCCTTCCACTTTCACAGATGTTTGAAAATGCCCATAATAAAACACAACTGATTTAAAATCATCAACTTGGGGGGAGGGTATAGCTCAGTGGTAGAGTGCCTGGTCAGCATGCACGGGGTCCTGGGTTCAATCTCCAGTACCTCCATTTAAAAAATAAGTAAATCAATAAACCTAATTACCTTCCCCCTTCAAAAAATAAATAAAATAAAAATAAAGTAAATACATCTTAAAATTAAATCATCATCTTGATATGTATAAAGCAAGTAAAATGTTATTGTGGAATTTAGGTGGTGGGAATATGGGTGTTCACTGCAAAATATTCTTCTGACTTCTCTGCATATTTGAGAATTTACATAATAAGATGTTAGAAAAAAATGATGATCCTCACATCCCTACAATGTAAATTCTCTGCTCTTATTTCTGGGCATCTTAGAGAAAAAGAATCAAGATGAACTCAGATCACTGAAGACAAGTGGGTCCTCAATAACAATGCTCGATCATTCTGTCTGTCCTTGGGTATATTCTACTTCAGTTATTATTCTCAGTCCTTATCTTTGCTCTCATAAAATTGTGGAATAGAGCCATCTTCATCAAGAAAACTGGGGACATCTGAATGCTCTTACTCATTGCCCCACAAACTTAAATACCATCCTTCCTCACCTTTCTGCAAGTCTAGCCCCTGCACTGTACCTTCCCACCATGCCTGCTCAATAGATTTTTTTTTAAATAAGTGAACTTTTATATAGAAAATATTCTGCCTAAGCATTAAAATAAAAGTTGCAAGAGTGACTAGCCAGAATCAAATTAGTGAAGTTCTTAATATCTACCTACATATTTCTGTACTTAATAATAACAGTGTGACAGCTTTAAAAAGGCTCCTTCCCTCCAAAGTATTTCAGTATCTGCAGTATCTCGGATTCTAACCGGCATGTGAGCTTGAAACAGTCACTCAGGAGTTTTTCTCTTCTAAGACTTTAAGGGTGAAAATATGGGGGTGGACAAGCCTTCACACATGGCAGGAAGGAAACCTAATAAGCATCCTGTCTGCAAACCCTAATGGTTTAGACATCTGATAATCACATGAACTTATATTCATTCAAAATGCAACAGTGAAATGGGAAGCAGGGAACCACAGAAATGTAATAGGAGCAGAAATTGAGAAGCCATGACGATACATCAAAAACAAGCAAACAAACAAAAACACTAATTATGAAAGAAGTAACAAACCTTTAGCCATGAGATTATATTAAAGTCTAAGGTTTGATATACATAGTCCTTGAAACAAGAAGACAACTAGTTATTATGTATTAGAATAAGAATGCGATTTAAAGTGGCACTGTGTTTGCTGGAAAATATAAATTAGCACAATATCCATCAGTGGGTAAATTCTCTAACCCATCAGTAACTGAAAAGACATTTTCATGGTAATGTAATATTTTGGAAAAAAAAAATAGTGCATCTCTTTGTTGAATGTATTGGTGAATTTTTTCCTCTTACTTTTAGAATAGCTGGTCAGCCTTAGGAAATATTACTGAAGAGCACCCAACTAAATCCCCACATTAATATTAAGTATAAATTACATGGTGGCATAGCCCATCTACAGTTAAACTTTTCACCTCTTACATAAACAAAGCACACAAGTGATGAGTGCTTATGTAGAGATTATTTTTATATAATATTTTGTAAGTATTTTATGGTGTTGTTCTAAAAGTGACCAACTGAACTTTTTAAAATTTAAAAATAATATTCATCTTAGCATAAATCAATACTTACTCATGCTAAAAAAGTTAGAAAATAGAACTAAGAAAAAATGAAGTAAAACCACATAGAGATATCTAATATATCTGAGTATATTTCTTAGTCATTTTTCTACAAATACGTTTACCAAAAATGGGATAACAATATAATACTGTACTTATTCTATCACCTAACAATACATCATATTTCTAAAACATTAAATATTCTTCTACAACATTTAAAATGCATAGTAAAAAGCATTATCTGATTATTTAAATGTTTACTTAAACTATCCCCTAGTCTATATCTAAGTTGATTCCCGTTTTTCTTACAAACTATGATATGCAAGTAATCTTTCTGCAGTAATGGAAATGTTCTATATCTTGATAGGATGACAGTAAATACCTGTCAAAACTGAACAAACGCTACACTCACGATCTGCATTTCAACATATGTTAATTATATCTAATTTTTTTAACTAAGAAAAAAATAAACCATGCTGTGATGGAAATACTTAAATCTTTTGCAAATTAAGATAATTTCCTAAGCATAAATTTCTTAGATTGAGATTGGTGGATCACAGGATACGTATATATGTTTTTAAGACATTTAACATTCATTCATTGATTTGTTCATTCAAAAATACTTACTGAGTAAACACTTAGGCCAAGACATTGCCAAATTGTCTTCAAAAGTAATACTCTCACTAGAAAGTTTCTTAATTTGTGTCAATACTGCCTTTCATATTTTTTTTTCCCTTCCCCTCCCGCCCCTCACCCACAGTGGGGAGATAATTAGGTTGTTTGTTTGTTTGATTGATTGATTGATTTTTCTTTTTTAAAGGAGGTGCTGGGGATTGAACCCAGGACCTCGTGTATGCTAAGCATATGCTCTACCACTGAGCTATACCCTCCCCCTCTGCATTTCATACTTTTAAAAAAAGTTTTCCCTCGACCAGATTTTTAAAAATATCTATTACTTCAATTACTTCAAATTTCCCTTTTTAAGAAAATGATTAGTGATAGTAAAACGTTTTCCCATGTGCTTATTGATCATGTATTTCTCCTTATCTCTACTAGCTCTGCCTCTCTCCCACTGTGTCCTTTGTTCCTCCCCATCCCCCAACCCCCACTGGTATTTAGCCTTTACTCACTGATTAGAAAATGCTTATTTTTCATGGTTCAAATACCTTTTAAAAGCTTCTCATCTGTCTTTTTAAAATTCTGCTTAGAGAATTTCTGATAGTAAGAACATTTACATTTTTTTATACAGTAATCAATTTTGTCATTTTTCATCCTTATGTTATCTCTGGTATCATACTTAAAACACTCTTACTAAGATCATATGAATAGTCAATATACATATTCTCTGCTGCCCACTTTTCATGATCAGTGGGGCTAATTCTGCCCAGGCACATTGCTAGTAGGTATGTAAAGTTCCCACCTTGGTGAGCAATCCCTTTACTGTTGGTTTCCCCTCAGGCTGCAGGAAAAGTGGGTTGGCAGCTTGTACTCGAAGAACATTCTGCAACACTTTAATCCATTCCTCCAATATATTGGGAGAATCTGCAGTCAGATAGTATGTGTGTTTTTCAGTGGTCAACTAGAATGGGATGAGAAAGAGAGAGGAAAGGAATTGAAGATTTTAGAATTAATAGCATTTCCTTGTCCATTCTTCAAACATCACTATCTAACAAGGAATCAAACATGCTAAACTTTGAATCCTAGGTTCTAAATAAATGATTTCATAAATCATTTAGCATATTTTAACCCTTTTGTGAGAATGACAACTTTTTGTTGAAATAATTTTCTTCCACTTCTGTTTACTTTAAAACTGTTCACAGTATTAAGCTTTTGGGTCATGATTTTTTATCTTGTTTATTCATGATATTTTTATTTTCTCCCTTAAATGTGCTACAGGCTCCTAGTTGTGGAACTAAGCAGAATGATTGCAGACTGTAGTAAAAGAACACATTTTAAGCAAATAAAGAGCCGCTCTCGGTTATGGAAATGAGAAAATCAATTATAATAAGTAAAATAAGAAGACATTTATAGAAGAAGAGAATCTTAGAAGATGTGATTAGATACTACAAACTCCCAACTTCTCAGGCTCAAATAAGCCTCATTTCAAAAATTTCAAATATTTCAGAAGCTTATAAACGATTTTTATCTGCCATGCTCCAAGACAAAGCTTTCCCTGAGTCTTCTTTCTCCATTTTTGGGTAGTTCTCTGATATTACCCACTGGAAGCACTGTTAATGTATCTTTCTAGTAAGTGTTGCATTCCACCCTCCAAAGGAGCAATAAGAAAATAATGATTATTGAAGGCATTTCAGAACTAAAGGCTCTCAAATTTAAATCACATATACGAAACTATCTCAACAGCCTGTTTTTTTTTTTAATTTAACAAAGGTTTCTGGCAAGACTGGCATTACGTGTGGGTGAAATGGACACCAGCTACCCCTATGGTGTGACTTGGTGGGACCTAGAACAGCCCTTCTGCTCACCAATATCTTTCCCACTTAGGTGCTACAGCATCTGAAGTTCACAGAACTGCCATTTTCTGGCTCTGTATTAAAATGCAAACATTCCTGAACTTAGTAGTACATTAAATTATGATTATCTTACTGGGAATTCATTTATCAAATAACCCTCTGCTAAAACAACTTGACAGTTTGAGAACTGAGAATGACTGGGAGGGTTAGTATGGAGAGAGGACAGTCTAAAGGATAAAGGGCAAAGAAAGTGTAATGGGGAGTTAACATAAACTTAGCTTATATTCTAATTTTAACTTGGGGTTTCACACATTTCTGAGGCATCAAACTGACCTCAAAATGGAGTAAAAATAAACCAAAACACTGAATCATCCAATCTCCACTCTATTGCATAATTGAGAACTGAATTTTGCATGATACAAAAAAAAAAAAAAGTACCTGAACTGTTTGTTTGTTATCTCCTCTTAAAATACTGCAGGACGCACTAAGTTCAATATGGCCCTGGGGCTTTCTAATTACATCACTCTGTATGAAAGGAAGAAAATCAAATGCAAATTGATTACCTATAACAGTCATAATAAGAAATGTTTTGTCCAATTAATTGTGTTACACTGAAGAAAATCGAAAATCAATCAGCAATTTGATTTACAGTTTGATGAATTCAGTTCTAAATAACAAATACTTTCCACTTACCGGAGATTTGTAGTAAAGTAATTCACCACCTTTAAGAACAAACCATCTCCGCTTCCAAGTCTTGACTTTACTGCTCATTTTTAATAAATAGCCAGATTTTTCCAGTGGTTCCTAATTAAAGAGATATTTTAAAACATATTTAAGTGTCCATTTGGAGGCTCAAGGCTAACAGATTCATCAATGTTAAAAAAAAAAAAAAAACCTGATTCAGTGTTTACATTTTTCCCATTATCACTGGAAGACGAGCAAGTTTTAGGGAGCTTCTGCTCTGGCTGCGAGTACTCTGTGTCTGTGCAGTAAGCATCTGGGGGAATAGCATAATCACTTTCAGAAGCCACAGAAGAGAGAGACACACCTAGATGAATAAAGAAATAAACCAAGTCAGTATTTAATAATTGGGTGGTCCAAATGCCAGCTGTCAGTTCTCTAAGGAATACAGCTATTCCTAAATCATAAACCTTCCTAGACTAGATTTATTCCATGCCTTTGGCCAGGAAGAACCACTAAAGTGGAAAACAGAACTAAAGGGTAAGGATCTTACCATGCAAATCCCCAAGGAAGTCAAAGGAACATGAATAATATTTGATATGATTATAAGCACAGCTATTTTTACATATATAAAGTGTATGTAATAGCCTAATGAAGTTTCTTTTATTAAGGATTAAAATATGCATATTTACATATTGGCATATAGGCAAACAAATATTGAATCTTAATTTACCAAGATTTATACAATCACACCTTAAATCACTTAATTTTTATAATTAGTTTTAAAGTAACATCACATTAAAAAAACACACACACAATTTTAGTAGTATTTTTCATGTAAGTCCAATGTTACTGGTTTATAGATTTTTTTAATCTTTCATAAAAAAAGCAATTAAGACTAAAAGATATAAACAGACCATTTCACTTTCTAGCAGCTCTAATATAAAATTCAAGGGAACATTTTTCACAATAATTCACTTGCCATTTTAGAAAACCACTTGCGAGTTGCAAGCCACATTTGGAGAGACACTACAACTGGAGATTTTGAATATATTAAATAAAATCAAGGACTTAGGCCACTATTCATTATAGTATCTGGCAATTTTTTAAAGAGTGTTTATTAACATTTAAGGGACCCCTTAGGACAATGTCACTGTATCATTCCTCTTATTTATTTGACTAAGACAAGTAACGGCTGTGATAATAGTAGTATCTTTAGTTTTTAAAGAGTAACAGAAATTTAGGTTGACAAAGGACCTTAGAGATCTTCCTGGTTCAAGCCCTCACTCTCTAAGGAGACTAAGGTCCACAGAATAAAAGGTTTGTCCAAAGCCAAACCACTAGGCAGAAGCGATGCTGGAGTGCAAATCTCAGGCTCCCAGCCCCGGGGCCAGAGCACTAGGCACTAACCTCAGTGCTAGGGATGGAGTAGAGAACAAAACAAAAAAACTTCTGCCCTCATGGAACACAGATTCTAGTCGAGGAGACAGGCAAAAAAACAGACAGTAAGAGCTGTGAAAAAATAAAAGAGCGCAGATTAAAGGGAGCAGAGGGGCTAGCAGCTGGAGAAGGGGAAAGGGCTGCGTTTGAATGGTGCCGTCGGGGTGGGTCTCACTAAGAAGGCAGTGTCTGAGCACAGCACTGAAGGAGGCTGGGGAACCAGCCAGTAAGACATGTGGGGGAAGAACACCGGGGAGAGCAAGCAATCAGGATAAAGAGCCTGAAATAAAAGCACGCATGGCATGTTCTAGGAACAGCAAGAGGGTCTGGGTGGCCAGAGCTCAGTAAGAGGAAAAAGGAGGAAATGAAGTCAAAGACATCAAAGGATCACATAGTATCTTATCATCATTATAAGGCGTCCTTGCAGTGTTTTAAAGAGCAAAAGTGTGATATAATCTCATTCAGGCTGTCAAAGGGGCAAGCTATTAGCAAAGAGACCAATGACAGCCCCAAATATTAACCCTATGAGAGCTGAACAGCTCCAGTGGAAGCTGAGGGGTTTGGGAGTACTTAGGGGTTCCATGGAACACAGTCTGAAAACCAATATACTGTGCTGCATCAAAGACTTTTGTAAAATACAGATGTCATTCACTGTGATTAGCGCTCTCTATAACCTGTACATATGCGAAAAATTTCTTCCAAATCCATTAAAAATTGTAGACATGCCCAAAGTAAACTTTTGTTACTTTCCATCTTACTATGAGATTAACTACCACATTTTTAGGTGTAGTCTCTGCCATTTAGCAGTGTAGAAATTTAGCTGGAATAAGTCTATCCCATAAACTATCCAAAAAATCACGCAGTAACTATAAAAGAAAAACCTCATTTTGGCCAAGTACCTTAGTTCATTCCTATAATGAAATGAACTCTCTTTTACAGACAAAATAAGGTTTAAAAAAAAAAAGACAGTCTTGTCCGTAATCATACAGAGAATTAAGAAAAGAATTAGAACTAAAATACACGTCTTAGTCCTTGGTGAATTCTCTTTTTACTATGATTGAAAGCCAGGAATTTGATTTTTTTTTAAGTCCTATTACAGAGATAAAATTCCCATTAAATATTCTGATTGGGAGTCGTCTTGTATGCCTGAGACTTTCCCTTACCTCGTTTCATGGCCCTGGGGCTGCCTGGCCCACTCCGACCGCGGGAGTCTGACTCCGAAGTCCGGGAGCTGGATCTGGAACTATCTTCCTCCTCGGACCCAGAGGAGTCATCCAGGAATGGGCTGCTGCTTATCTGGGTCGCCTTCTAAGGAAAAGAAAAACAATCTCCCTGTGTCCACCTCCAAGGTCACTTCTTTTTTTAGATAGAAGGATGTTTTATCAGAAGAAGTTATGGAATACGATTTTGAAAAGGAATACAAGAATATATTTTGCCATTATCAAAGTCATGTTGTTAAATCCCAAATTCTGATCAAAAAAGACATTTGTCAATTATAAAAGATTCCTAAGAATGTAAGGCTGTTAATACCTGGCGATACTCATTTTAATTAGGTACTTCACACAAGGGAGGAGAGCCCTGGCCGTGACGCAAAGATCTTTCTATATTAGGAGTTTTTGGTACCTCATTAATACTGTCCCCTTTAAACAAGGAACAGCTATGGAGGGGTGGAGGCTCACATGTAGCATAACAAAACAGGAGCCCATCAGACCTCTAATACTGTGATAAGAATATCTTCTCCAGATGTTTCCATTTCGTCTCTTTTTATATTTTATGTTAGTGTGAACTACTAAAACTCTCTATAAAGGGAGAGTCCATGTAAAAGTCAAGAATGGAATCTGGAGCTTGAATAAACAGTTTTCTTGATCTATCATGAAGAGAACCAGATGTTAACGGTAACAATAATGAGTTACCCCCTTCAAGGTTGTGTATACTGGCGTTGTCATGTTCTTATATATCAGAGATGTATACAGTCCTGATGTGGTACAGGAAAGCATTGCAACAGAATCTGAAACAGAAAACAAAATAAGTTTTTTTAAAAAGACTTCTAACTAGCACCTAGGTCTATTTCTTATGAATGTGAATTAGCAAAATTTCCAATGAAAGAGAAATTGGATTAACACACGTGATATTCATTATAGAGTCTAAGAATCATGGCATTTAGAGTTTTAATTATATACTCTTACATGGTTCATTATTTCCTCAAGTGTGCTGGTTCCCCAACTAGACTGTAAGCTCTTTGAGAGCAAGGGTCTTAGCTTTTAATTCTTCAGCATCTCCATCCAGCTCAGGCTGGGCAGAAATGAGTACAAACACCTGCTGACTCACTCAGCAAGCAGTACCCTATGAAGCTACTCTCTGATTATTCATAACCCTGTTACGGACATGGTGTTAAAACATCGCCACTTTTAAACCTGTCTCAGGTGAACCTCATGTTGAAAGGTGAGAATAGATTTCCTGAATGGCAAGAACTGAAGAGAGCTGAAAAGGACGGGAACACAGTGGTTACCTCTAAGATATGGATTAGCAGCAGGATAGGGAGGGGCCTGGTAGAAGGAACCCCAGAAATTTTTCTCTTTTTATTCCAGACAGTTTTCTGTTGTTTAGTTTTATTTTTCATAAGGGACATGTGTTATTTCTATAATAATTTTTATAGCATTGTGCAAAGATTCCTACGATTTTTATAGGAATGTGCTTTAAACTCCGGGAAAAGAAGACACAGACTGGTATCTTTACCACTTAAACAGCTGAAACTCCACCGTTTCTTAGCTTTAGGCTCTTTTAGGTAAAAACATGAGGCACTCGCTGCATGAGAGAGTTGAACATATGTATGTGTCCCTATACTGAGTAACAAGAATTTCAATTTTAAAATACAAATCAGCAACCTTAAAAAGCATTTTCTAAAGTTTGCAAAGCTGTGTTTATTCCAATGACTTTAGACATTCAGGAAGTTCTTGGCTAGTGAAATGGCAAAACAAAATCACTTATTTCTTTCTAACTTTTTTTATTGCAGTAAAAAACACATAAGATAAAATTTACCATCTTAAACAGTTATAAGTGCACAGTTCAGTGCTAAATGCATTCACATAGCTGCGATTCAGATCTCCAGAACTTTTTTATCTTGCAAATCTGAAACTCTATACCACTTAAGCAACTACTCGGCTTCCCCTTGCTCCCCCCCACTCCCTGCCCCTAATAATCACAACTCTACTTTCTGTTTCTAAGAATTTGACTACTTTAGATACCTCATCTAATCTGGACTCATACAGTGTTCGTCCTTTGTGACTGCTTATTTCACTTAGCATAATGTCCTCAAAGTTTATCCATGTTGTAGCATGCAAAATCACTTACTTTTATGGACATTCTCCAAATTGAAGGCCTCAGACATTCGAATGCCTGATTTGGCTACAGCATAAATTCTGCTTTCCTAACGTAAAAGAGAGATTTAAGCTGGATAGTTGAAGCAAAGAAATGATTACTTTCAGTGCACATGTTTTTCATTTGTTCTTCATTTAATATTCACCCGAGTACAGCATTATTATAAAACTGTCATCAGTGCCAACTAAAATATGCCACTATGAACAGCACTGCAGAAATGTTTTCCATCCATTAGTCATTCCATTATTTATCTTTGTCCCCAAATTTTTGCTCAGTATATTAAATTTTTTCGAAGAGACAGGAAAAAGGTGAGAGAAAGCACATTTGCAATCACTGACTATTCATAAGTACCACCATTAATATTCCACCATTTTAGAAATGGTTAAAAGAGGAAAAACAAAAAGGGAAAACCTTGAATGGTGTAACTTGAATCCAGAAACCATTCATTATCATTGACTTCACACAAAAATTGTCTTTAATATTCAATTGTTCTAGAATATGCTTAAAGAAAAAAGAAAGCTAGAATGTGAAGTCAGAAAGCACAGAGTAGGATTAAGTGCTATCACCTTTATATTTCAATGTACACTTCGATGAAGCAGAAGAAATACCTGAGGTCAAATAATAAATGAATCTGAGAATTGCAAGGGTTTTACATGATCTGGATCCAAAAGTAGGTTGTTATTTTGCCTTCTCTTCTTCTCAGAGAGAGATTTCTGAAATGGGTACCGGAAGGTTATCAGCCCTGTCCCTTGTGAGAAAAGAGACTCCAGTTTGTTCCTAAGGCATCGATCACCATGTCCTGACTTTGTTAGGCACCTATCCTGGACAGTTGCCTGGATCAGGACACAGTGGGCAGCAAGGCAGTCCTCCTCGGGACCGTGGTAGCCAGTGGCCTGTGAAGTAACAGGCATGAGATCTCTAACCATCTGAGACACTTTAGGTTGAAGAGTGGCTGAACGAATGAATCAAGTGCAGTTTCTTTGAGAGCATGATTGTGAGACAGACACAGAGAGACACACAGCAGAGTGGAAAAGACATAAAATTAAGGCAGTAAGTAGAAGACATGAGGCCCTTTGAGCCATGAGAGAGCAAAGGAGAGCAGCTGGCAGCAGTGAGAGAAGCAGAGAGTCCCTGCAGACAGGAGAGGACGAGCTGAGCCACTGGACCAGGGACAGTGGGTGTCACCTGTTTCTAAGGAGCTGACTCTCAGAGGGGCTGCTGAATCATCACCTGTTGTCCCACGAGAGTGACGACTGTATTTCTGAATAATATTCCAGTTCAATAAGGATGGGCTGTGCCTGAAAATAAACTCTTAAAAATCCTTGAACTCTCATAAAGTGAGGTAACTACAATATTTCTCTTTTCCTTGAAACTTGAATTTCCCTAACAAACAGAAATAACACCTCAAACTTGGCCAGTCTGCTAGAAGGCCTTTGAAAAGCAATGCTACTTTTTCAGGACTGGATAGCTTCAGAAGACAAGGAGAAGAAAGGCAAAAAAAAAGTAGTCAAAATGGCTTGCCAAAGAAAACGAACTTGAAAGCCGGACCTAAATCTCTGAAAATCTCAACATAATAAAAGAGGCAAAATTTCAACTCCTGACTGCCTAACGGGTAACATAATTGGAATTCCAGAGGTTCACAAGCCAATAACATCCAATTTTTTATGCTATCCAGAATTCAGTAATAAACTGCAGATGGTTTCATGTGGACACTGCAATGAAATGTTCTTTTAAAAGTAAGAGTGAGCAGATATATCTCAAGGTCTGGATTTATAGTAGGAAAACATAGTTGCCTTAATTTACTTAAAACTGCATTCATCACTAAATAAAAAATAATAACAGAACATGACTCCAACCCCCCCCCAAAATCCCATAACCCATATGATTCTCTGGAGGCCAAAGGTTAAATTATGCCCATATGTGAAGGAAAACTTAAATCTACAAACAGAATAATTTCACTTTGTTTCAAATATAGGAAGATATTTTTTTAATCTAGCGATTCCAAAGAAGAATCACAAAATTATTGTATTAATGGTCAGTGTTTCAATGGAAGAAATTTCAGTCTATTCTAGATACACAGGAAGATGCTTTTGGTTAAAGCAATGGATTTATAAGTTCATGAAGAGTACAATTAAGTTTCTCTTAAAGCCAATCAAGTAAATAACTAAGTTTAAAACTTGATGATCAATAAGTGTCCTGGACCAGAATTCACCCAAAAGTGTTACACGGTTAGGAAGAAACTTTTGTCTCCACCTCTGATGTTTCCTTCCACGTGGAGGGGGCTCCAAAAATTGAGCACACCTGACCTTGCTCCAATCTTTCACTTCCTCCTCTCCAAGAAGGAAGAGTGGCTCAACGTGATAGGTTAGCCTAGGAGAAACTGGACATGCAGAGCCCAGCACCTTCCTCCCTCCTTTCTCCTGAGAAGTAGCTTGTGCAGGAAAAAACCATTTGTTCTTTGCCTAGGATGCATGCTTTACAGGAGCGGGGGCTCACTGGAGGAAGCTGTGGTGGTTGGTCCAGAGCTACCCGGGACTGGGTGAATAAATCCAGCTCTTTCCTGGGTGCAGTATGGGTTCATTTGCCCACCAATTGTCTAAAATCAGTTTTATTGGTAATAAAGGTAACATTTTGATCTCGCATTTGTCTTATCCTTGTCTTATTTTTCAACTGGTTCAGAACTCTGGGGGAAAAATAGGGGAAGACTGAATTCTGAAAACTGGGGATTGACAGAACAAAGCTGGATTTGAAAAGAAACAGGACAAGAAGTAAAGTAAAACCTAAAAATGAGTGCTCAGAAAAAATGAGTGTGTGTGCATTGTGCACAGCGATATAATTTACCCAAGAGGGAAACCGGTGCAGGGGAGGAGTTGGAGGTTTGCCGCAGGCCGCCTTCTTTGCCGAGTCGCAGGTTTCCTGGTCATCTGAACACGGGGATTCCAGGGAGTCATGGGAAAATAATCCATCATCACAACTTGTGTCCATATTCTCTAAAATTTCTGTACTGTCGTCATCAACTAGATCGAGATCTGTTTCCTGAGGTCTCAGTGGCCGTATCATGCTTATAGCGTTTCGGTTTGTACCAAACATCCTGTCGGAACTTAACTGTGGCTGGCTTAGGTGTCTCTTGGCTAGGGCTACACTAATGCTGAAAACATTAGGAATCCTTAACTTTGGAGGTGGCAGGTTTGAGGAAAGCATGAGTTGTGTGCCTTTCCCGGGGAGTGAGTTAGGATGCTTTGGACTCAGAGCTGGGGTCAGAATAGGGCTTGGGGTGTTGGCCTCACTCGATGAAGATGAATAATCCAGTCTCTGAGACTGAAATTTTTTATTCAGTTCATCTGAGGAGCTATCATGCTCCTTTTTACTCGATTCGGAATTTCCCTTTCCGAGAGGACAATTCTGAGCCTTCCACTGTGCCTCCTGTTGCCAAGAATACAGCTTCTTGTGTTCTGGTCTCTTTATGCCGAAAGTCTCTTCTTCAAATATAGAGCTGCTGTCATCGGAGGCTGTGAGATACGTCTCACTGCCCATGCGGCTACACTGGACCCCTTCCTCTGAGGTGTGGCTGGAAAGGGTGGACGTGTACCTGGACTTGGATCTTCCTTTACCCTCGTCATCCTCATCAGAACTCCAGTCACTCCCTGGAGCCCCAGAATGTTGGGACATGCCGCCATCCGTCACAAAGCTTGTCCTTGTTTTCCGAGTCTGTTCTGAGACACAAGGGGTTTGGTGCAATGTTCTCTGACCTCGGTTGTTTTCTTGAATTTGGTTATCGACAGACTTTTCTGGAATTTCCATTTCTAGAAAAGCACACATTATATTGGCCTGCTGCCTTTCATCATGCAATCTTTCTGTACATTTAGCTTTATGTAACCACACTGTACAAACTGGAATTTTCATATGAATAAAGTCAATTTACATTATCCCTTTTTTAGTCATATGTCTTTTTCTAAACTCAAGTTTGAAACCTATTAAGCTTTCTATAAAACACGGAGCCCTAACCCTTCAATAGAATAGTATCAAAATGAAGTTGCTTTTTAGAAAGAAACATGTTGAAAAAAAAAAAAAAACTAACAATAGTCTAGGGGAGAGATAATACAAGAGCAAAATGAGGAATAAGGCAATGTTGACTATCAAAGAAAGAGACAGCTAAAAAAATGAACAACATTAATTCCATTCTTGAAGCAAAGAAAATGACAACCCTCTTTCTACAAAATTCCAAAATTATCATAAATAAACTTAAACATAATAAATGTAAAGCTATAGTTTAAAAAACAAACTTTGTTCCCAAGCTTCAATACATGAAATATGCAAAACCATGAAGAAAACATACACAGAGAAAAGCCTGACTCACTCTTTTGGTTTAATCATAACTACAAAATGTGTCTTTACAATAAGAATAACACTCTTAAAAACGTCTTTAGATATGGCTGTTTCTGTTTATAACATAATTATTAAAATGAACCACTGACTTCATAAACAGTAAGCTAAAAATTTAGATAGGAGAGTACAAAAGAAAACATGAACACATAGGCAGGACCTTCATAATTACGGATACAGAAGCACGAGAAATACACTCTACAACTTGGTGTCAGGCAGTTTGTTAAATCTGCAAATAAGCAAGAGTTGTAGGACAGGCAACCTATACTCAACTGACTGTTAGAAAGTAGGGAAAAAGTCAAAATGACTTCTCAAAAAGAAAAAAAAAACCCCAAGTAACGACATACAAGCAGGTGTCAAAGGAGCCTTCTGAATGGAAAAACATTATGTAGTTTTCAGAACTTCATAATCAACACAGCTTTGAGAGCTATAATTTTTCTCCTCTGGAGGAAGGAAACAGGAACCGAAAATAGAAGAGGCAAATTCAAGCTTCTCTAAAATAACTGGGAAAAGTCATACTAGTGGTGGCAAAGCCAGCAGTTGCATAATAAAGCAAAATTTAGAGGGGCTTTAAGACTAAAAGTGGGTAGAAATCTGCACACAGGTCCAGGGCTTAAACATCCCGATAAATATTTTCCTCTTTGAGACAATAAAGGGAAAATCAAAGCTGTTACTAAATTGTCCCCTGGTGTTCTTTTTCTTTATAAGTTTGTCACATCATATTTAACTTCATATTGAGTAATAGATAGTTTTTTACACTTTAAATAATGAATAGAAAATTCATACTTCTAATCTGAAACTCAGTTAAAACAAGTACTTGTAGGTATGACTATATACTTTTTAATTTTAAATATTACTGCTACCTACTATGGAAAAAAGTACCAAGTAGGGAAAACCAGTTTTTCCTGTGCTTCACTGGCAAAGAGTCTCAGAAAAAATACAAGATAACTAGATACACAAAGTTAAATGCTGTATTGTGCTTTAGAAATAGTCTCTTACAGCATCAAGTGGTCAAGAAGAAAATAAGGAAAATTAAGCTATATTTGGATTAATCTTAGCAAACGATTTTTCCTTTTTAAAAAATGTCGAAGTAAATTCCTTTAGTCCATAAATACCTTCTATGTCTTTTTCTTCAGTGAACTCAGGTTCTTTAGATGGTATCTTGCTTGTTTCTTCCGATTTTACTACTTGAGGAGGGCTCCTTGCTCGGGATAAAAAGCACCCAAAGGTCAAACTGCTCAGGCGCTGGCCTTCTGAAAGCTTTGGCGTGGAGACAGCAGACAACTTCTTCCCTTGAACTTCTGCAAGATCATTAATCAAAATTAAGACTTGAATTTTTTAAATAACAGTTTGTTAAACAGGGAACCAAAGCATATAAAAACTTGGACAAATCACTCCTTATACTAGGAAAAAAGCTTGAAGTTCATCTTTATTTATGTATAGTAACATGGAACCCTCAGTGTCTAGTCTCACACACCAATATTTAAAATCAGTTTATTTATTTTGAATGTGCAAAATATTTTTAACTGCAAAGAGAAATATATCTAATCCCCTTAAAAATAGTTAATGCTCAAAAAAAACAAACCAAAAAAACCCAAAACCAGCTTATAAACAACTAGAGAGTTACAGCTTCTTGCAAAGTCAAGTATTGGTAAATACCACTCAAGTATTGGTAAAAAATAATTGTTTGGAAATGCTACCATCAGTGAGAAAAAAGGGGCTGAGGTCCTGGTTGCCAAGACAATCCAGGAAAATTTAGATGATCACTGGGGCAAATATCACATGATCACTGGAATAACTTTTTTGCTTAGCTTAGTTTTCAGTATGCTTCTCCTAAGAAACCAGATGAAGGGGCTTGGTCTATGGTGACCACAATATGAAGAGCCTTAATCACATCCTTAGAGAAAAAAAAGGAGGGGACAGTTGTTAGATAGAGAATTTAGACAGCTAGGGTAGTGATTACTCAAGCACCTAAGCATGGGTTTAAGTCATCTTCTGGGACTTGTAGCATTGCTGCTTCTAAGATCAAAAGGTTGGAGATCCCAGTGACAGTAAGAAAAGTTTCCAAAGAAATTACAGCAGCAAAGGGTTAAGTTAAATAGCAACTGATAACTGAGTAGAGTATAGCATTCTAGGAAACCCCAGGGCTTTGTGGAAACGTCACAGAGGATACAAGAAATGCAAGAAAAGGCATAGGGGAGACTGAGTCTGCAGAACTCTGGACCCATCACCCAATAATGCTTTTACCTCTTTTATCTCTTGAGATTCTACAGGGGGGAAAAAAACGTTTTAAAAAGGGTTCTGCTCCTAAATAAAAGTTTGAAAAGCACTATACTGGGCCATGGGTCTAATATGCATAGGCTATCCATACACCCTGCTGATTCACCTCCTCCTCAGCTCAGTGAGCACTTGAGCGTAAGGAGTAGCAAAGTAAGTAAATCTCTGTCTTTAACTTTACCACCTATCCTTAGGCTTTAAAGTTGAAAAGAAAGAAAGTAACCCTAAGCATTGGATAAATGCAAAAGGTTAATTCACATTATAAAATTCTGCTCAAAATATTCAGGTTGCAAAAATTTCAGTCCTTGTTGATCACAATGCTACAGAGTGAAAATGGAAAACAGCAAGATTGATTTTTTAAAAGTAAACATACTTCAGATTAAATGTGCAAATTAGTGTTACCTCCTTTGAGTTATTCACTACTGTCTAGCTATGCTGATATGGATATGTAGCTATTTAAATTTAAGTCAATTCAAATTACATAAAATGTAAAATTCAGTTCCTTGGTTGTGGTAGTCATACATCAAGTGCTCAGTAGCAACAGGCAAGTAAATTCAATTAGGTTGTCTTAGTCAAAGTGCTCGTACCTTGCAGTTTTGACTGTATTGTTCTTATTTCTTCAGTTTGGTTTTGGTTGATCAAACGCAGATTCTGATTCTCCAATTCCAGCTAAAAGAACATAATGGTTTTCTTCTAAACAGGGATAATTTTTCTAAAATATACTAGTAAATTATAGTAATTAGAAAATGTTAATATCTAATTACACATGAGCAAAATACAAAAGAAATAAGTAAACATCAGATGAATTTATCAGCACAGCTTATCACCAAGATTACTACGGCTTTAATATTTTTTTTTAAGAACTAAAAGTTTTCATTGTTTTTCACTCCTATGCTTTTTTCCACAGTAAAATACCAAGTTATTCTAGCATTTAATCTGCCATATAAACTAAATAATGTGTATTTCTCAGATACTGAATACATTAATTTTATGAGATATACACATATATTCTCTATTTAATATTAACTAATGAGAACTAAAGTCAACTAATCAGAATGAGGCTACTTAATACTGATTACCATGAGTCTATCAATGTTTTTATTTTAGAAATACATTAAAGTGAAAGCTACCTATCTCACATATACCAGAAGCCAGCAGCACCACCAACTGATCAGAATTTTGTTTCATTCAGATTTTCTGATGACTTTTCTATTCAAAAGAACTAAAAGGTAAAGAAAAGACAGATATGGCAATAAATACCTCATTCAACTTAACTGTTACCCATTCTTTGATCTTAGCTGCTTTCTCTTCTATTATTTTAGCTTCTTGAATCCTTATTTGTTTCTGAAATAATATTAGCAGTTTGTTTAGTTCAAACATAAGCTCACTGGTCTGGAAATGTTACATCATAGATATAAAAGGCAAGTCCACTACAAACTCTTTCCAAGTTAAGACATCTACCTTCACATTACCAAACAGGAAAAAATGAGAATGACTGTCAGCAGATACAGTAATAAAGGCATACACAAATATTTCTAGTTTTAACATCTGCTATTCTCTTTCTCTGAAAGATCATATACTGAAATCAATCCAGAGAATTTAATCAACAAAATAAACCATTTCTGGAAATGGTCTGGGGTTGAGGACGGTGGAACAGAAGTCAACCAGAGCAGGGAGGGGAGAATGAGACTCTCCTCTGGGGTATGGCTTATTTTCCCCTGGAGTTCTAGTTTTAAAAGATCAAGAAAAAATAAAGACTGAGAAACTCTAGCTCACATCTACCAATTTTTAATTCTGGTCATGGTCACAAAACTACTGGGAATATGACTATCATATAAATCTCAGTGGGTGGGGGCTGAGGCTGAAAACCACTGATCTAAAGGAACGCTGACCCCCCCCAGAGAAATTTTAAAAATACTGAAAATAAACGATTAAACATTTAACAACTTTATAGTGGTTATACTTAGTGATGCTAAATGATCTTCTAAGTAAATAACCCTAATGAAAATTTTCCTAAAGACATTTTTAAAAATAAACTAAATACTATACATGATGTCAATAGTGTACACATTTCTAAGCAGAAGGATTAGTGTCAAACATATATTTAAATTTTAATGTTCTATAAATATTTCCAACACTCTAATAATCTAAAGCAAATATTTGTTTCAAACATTTTACAGACATAAATGCCCACTGATAACCAAGCATTTTCAACTTAAGGAGTATTGTCACATCCAAAAAGCAGTAGATGCTTCGTTGGAATCACCCCGGACTTGAAGTGGATGTCACTTTAACTTGCACCTTTCACCAACAGATGTGATGAAATTCTATGGGTTAACCAAATGAGTAAGATTTCTGATCTAAATTTAGGCTCTCTCTTTTTAATCTTTGCTATTATGTGTAAATGAATGCACATATTTAGAACTCTTTGATGATCAAATTTTTCCTAACCTGCTCTTCAAGTTGCAGTTCCAAGTTTTGAATGATGTCATCTTTTTCCTGTATTAGGATTTCCAGATCTTGACACTTTTTATACAACCTCGTCTCTGATTCACTGGTTTGAATATTAGCTGCTTTTAATTTCTCTTCCATAACTTGTACCTAAAGTCAGAGCATAAAATATTTAAATTATGCATGTACTTAATTTATCATAGTATTAAATTTAGAATTTTACTTAAACATTAAATAGATTCCTAAAAAGTATCATCATAAAAGGGAAATGCTGAACAGCAAATTTTGGGGTTTTTTTTAATTGAAGTATAGTCAGTTTACAATGTTGTGTCAGTTTCTGGTGTACAGCACAATGTTCCAGTCATACATAAACATACATATATTAGTTTTCATATTTTTTTCATTATAGATTACTACAACATACTGAATATAGTTTCCTGTGCTATACAGAAGAAACCTGTTGTTTATCTATGAACTGCAAGTTTTAATGTATTTAACAATTATAAAGTCTGAAGATTATTTTGCCAATTGGTGTTACCTCTGAGATGCATAAGGCTACATTAGAGTCTCAGAATTCACCCCAATGTTCATAGCAGCACTACTTACAATAGCCAAGACACAGAAGCAACCTAAATGTCCATTAACAGATAAACGGATAAAGAAAATTTGGTGTATATATATATATATATATATATACACACACACACAGTGGAATATTACTCAGCCACAAAAAGAATGAAATAATGCCATTTGCAGCAAGATGGATAGACCTAGAGATTATCATACTAAGTGAAATCAGACAAAGACAAATATCATATAATATCACTTATATGTGGAGTTTAAAAAAATGATACAAATGAACTTATTTACAAAACAGAAACAGACTCATGGACACAGAAAGCATACTTGCAGTTACCAAAGGAAAAAGAGGGGAGGAACAAATTAGGAATTTGGGATTAACAGATACACACTACTATACATAAAATAGATAAACAGCAAGGACCTACTGCCTAGCACAGGGAATTATATTCAATATCTTGCAATAATCTATAATGGAAAAGAATCTAAAGAAGAATATATAGCTATCTGAATAGCTGAATCACTTTGCTGTACACCTGAAACAGTAAATCAACTATACTTCAAAAAAAAGATTCTCAGATATTGCTATCATGTAAAGAAATGTACATGTTAAGTAGAGCAATGATAATATGCAAAGTATTTCATACAAGCATAGAATCAGAAAGTTTCCAGCCCTCATTTTTTCATATTTAAACGAAGTAAGAATATCAAGTAAAGAAGGTCAGTGGTGCGATAAAACTCAGGTTGGATGACCCAATATAATAACACATATTGGGGAAAAATTTTGAATTTAGATGAAAAAGATACACATACGCAATGCAAAGCTAAAGGAAAACAAAAGAACCTTAAATCCTCAATGATAAAATCATAGAAAGCAAAAGAGTGTAAGAGTCAAAATATAGGTAGGAGAGTGCATTCCTGAGGTGGATTCTGAGGATTTATTGATTCAATAATTTAATAAATATTCAATGAATACCTCCCAAGTGCCAGGTCTATTCCAGATCCTGGGAAGACACCAGTGAATAAAATAGACCCCCCAAATCTCTATTTGCATTGAAATTACATTCTAGTGGGTAAGAGAGATCACAAATATAGTGAAGACATAAAAATTATACAGTATGTTACAGAATGTAATCAGGAGAATGGGGAAAATAAAACAAGATAAAGGAGATCACTGTATGGCTGGGAGTTGTGGTGCCTCGATTATAAAATCTAAGATGTACTGGTTCTGCTTGGATCTTCTGCAGAACACATTTGGGCACATGAAAGCTTTGAAGGGAATTGTGACATGTTAATGACAATAAGAAAGAAAATAAAGCACTGAGCACAGTACACAATATTAAGACTTTTATTCTATACATTCCAAATAGGTGAGAATGCAATTTTAGCAATGTTTTACATTAAAGGGGGCAAAGAAGAAAAATATGTAAAGCCATTTGAGAAATTAAAGTTGATCATTAAGATGAAAAATCTTAAACTATTAAAACACCTCTGAAAAATCACAATGAACTTACTCAAAGCTCAAAAATACTTGACTAATGAGGGCTCCTAGAAGGAAGGTGTTAAGGTGAGTTTGGTTTTGTTTTTTTAACCATGAATACAAGGTTTCATCTGTGGGTTCACTGCACAAATGTAAATTCAACTCAAATGCCAAAAGTATCCTATTTAAATACCACCCACGTGGCTGGAAGAAATGAAAATAAAAGTAGATCCAAAAAAGAGGAGAAAAAACATATTCCACTATCCAAATGATAACTTTAAGTTATCTTAGGATTTAGATTTTTAAACATAATATAGCAGGCTTTCTGCAGGAACTGCAGACCAAGAGAATGGAGGACAAAGGTCTATATCAGAGATGCTGTCATGAAGAACGGCCAGAGCAGGACAGAGAGCTGGACAGTAAATACCAAGGGTCAGTCTTAAGAGAGTATAGCCAGTTCCATGCATGGTTTCCTGTAGCTGTGGAAGCAGGGAAAGAAGAGTTGAGACCAAGTGCAAAATGGTAGTTCTCCTCCAGGCATAGAGTAATAGATCACATATCTTAAGAAAAACAGAATTAACTAAGTAAGAATAAAAGGAAATAATACCAGACCTACATCTACAGTCTCCTTTTATTAAGTTGGAGCAAGCCACCTTACAGACATTGGACTGCCACATAGAATTGCCCTATTAATTGCTTTAAAAAGGCCTGCAGACCCGAAAAATTATGATTTGTGAGTACTCTTTTTCCCTGAAAAACACAGTCAACCTGAAAGTTGTTCTCATTTTATGAACGGATGCTAGTCAGGGCTCCTTGGCTGCATCTTTGCCTTGTGCAACTGCTTAATTAGACTATTACTTTTAGATAAACAATTTTGCTGGGCAAGAAAAGTATTGATAAAGGTGGAAAAATCTCTTAGGGAGACAGATCACAAAGTAGTTACAGGCAACCTTCTTACCAACTGGTCCTATTCAGACAAAATTCCACAGGATTCACCAGCCTTCCTTGGCAATTAGTGGGAACAAGAGGTCTATAGACGCTAAGAGGCCTACAGAAAAACCAAGCAGCCTTTAAAAATATCTCACCACAAGTACACAGAAAACAGGCCAGATCTTTTCCCATTCATTTAACTTGAACCTATATAAAAATATTAACTACTCGGAGATTGGCCAATTAACAAACACCTACAAATTCAAATTAGCTGTTAACTACACTCTTGCAATTATCTATATGTGGATATCCTCTGGTGAGGAATGTTTTGTATTTTCAGGCTACCTTCCTCCTCTACTTCCAGGAGACCCTCTCGTTACATCCACCACCTTGGCACACTCCTCAGCCACTTCTCGAAAGCCTCGTTGATTTTGAGCTTTTGTGAAGTGAAGGGTTAACTCAGCAGACTTGGGGTGCTCAAAGCCAGAATATTTCAAAAAAGGAACTGGCCCGTTACTGTCTCCTGGGAACTAACCTCTGACCCTTGGAATATTCCGTTTGATAAGGCTGTTTTTATATATCCGAGATATTGGGCCACACCAGACAATTTATGCTAACAATGTGATTTATGGTGAATGCCATTTTTGTTCATTTACCTGGATCATGGGTCACTCTGTATCAGTTTGACCTCTGAAGGAGCTGAAGACTGAGTAGCTAAGGTGGGTTACACACGCATTCCGTTCCTACAGGACTGATCCCCAGACACCTGGGCTCGGCAGAACATCCCTGGTTGGCGATACATTGTATGTGCTATCACACACCACGGACGGGAGGAGCAAGTGCATCCCTGTGCAACCCCACTGCGAGAGGATAACTGGAGGCTCCTCCCCGGTGTCTCCTGGATTCTGTCCTATGTACATTTTCCCTTCGTTGTTAATCTGTATCCTTTCACTGTAATAAACCACAACCATGAGTATAACAGCTTTTCGGGATTCTAAGAGTCCTCCTGGTGAATCATTAAACCTGAAGGTAGTCTTGGGGATCCTGACACAACTCCTAATGCTATTTTCCACTATCTTGCCCATGCAGGAGAAAGCAGAATCTGCAAATATTGTTCCCATTGTAACTGCCCACATCCATATTTCCTTCTTCCCATTTCTAATCTCATCCCTCCCTCCCCCACTACAGGTAATCAAAATGTGACTATATTTCTGAGTGGTAGTTGAAAGTTTCAATTTCTATATAAGCAATGCAACGATATGACAAAGATACTTAATCATTCCAAAATACAATGCAGAAAGAAATTGTTAAGAGTATTTTGAATCCCAGATCGTCTTCCAGTTATTTGAAATTTATTGCAAATTAATTAATCATTCTGATCATATTTTAAACATCATTATTTTGGCAGAGTGTTCCATAATTTATGCAGTCGGGTCAGAACCATTCTCCCTGAAGGTGAAAAGGAACTGTGGTGGATCAAGTAGGTTTCTACGCAATGAAGCAAAACATCACAAGGTCTTGGATGTTAGGATGGTTGAATAGTTAACATTTTTTAAGAACCAAAAATGACTTGGATACTACTAAGAACCAACTTTACAAAAGGCAGATTAGCTCACATATTAGAATGGTCAGAGGGAAATTTAAATCCAGCTTCTACCAAACCTGAATCAAATACAGGCAAGGGATTGAGCCCAGAAGGACAGAATGAAAACCAAACTTCTACAGAGGAAATTATCTACCCCTCTTTGATTAACATAAATTAGTATATTAGACTGGAGTAAACACCTAATCAGATACTTGAGAAGGAATCCTGTGTATCAGTATCTCTCAAATGTGCTATTTGCCACTTCTCTGCCTCACAAGAGTTCTCCTAAGTAGTACTGGGTTGATTTGCACATAGTGCGTTCCGAATTGTGAACAACAATAAAAACATACTACAGTGTTAAGTATAAAGACTGCCAAGATGTCTCTGGAAGAATGTGTGATTTTCTTTGTTCTATAAAGAACTGATTTCATGGTTATGCAGGTGACACCCACCCATTAATAAACAAGGAGAAAAATGTACAAAGCCAAAGTGTAGAGTCGAGCTGGTTTCAGCTGACTATTGCTTTTAGTGGTGAAACATTCTTTCTTGGTTAATATAAATACAGTTTAAGTCTTACGATATGGCTCAATGACAAAGGACAAGCTGAATTTAAGTAACATAAACAGCAGATAAGTCACAGTCCCATGGAAACTGTTAAAGATAGCAAAGGATTCAGTTGCTCTAAATTAAAAATATTTACTTAGTCTTGCAAAGGCAAAAAAAAAGGTAATATAATCAGTGCCTTAGAATTCATCTGCTGTTTATATTTCCTGTTAACTTTTAGAATCATTATGAAATATTTAAGAAAAAAATTATTCTAAAGCATAGCAAAACAGGTACTGTATAAATTTAAAGTGTTGCGACAAAAAGAAATATCTACAGATTTTCCTAAATTATATGGAAGCTCTGGGAGATTTGTAGTTTTCATTCTTTTATGGTGGGGAGGGGGGAGAGTGTTGATTTAAGGCAGTATGCATAAACAACCAATCATTGTATCTTTTTGCTTAAAAATGTAGCACATAGAATTAAATAACTTTACACCTGATATCCTCAAAAGACAGCTTCAAAGAAGAAATTCTTCCTATTAACTTATCAAGATCAGTGGTTGGGCCCTGATAGCTTCCCCCACCCAGAGGGGTGGGGGAATAAAAATCACAAATAAAAAATACTTAAACTTAGTTTAATTTTCAGAGCTAAACACATTTGCTGCATATGTGAATTCAGAACTTTAAGAAAAGGCAAAATCATCCTGAATTTCTTTCCTTTTTTTCCTATAATATGGGCAGTTAAAAGAGAGAAAGGGAAGGGAAAGCTAGGGAAGAGCAGACAGACGTACGGAGACAGCCATGGGTACAGATAAACAGAGATGTCAACAGGGAAGGCCAGAGTCAGAAGGGGAAAGATAAGGAAGGAGACATGAAAGTCAGAGAGGTGGACAAAATGCAAACGTGTGCAGCAAGGCGTGGGGCTGAACAGGGACACACATATAGGGCCCACTACAGAAAAACACACTTGGCATAGAGAGACATAAACATAGGAGTCTTTCTTTTAGAATAAAGGTGATCTTTCATGACTTTACTATTAATTATTGGCTTTTTATAGATATAAGTAGAAATATTACTATTTGGTCCCATCAGCTAAAGAATATAAAATACAAAAAAAAAAAAAAAAAAACAAGCAAAGTATACATCCTTACCATTACTACTAGTACTTGTAGCAAAACCTATATTTGAAGTTTTAAAGAATTATTGGTAATTTCCTGGTGTCGTGATGGCACTGTAGTTATGATTTTTAAATCTTTATTTTTAGATGAGTTGCTGAAATACTCATGGGTGGAATGATATGTTATCTAGGATTTGTTTCAAAATAACCCAGTGTAGGGGTGGGGAGCGAGCAGGTGGGTGGAGGTATAAACTAACAGTGAGTCAACTAACTGTTGAAGTTGATGATAGAGGTTCATTATACTATTTTCTCTACTATTGTAGTGGGTGAAATTTTGCATAACAAAGTTTTAAGATCTTCAAGAATAACTAATTTAAGAAAATCAAGTGTTAGGTTATATTGGGTTTATTTAGAAATTTGTCAGGCCACTAAAACAATCTCCTGTATAAAATTAAAATTTTTTAGGCGAAAACAAGATTTGGTACTACTCAAATTGAAGGAAAGAAACATTAAAACCTTAGAGTAAGTATAAGAAATTTAATATGCACTTCTTGGAATAAATACTTTTGTATTTAAGACTTTTGAAATTCTTGACTGAATCTTTTTCATAAAATGTGAGGTTATCAATTTAGGCTCCTTAGACAAACTTTAAGGCTGGTGGGCTCATCCAAGCCACTCATTTTACCACTATACTGTTGTCAAGGCTCAGAAAGGGTTAAGTGACTTACTAAAACATTACTTTTAAATAAAAGTAGTACCAAAAACAAACACAAGAAAGTATAAAAATATAGAAGAAAAAACCCAATCATCCATAATTCCACAAACCTGTTAAATTTTGGGTGTTTCCTAATAGCTTTTTTTCAACTCTTAGGTTTGACTTTTCTCTCCCATACCTATTAGCATATTAAGTATAAAATTTTGTGTATATTTTTCCTAATGTAACTCTACGCATTTTTCCATATTTGTATATATCCTTTGTAATAATTATTTTAATGGTTCTTTAACATTTCATGGAGTAGACACAGTTCACTTACTCTTTGTCCTACAAAACAGCATTCATTTTATTTCCAACTCTATTACTATAAGGCTGCCTTGAACATATTTACACATAAAATTTCATTACGGTTAGGGATAAAAGTCACATTTGATTTTTTCAGAAGTGAGATAAAACTTCCTGATGGAAGCATTTTTGTCCTTTTGAAAATTTGTCATGGAGCAAAATGATGTTAGAGTCTCAATTTTCTCTATGAATCCAGCTCATGAAGAGTCAACATGATACGATGAACAGGAGGGCTGAAGACTACTTTCAGGAGACTGTTTTGGGCAAAACAATGTTTACATTGGTAGAGGCAGAAAACAATTTTTTCAATAAAATGATATCCTACCTGTTGAAAAGCCTTTTCTGCTTGACGCTCAGCATCGATAACTTGTTTCTCAAGCTGCTGCATCTGTAAAGTAGGGGAAAATATTTTAAAATTTCGTATATCCCTTTTGGAATTCTTTAAGAATATTTAAAGTAGTTCAGTGGATACGAATAGCATACAATTTAACACACTGAAGGCTCTTTCAGAGTATATTTTTAAACTGATCAAAAAAAAAAAAAAAACCCAAAGGTTTTATCCTTTTAATACAATGTAATATGTACTATATGAGTCTTCATCAATAGAATTTTCTTCATTGGACTGTATGTTAGAAATTACTGGGCAATAGTATTAAGAATTATAATTAAATCTAAGCGAATAGTAAGACCTCAAAGTCCTATTTTGATTTGATGATCAAAAAGTCCCAATGCCCAAGATTGTAAACTGACTTTACTTCAAAAAAAAAAAAAAAGTCCCAATGATATCAGAAAGTGGTGTATTCTCATAAGCTCCGTAGATGGGATGTTTAAGTCACGACTAAGTAGTTTTAATTCTTATAGATTGTGATGGAAACAGTACAGAAGAGACTCTAAATAAATCCACAAACGTCCACAAATGCATAGGGCACAGAGAATGTAAAAGTTGGTTGGTTTTTTTTTTTTTTAAGTTCTGTGGAGAATAAAAAGTTCAGAGATTTAAAGTAAAATACTAAAATAAATATTACAAGTAAAATAAACAAAAGTCTTATGAAGGACCCAATGCAGATTAATATAAGAGGTGTGAACCAAATACTGAATACACAAACGTGATGTAAAACTAAATTTCAAATTCGTTTTTTCTGAGTGTTGAAGTCTGGTCAGCCCTAGAGCCGTCTGTGGCTTGATCTGTGTTCATTATCAGTTTTATTGTTGGTTGATACTCCCGGACGCCCAGAACTTCTAGAGCATCTCAAACTCACAGGACTCTGGGTAACTCTGGGTACCACCCCATAGCCAATACGCCGGCCCCGCCCCGCCCCCTTCTCGAAACCACCAAGAAGCGGCCCACGGCAGCTAGAGCGGCCCGCAGGGAGCGTGGCCATTGGCTCCGGACGGCTTGGGCGACAGATTCCACCTATGGCTGCGTTTGACCTACGCGCGCTGTCCTCAACGCCTGAAAGATGGTTTCCTGCTACAGGTGTATCATTTCTTAAGGGTATGCTGGTTGGGAGCACTTGCTGTGTTTTTATAACTATGTTTGGGCAAATTAACATGCGACACAGAGGTAGAACTCAAGACCACGCGCATCATCACCTCCGCCTACCTCACACAAAAGATTTCTTAAACATTTCCGAAGTGCAACGCATGGAGCTTAGCAAAAATATCCGTATTTACTGTATCATCCTTGGAGAATCCAATGATGAGCATTATTGGGCTGTACTGAAAGAGACTTGGACCAAACACTGTGACAAAGCAAAGCTCTACAATACTAAAAATGATAATTTGTTTAATAAAGAAAATGACAAGTGGACACAGATGAGGAAAACTTACCAACATGTCTTTGAAAAGCATGGGGACAACTACAGCTGGTTCTTTCTTGCACACCCCACTACATTTGCTGTCATTGAAAATTTAAAGTATCTTCTGTTTACTAAGGACGCATCACAACCTTTCTATCTGGGTCACACTGCAACATCTGGCGACCTCAAATATGTGACTATGAAAGGAGGAATTGTCTTAAGTATGGAGACTCTGAAAAGACTTAACAGCTTTCTTAATAAGACTAAAAAGTGTGCAGAGCAAAGGGCCTTTTGGGAGTCATCTGCAGATATGCAGCTGGCAGTCTGCCTGAAATACGTGGGAGTTCTTGCAGAAAATGCAGAGGACTCTGAAGGAAGAGCTATATTTAATACAAAACCAATTGCACATCTTATTAGAGAGACAATGTCTAATAACCGTCAGCCAGTAGTAGAAGGCTGCTGTTCAGATATGGCTGTTACTTTTAGTAGACTGACTCCCCAAAAGATGACAGTAATGATGTATGGTGTGTATCGGCTCAGGGCATTTGGACATTATTTCAATGACACACTGATTTTCTTGCCTCCAAATGGTTCAGAAAATGACTGAGGGCTGGGGAGTAACAGAACTGTGCTGTCCAAGAGCACTTGAAATGTGGCTAGTCCAAATTGCGATGTGGTGTAAGTGTAAACTACACACTTCACTCAATACTATATTATTTGAAAACCTATTACAAAAAGTATAAAAGCTTCAGCAATTTTTCATAGTGACCTACATTGAAATGATAATCCTTTGGAATATGATGCATTAAATAAGACATAATATTAAAATTAATTCCATCTGTTTCTTTTTCATTAATGTTATTAGAAAATTTTTAATTACATATGCCTCACTTTACATATCAGTCTGATCTCAGACTTCCAGACTCCAGAATTGTGAGAAACAAATTTCTGTCGTTTATAAACTAGAGTCTGCGGTATTTTGTCATAGCAGCCAGAACAAGGACCATACAAATATAGTCAGGTTTCTCTTTCTGAAATGTTTGCTTTCTAGTGGTAACAATGAGGACAGTAGCCTTGTCTGTTTGCTTCACTGTTACATACCCTAATACAGGCTTTATACATACGAGGTATTTAACGTATTATAGATTATTGAATGAAATTACATATGTCAAGTACTGTGCCTATAAGAAGGAACATTATTTTTACTACTGCCAATTAACTTTCTTTCTGCTACCTCTTTCATTGAGAGGTGAGGTCTACTGCCTCTTCTCTTGAACTGGGAAGGCTTTGTGACTTGCCTTGACCCACAGAATGCAGTGGAAGTGACACAGTGCCATTTTGGATTTAGCCTTTAAAACATATTTATATGTAAAACATATCTGTATTCTTTATTTTTATGAAAACACATCTATATTATAAATTAAAAGTCTGCTGCTATTGCAAAGCCATGGCAGACTAAGGAGTTGTTGAGGGCTAAATTGTTACTACAACTGAAAGATTTCCTTTGGTTGTATTTATCATCCTACCCAAAATGTGATACTAGCAAATCCTATCTCAACACATCCCCACACTACCTGAGGCTTTTAAAGTAAGTAGTTTTATGGTGATGTTGTAAAAACCATTAGTTCTAAGACAAGATGGGATGATTGAAGTCTTTCTGGTTGCCTGACATTTTCCCATTCGATAGCTTCTAATGGACTTATACAATATTTAGCATCTTCTAGTATTCATCAAAGCTGAATAATTACCTACATTCCAAGAGCTTGCTTTGAAAACTTTGACTAAAGGTGCCATTATTTATTTTAGAAAATGCCCATTTTCTAAAGTGCTCTCTAAAGAAAAGTCAGTGCTGGCTATCCTAACAGCTTCAGCAGATTCTGTTTTTGATACTCAGCTCTCCATTGGTATTGGCTTCCTGTTCTTTCCCTCACCAAACTCCCACCACAATACTACCCTATATATAGTTTTTTTTTTTTTTTTGGTAATTATCACCAACTCCCTAATATTTCCTTGCCATATTCAGTTTCAAATTCTACTGTTACAGTATAAAGTATTTTTGCTGACCTTTCTTTTTAAAAAGAGTTAAGAATAACTACTTAAAAGAACAGAAATTCAGTTTATAGCTTCCAAAGTATCAGAGAGGGAAAAAAAGCATGGGAGGGGATAGGTAAAGAAAACTCCATCTACATGATATATAGAAATAGAAAACATTTATTATGATTTCAGATGTATTTAAAGAGATCACGTTAGGTCAGAAAACAAGTCTTAATAAATTTAAGAGGACTGAAATCATATCAAACATCTTTTCTGACAACAAAGGTATAAAACTAGAAATTTTTTGCATGAAAAAAACTTGAAATTCACAAGTATGTGGAGATTAAACAACATGCTACCAAAAAACAAATGGGTCAAAGAATAAATCAAAAGAGAAATTTAAAAAAATACCTTGAGACAAATGAAAATGAAAATGGAAGATACCAAAATCTATGGGATGCTGTAAAAGCAATTCTATGTGGGAAGTTCACAGCAATAAATGCTACCTCAAGAGACAAGAAAAGTCTCAAATAAACAACCTATCTTTACACCTCAAGGAACTAGAAAAAGAACAAATGAAACCCAAAGTTAGTAGAAGGAGGGAAATAATAAAGATTGGAGCAAAAATAAATGAAACAGAGATTAAAAAGACAGTAGATAATATCAATGAACCTAAGATATGATTCTTTGAAAAAAAATAAAACTAACAAACCTTTAGCTAGACTTACTATGAAAAAAAGAGAGAAGACTCAAAATATAAAATCAGAAATGAAGGAGATATGATCACTAATACCACAGAAATCCAAAGGATCATAAAAGACCAATATAAATAATTATATGTCAACAATTTGGGCAACCTAGAAGAAATGGATACATTTCTGGAAACATACAACCTACCAAGACTGAATCATGATGAAACAGAAAATCTGAACAATTAGCAGTAAGGAGATTGAGTCAGTAATCAAAAACCTCCCAACAAACAAAAAAGTCAAGGATCAGATGGCTTCACTGGTGAATTCTGTCAAACATTCAAAGAATTAATACCAATCCTTCTCAAACTATTCCAGAAAAAATAGAAGAGCAGGGACCTGTTCCAAACTCTTTTTGTGAGGCCAGCATTACTCTGATACCAAAACCAGACAAGGATGTTACAAGAAAAGATACTTGTGATTTGACAGGACTGTTATATGAAAGCAAATACCATGCTGCCTAGGGACTCATTATTCCCAGAAGAGAATCCTCCTACACCACCTCAGGGGAAACATACCACAAGAGGAAGGTCAAGTGGCAGGAACTCCAGACAGAAATGCTGTATCAGGTAGAGGCAGCCTTAGGTTACGTGGGCCATGCTGAAAGGGAAAATTCTTCATACTTTTCACCTTTTCCTTTTCACTGAAAATCTAACCTGTAGGAAATAACATTCACTTCAACTGAAAAAGAAACTTTCTCTTTCCCTCCCTGACTCAGAAAATGAACTAGTAATACTGTAAAGTAGGAAAACTACTTAAATCTCAGCTTCCCTGAAGAGTTTATGTTTGGCATACTAGAGATATTTCCAACACCATTCCTTAAATTCCTCTAAAGACCTCTCCCACTTACAGCAGAATTTGCCCAAGACTCCAATAAGGCCTTTTTCTTTACAAGCTTCAATATTCAAAGTTACTTGGAAATTGTGATGGAAAAAACCAAATAGGTGAAAAAAATAGTTAAAAAAATCCATAATGTATTCTCCTAATACATCTCCAAAAATATATAAGGGGCATATAATTGAAATCCACCTTTAATTATAAAAAAAAAAATCACTCTGAGATCCTTTCACACATTTTTCCTTAAAAAATCCAGAAAGATGTCTCCCATCAATCTATAATTACTGGTTTAAATCATCTCCTTGTACACTCAACCAGTGTGTCCAGGCAGAAGGATAAACTTCTGTGTGCCAGGAACTCTTTTAGCTGCATCACACAAAAAAGTGTGAAAGAGCTAAGGTTTCATGTCAGCTCTGCTGTTGTTGGCTGTGCGACACTGGGCACACTACTCGGATACTCTTAGTCTTCATGTCAACATCTTGAAATTGGGGGTAACAATAGTTATCTCATAGAGTTACTGTGGGGTTTAAACCAGTTAATGGCTGTAGTCCAGGATTAGGAATCATAGTTGGCACCTAGTGTTAGCTACCTATAGTCAGAGCCAAGAAAACAGAGTTGAAAACAAGAACTATAGCAGATAGGAAAAGTTGGACAGAATTTCTGGCAAAGAGCTGAAGAATCAAATGAGTATGCTCTCAAGACTCTTCCGTCTTAAGCCTGCATCCACCCAGAGGGAAGGTATGGAGAACTGTTAGGAAGAAGCTGTGGAGGCAAAATGGTTCTAATGCAAAACCAAAGGCTATGTATGGATGGGATCAGACTAGCCACTGGAATGCAATATTTGACTCAAGCTGGCATGCAGAAGCAATGCAATAGGGTTTGCTTTGGAAAATATGTACTATTATGTAAACTGTTACTACTGCATACATACGCACATCTTAACTTACACAGACACCTGCTGCCAAGCAGAGATGGATTTATACATTGTGTGACTAATAGGAGAAGACAGAATGGATGAGTAAGTAAGAATATCAGAGAAAGCAAGGTATGTGGTAATAAAACTAGATTAGAGATGCCATATAGGGTGATGGCTAAGCATTCAAGCTCTAAAAACAAACAAAATGCCTATTTTCAAATCTGGGCTCCATCACTTACATTTCAGCATGAACTCAGACAAGTTAAATAACTTTTATGTACCTTAGTTTCCTCCTGTGTAAATATGAATAATATTTGTACCTACCTCACATGGTTGTTATAAGGATTAAAGAGTTAATACACAAAAAGCACTTAGAAGATTGCCAGGCACATAGAAAACATCAGTTTCCTAATTTATAAAATGGGAACAATAAAGCTTCTTACTTCATAGGTTGTTATAAGAATTAAATAAATCCTACCTGTAAAGTGCATGGTACATAATAAATCAATATTTGGTATTTTTATTAAAACATGGCTGAGTACCAAAAATAATCTTTAATCCAGAGAAAAACATTTCATAATGGAATATAACAGAAAATACTGTGAAACAAGCGTTATTCTCATTTTGGTGTTGAATATATTTACTGGGAAACCATGAGTAACTTGGCATACTTATCCAGTTTCCACTGTATAAAACACATCTGAATCATTCCATCTCTTAGATCTGTCAAAAGATTTAAGACAGATACAAAATACAGAAGACCAAAAAAAAAAAAGAAGAAGAAGAAGAAGAAAAAGAAACCACAACTAAAACAGCAATTCTGAAATAATAGTCCTCTCAATATTCATTCACTGACAAAGAAAATCTAATAATATAAATTAATAATCAAAAAACAATTTACAATTTTACTTACAGAGAAAATGACACTTTTAAAATTTAAAAAATGCGCACTCACAAAGAAATTTGTTGCAACAAGTCTGACAAACAGAACAAATGTTGCCATTAAATTTAGAATTTAAAGGTCAATTAATTGGAACCCAAATAAGCATAACTTCTTATAAAGAAAGTCCATAAGGAGACTAGGCGAGCACAGTAGTCAAGGGAACTAAGAAAATTTGGAGGAGGCTGTGGTCAAGAGTGGGCCAACCGTTGAGAGGCTAGGGCATCTGGGATGCCTCAGAGGTGCCCGTGAAGTTTAGCAACAAGGTTATAATTGGAAATCTTGACAAAATTATTGCATGGGGGGCTGGGATTGTGGAAAATACTAGACAAATCAGAGTATAACCTGGGAAATGATTTTTATAGAGAGGAGCAAACAGCACAAGTCACGTATATACCCTGAGTTAGGATAGGCTTCCCCAACTTGGAGATATTCACAGGGCAATTCTTTTCAAGTTATAGTTTTTATTCTAATAACAATAAAGAAAGCAAATTGATATTGGGGAATTCATTCCACAAAGCCTATTACTGGGTCACTGTCTGACCCAAAGTGAATAGGATAACTTTAATCTTTCCATCCAACCGATGTAAAAGCTCAAAAATTTAAGATGCTATATATAAACGTTTGAACTGAATGATGTTTTACTGGACTTTATTAGAATTCTTCTGTGCTAAGAGATTTTGGGCTAGCAATGAAAGGAAGGTTTAAGACAATTTTTGGAGATGTGATATGTGTACCAGTCTCTACCCAAAAAAGATTATGCAGACTAGAGTTTAAGAAACCACCTATAAGTTCTTTTGATCAGTTCTGAACAACCATTAGTATCATTTATCCAACCATACAGACAGCATTGTTCAACAGAAATACAATGTGAGATGTATATATAATTTAAAATTTTCTAGTACTCATGTTAAAAAAGTAAAAAGAAATAGGTAAAATTAAATTTAAAACTTTCTATTTAATCTAATATCTAAAATATTATCTTTTCAACATGTAATCAATATAAATATTATTATTAGATATTTTACATTCTTTTTTTCATACTATATCTTTACAATCCAGTGTGTATTTTACATTTCCAACACATCTCAATTTGAACTAGACTCATTCCAAGTGCTCATAAGCCCCTTGTGGCTAGTGCCTGCCATATTGGACAGCGCAGGTCTAGAATCCAAGCTTGCCAGAAATAGGACCATGGGTTGTCTAATTCACAGATGTAACTTTGGCATTAAGAACAGGGTCTGGCACAAAATCAGCCCTCAATGAATATTTATTGAATGAATAAAAAATGAGTTAATCTATAGGTTTTATACACATACACGTGAAAAAAACCTCCTATGACATAAATTAAATTTTAATCACATGATTAGTACTATTAAGAGAAGCATATAGTTATATTAATTCAATTCTAGCCCAGATGATAGTTTAGTGATATATAGTTAGTCAACACAAATTCCTAAATAGGTGGCATACTTCCAAATGCAGTATAAACACAATCTACTATCAATAGGGAACATTCTTCTATAATCACTTTAAAGTTGATTTTCCTAAACATTTAGTAGATCAAAATGCTGTCACACTTCTCTAATAAAATCAAATAAGTTATAGTTGTTCTCTCTGGAATAAATGAACTCCACCTTCATCAAATATACACAATTCTTACATATTCCACTAGTATTTGCAAAGAAGTGTTTTTTGTCTTAATGTCCAATCCATTCTAAAACTGGCAGAAAAATATGCCAAATACAGCCTCAGATCCCTGACGAAAAGCTAAATTATATTCATTACTTAAGAAATGTTTACTCCCTAAAGTACTGGGGCTATTTCATACAAATGAAGTGGGCCCCAAATAGCTGATGTTTACTAACAAAGGTGAGGGAGAAAAGCTTACCTTCTCTGCTAAGAGCTCTCTTATCTTGCTTGCTTGAACTCTAAATTTCACGAGCTGGGACTCCAGGGCTACACATCGTTCTTTCCAATCTACTGGTCCTTCTGTCTCAGAGAGCTCTGCCATATTTATTCTAGAAAAGAAAGCATTCAAATGGCATAATACCAATTAGCATTTAAGAGAATTCATTAAATCACCCAATGTACACATTCTAGTCACCATCTAATGATATCTAGACACAAGTTTTTTGAATTCTAAGATAAATTCCAGAACTGGTGACAGACAAGAGGCTAGGGTTGGAGGTCCAAGTGGGTTACGTAAACTTTCTGTGTAACTTTTATCCTTTCTACATCTCAGCTTTTTCAACCTAGGAAATGGGAGATGCGATAATAACAAATCATCCTTCTTCATGAGTATGTTTAAGGAACAAATTAAATATTGATGTTCTCAACAGCACTTTGGACAATATAATAGCACCAAACAGAGTCATTATTTTAGCTCTCCTCAACGAATTTTTAAAAATCTGTCAGCTCATAATTTTACCATGTTCTTAAACTTACAGAATTGTTATAGTTTTGATTCAATTAGGAGCATGATAGAATAATCTGAAGAAACTGCATATCGGTGTTGCAATTATGGCTTAGAGTTATATTATAATTATTCCTCACCATCACACTAAATTTGTCCAGGTCCAGGCTATCTTTCAAGCCAAAAATCTTTTGGCATATTTAAATGGGCAAAGTATTATGATCCTGGACAAGTTTGCACAATTTTTATTTGGTGCAAGAAGAGAAAACATATAAATACGAAATTTGGAATCATCTACATAAAGTAAACCTGGAATCAGTGTTTTCCATGATATTAACTTTCCCTTTGGAGGAGATTAATCCCTGGGAGAAGCACTATCAGGGGTAAGCCAAGAGGCAGGGGAACTGGCTCTGAAATTCTAAAGTGCAAAAAACTATTGCCTGATTTTGAAAGCACGACTGTTTCTAGCTCTGGGATTCATTAAAGTAGTTTTAAATGTTTGTTAATGTTTTATCAGGCCATTTTCATAGATGGCTTGATAGTGTATTTCTGAATTGCCCTTGCAATGAACTGACAGAATCTGCATTAGGAATGGCTCTCCTGGAGAGAGAAGCCAAGCCCTACTTTTGGAACATATGTGACAGCAAAACTCTCAGACCCCAGGATGGAACTGCAGTTGAAGTGTACTATTCTGTTCTTTTGTTTTACAAAAATATTAACCAAGTTTATTTTCCCAGTATTTAGTGTAATACAACCCTTTCCTAAACCTATACCAGTTTTTAAAACCTGCAAAAGATTATTTTTCTAGCATAAATATTGTTTTGTGCTTAAATCAGTGTTCACATTAACACTTACATTATCACTCAATAATTTAGAAATAAATATAAGCACAGCTATTCTACAAAGGCTACAACTTTATTAACAGCTCCCCCAACATCTCAAAGCCTCCAGATGCTTTTAAATTCTAGCTGTAATTTAAGGGAAACTTATTGTAGACCTAGAAATCGTTCTCTTTTCATTTCTTTGTTTTCTGAGTTTTTTCCTAAGGATATTAGCATTGTTAGTGACCTTTTCATTACCCATATCAGCATTTATTATCAATGATTTAGAAGTAAATAAGGCACTTTGTCAGTCACAAGTTTTTTCTCAAGTTCTGCTACTACTTCATTTCTCTCCTCATTAGCTTTCGAGTGGACACGGAAGAAAACACAGGTGAAATATTAAAAATAAAAAGCAGTCCTGAAATGGACATCCTTAAACCTTGAACCAGCCTTAAACCCTGCCCAGAAATGTAGGGACATTCCTCTATCTTAACCAATAAGAAGAGTCTATTTCATGTTGGTCAAATTTTGTTCCACATTTAAAATAACCTGTTTATGTTCTACTGTAAAATTTCTACAGTTTTAAAAAATAACATGAACATATTTTTTAACAAACGAAAATCGCCATAGGAATAAAAGACAAAAATCATATGATCATTTCAACAGATGCAGAAAAAAAATTTGACAAAACCCAATACCCTTTTATGATAAAAACATTCAAAACTAGCAATAGAAATGAACTTCAACCTGACAAAGAGCATAGCTAACATCACACTTAATAGTAAATGACTGATTCGCCTAAGATCAGAAACAACATAAGGATGTCCTCTCTCGCCACTTCTATTCAACATCATACTGGAGGGTCTAACGAGGGCAAGGAAATTAAACAAAAAGCATATGGATTGGAAAGGAAAAACTGAAACAATTTCTATTTTAATATGTCATAATCCTATACATAAAGAATTATAAGGAATCCATAAAAAAACTATTAGAACTATATGAGTTCAGCAAAGTTTCAGGAAACCAGATCAATATACAAAAATCACTTGTTTTCCTGTACATTAGCAAGGAAAACTTCAGTAATGAAATCAAGAATATATTCCATGTATGAAAACATCAGAAAGAAGTAAATACTTAGGAGTAAACTTAACAAAAGATTTGTTCTCTTTAAACTACAAAATGAGAGAAGTTAAAGAAGACTCAAATAAATGGAAAACACCCCACATTCATGGATTGGAAGACTTATTATTGTGAGGATGGCAAATACTGGCAAATGAATATACACATTCAGTGCAATCCCTGTCAAAATTCCAACTGCATCTTTTTCAGAAATTGACAATCTAATCCTAAAATTCATATGGAAATTAAGGGAACCCAGAATAACCAAAACAATCTTAAGAAGTTGTAGGACTCACATATTCCAATTTCAAAAATTACTACAAAGCTGCAGTAATCAAGACTGTGTGGTACTGGCATTAAAAAAAAAAGACATAGACCAATGGAATAAAATTGTAAGTACAGAAATAAGGAAATAAGAAATAAGGGTGGGGGCAAAATAGGTGAAGGGGATCAGGTGGTACAAACCTCATGTTAGTTGTATAATAAATAAATCACAGGGATGTGATACACAGCATAAGAAATATGGTCAATGTACTAACTTCGTACGGGGACAGATGGTTGCTAGACATATAGTGGTGATCACTTCATATATAGTATACCTGAAAACTAACATAATATTGTACATCAATTATATTTCAATTAAAAAATTGTATCTGTAATAACCCTACTTCCAAATAAGATCACATTCTGAGATACCAGGGGTTAGGATTTCAATATATCTTCTTTTTGTGTGTGTGTGGAGGCAGAGTGGGGTGCGGGGAGCAATTAAATCCATTTTTTAAAAATACAGAAATAAAGCCTCACATTTAGAGTGAACTGATTTTTGACAAGGGTGTCAAGACTATTCATTCAATGGAGAGTGAATAGTTTTTTCAGTAAATGATGCTAGACAACTGGATAGTCACATGTAAAAGAATGAATATGGACCCAAGACATCATACCATATGTAAAAATTAACCCCAATTGGATCAAAAACCTAGATTTAAGAGTCTAAGCGCTAAACTCTTAGTAAAAAAAAAATGGGCATATGTCTTTGTGACTTTGAATACTCGACAGTTTCTTAGATATGACAACTAAAGCATACATAAAAAAATAAAAAATAAATTGAACTTAAAATTAAATAATTTCGTGCTTCAAAGGACACCATATAGAAAGTGAAATGACAACCCACAGAATGGGGAGAAATATCCGTCAATCATATTATCTGATAATGGACTTAAATCCAGAATACATGAAGGATTCTTACAACTCAATGATAAAAAAAATATAATTAAAATGTAGGTGAAGGATCTAAATAGATATTTCTCTAAAGAAGACATACAAATGGACAATAAGCACATGAAAAGGTGCTCAACATCATTAGCTATAAGGGAAAATGCAAATCAAATTCACAATGACAAACCACTGTACACCAAATAGGATGGTTATAATAAAAAAGACATGTAACAACAAGTGTTGGTGAGGATGTAGAGAAATTGGAACTCTCATATACTGCTGTTGAGAACATAAAAATGCTACAGCTGCTTTGGAAAATAGTTTAACTGTTCCTCAAAAGTTTTAACATAAAGCTACCATATGTCCCAGCAACTCCAATGCTAAGTATATACCCAAGAGAATTGAATGCATTAGTCCACACCAAAACTTGTATACAAAAGTTAATAGCAACATTATTCAAACAGCCAAAAAGTAGAAACAAATCAAGTATCTATCATCAGATGAATGGATAAACAAAAGAGGTATATCTATACAATGGAATCTTACTCAGCCACAAAAAAGGAATAAAGCAATAATACATGCTACAACAATGGACAAACTTTGAAAATATTACCCTATGTGCCAAGTAAAAGAAGCTAGACACAAACAGTCACATATTGCATGATTCCATTTATATGAAATAGGCAAATCCCAAGAGACAGAAAGTAGCTTAGTGGTTGCCAAGGGCTGTGAACAGAGAGCAATGGTGATCAACTACTAACGGGTTTGGGGTTTCTTTTTGGAGTGATGAAAATATTCTAGAATTAGATGGGGCTGTTGGTTGCACAACCTTGTGAATATAACAAAAACAACTGTACTGCACACTTTCAAAGGGTAGATTTTATGGTTTGTGAATTATACCTCAATAAAAAAAGAGCATATATTTACAAATGAGTAAAGAAAAAGTAATAGTTTAAGTGAATATATAAATAATAATCCATTGTTTGCGGTTATCCCTGCCAAGAATTCCACCATTAACTCAAATAATTTAGAGTTAACTGTTAACCCAAAGTACGACAAGTATCAGACATATATCTTACCAAGAATACTCTGCTATGAAAACAACACATCAGATAAATTCTGTTAAACATATCTATTTACTTTTTAGTTACACTAATTACATATTTTACAGTGAAGTAGCAAAACCTTAAGAATATTATTGGCATTTAATATCTGCATTCTCTATTTTTTAACATTTTTTATTGATTTATAATCATTTTACAATGTTGTGTCAAATTCCAGTGTTCAGCACAATTTTTCAGTCATTCATGGACATATACACACTTATTGTCACATTTTTTTCTCTGTGAGTTATCATAACATTTTGTGTATATTTCCCTGTGCTATACAGTGTAATCTTGTTTATCTATTCTACAATTTTGAAATCCCAGTCTATCCTCCATTTTTTTTGCATTCCCTATTTTTAAAATTTCAGAACAACAAGATTGGTTGGCTACTAGTCTATTCTGAGGTCTAGACACCTGATTTCCTCATTTCATTCCGCAATTTCAGTTAGTATAAAGTAACTGCTGTATTAATTCACCATCTTGAGTGAAGATTCTAATTTTGAACGAATGTCCACCATCTTTTTCCACTACCACTAATTTTATAAAGCCTAACGATATAACTTTGGGAGCTACAACCACGTGCTAAATAAATATCACTTCTAAATTTTGAATTTGAAAGTAATCTATCTTCACTGCAGCAGACAGGAAAAAGTCTTGGGTTTCCAAATACCCCCAATGACTCTTGGAAACAGTCACTGACACAAAATAAACTGTTTACAATTGTGGAGTGAATGCTCTTTTTTCCTGAATCTTTAACTTCCTGTTTCTCTTCCAAATCCCTAAAGGGAAAGAAAAAGAAAAGAAAGAATTCATCTACTTTGGCTTACCCCAGTGAAGCACAGGGCAGCCACTCATATTCTTTAATTCTCTTCTCTTAAGGGTCAGCTTTACTTGGTCAGGTAACGTGTGTGTGTGTGTGTGTGTGTGTGTGTGTGTTTCTAAAGCATTCAGGTAACGTGTGTGTGTGTGTGTGTGTGTGTTTCTAAAGCATTCAGGTAACGTGTGTGTGTGTGTGTGTGTGTGTGTGTGTGTGTGTTTCTAAAGCATTCAAGATGTCTTTCTTGACCACACTGAGGCTTGCCTTGTTTAAGGAACCTCCCGACCATCACCCAACACCACTCGGGCAAAGCCTGCCCGTCGGTGGCACTGCTAAGAACCGTGCTCCTCACTCCACAGCTCCTCGGGGTCACACACAGCTGTGTGGTCGAGGCTTGCAACTGGCATTTTCACAAAAAAAGCAGTGACCTGCAGGTAGCACAGCACTACGGCTTTTCCAGCGTAAGTGGCTCAACTTCTCTTTCCACTGCGTTTCGCACATCAAAATCTACGGCTCAAGTGTTCCATCTTTTAAAAAGTGGTCTAATAACTTCAGGAACAGCGCGCTTTCACGGTAGGTCACCTAAGGGCACTTTGACATTCCAGCAGCTCAAGGTGTAGAATGTGGTTCTTTAAAGTTTTGAGAACTTTCGCCCCCGAGAACACAAGAAGGGGCTCTCAAGAAGCGGAGGCCGAGCGGCAGCACCCCTAACTTTGTGGGCCACTCGGCACGAGGGCGCGGGGCAGCCCGGGGCTCCCCGTGAACGCCCGCGCTACAACACAAACCCGGGCCCCGCGTTTTCAAACAAAATGTCACAGGAGACCAGAGGGTGAGGAGCCGCGGGCCACTGCCCCCAGACGAGACCCCAGCCCTGGGGGCAGCAAAGCGAGCGACGTCGAGCGCCTGGGCTGCGGCGGGAGGCGCAGAGGCGAGTCCCTTGCCGGCCCGCTCCATCCCCCGTGTCCGGCCCGCGGGATCGGCCCGAAGCCCCATCCTCAGCGCAGCTCGCCCACCCGCAACTGCACGCTTTCGAGGGGGCGGGGACCCCGGGCAGCGGAGGTGCTAGGGTCGCCCCTCGGCTCCCGGCCTGTCCCATCTGCCTACCTCTGAGCCGGCCCCCGGTGGCAGCGCCCAAGTCCTGGCAGCGCCTGATGCGGGGCTCCTGGGGCTCTCAGCCCGCGCCCGCCTCACACCAAGCCTGGAGCGGGCGGGGGGCAGGGCACCGCCTCGTCCTGGGACTGGCGGCCGGAGTAGGCAATCAGAGGCCTCAGTCGACATCCTGACGTCACCTGGGGTGTGGCTATGACTTTGACCCCTCCCAGTCCCTCCCCAAGGAGTGAGTACTGTCCAGGAGCTTGTACCCCTGGGCTTTACCACACTTAGACCTTGTTGTGGCGGTCACCTCCTTTACATTACCTTTGCTTCGATTCGGCACCCTCCTGTTTGGTCTCAGCCTGAAGTGTCTCCTCTTACCAATCTATCCTTCACCTTCTTCCCAGGTTAACTGTCCTTAATCGCAGTTTTGATGTGCACCCTAACAGAGACCCTCATTTGCTTCCTTTTGCTTAAGTTATCAAGAACAGACTCATTAGTCTAGTATTCCAGGCCTCCATCCTACTTTTGTCAGGTTTATTTTTCGCAGCTGCCTTTCACACACCTGAGACTATTGCTGTGCACTTCTCCATCCTAGGAAAGTCCATTTAGAATGTTTACCTACTATTTCCAACGGCCACCTTTAAAAGTTCTAACTATCCTCTAAGATACAGCGCAAATAATCTTCTCCAGGTAACCATGCTTGTCACCCCACCTAGCAGTAATCTCTTCTCTTGTTTCTGCTCCCTGAGCATTTAGCTTTTTACTCCGCTTGGCACTTAGCTTTCTGCCTCGTGTACCATTCCTTATCTCTCCATTAGACTGTGAGCTCTTTGAAACCAGAGATTTGTTTTCTTTCTTTTTGTATCCTTCTCAGCATCTAGCTCAGAGCATTGCATAAGTAAGTGAGTGATAATTTTAATGTAATTGGATTTTACATCCCAAGATGGGGTCTGGAGAGGCCAATCTCAGGGTTAAAAAAGAGAGAGAGAATTCTGAATGTTATGGGTAATCCTTCCCCAGGTCACAAAGCTAGGTCAGACACATTACACCCTTCGGTTCACAAGTGGCCAATAGAAACTGCAATAAGGCTTTTTTCACTACAATCTTTTTTTCCCTTCAGTTTATCTCACCTTATATAGAAAAAGCACAAAGGAGATAAAGATTTAGGGAAGGCAATAAACGAGTACGACTAAAAAGCCAGCAAGTGAGAATCAGGCTTCCATATTTCTTCCAGATGAGCACTAATTTTGGACTGGATCCCAGCCTACCCCCACACATCAAATTCCTTTTGCCTTTTGTGGGAGCTGATGATGCATATCATATGAAAAATCGTCTCCAAACAGCTTTGGCAAACACTCAGGCTGGACTGGGCTTATTTTACAGAGCACGCAGGAGTTAAATAAACAAAGTTTAAGTAACTTGCAAAATTTAACACAGCGAGTCAGTAGAGACCAAAGAGCTAAGTTCAGGAGAAAGAAAGAATGCCAAAATAGAATCACTTCCGTTTGTGAGTCAGAATACATTTAGTCATTCTAAATAGGCTAAGAGAGCTGAGTGAATAAAGTCACTCATGAAAAGAAGCTTTCTAAACACGGCTGCCACTCTCGTAAGGCTCAGCCAACATTTACTTACTGTCACCTTCTTCTAAAAACATGACAAACTAAATTTGTTTGGCCGTGAAGAATACAGTGGAATGGCATCCGGTTCCTGGTTGTGCTAAGAAAAATACGTAGAACAATGGAATATTATTTAGCAATAAAAAGAAAAGCAGTACTGATAAATGCTGCAACATGGATAAACCTTGAAAACATTATGCCAAGTGAAAGGAGCCAGTCACAAAAGACCACGTTTTGTATGATCCCATTTACATGAAATGTGCAGAATAGGCAAATTTATAGAGACAGAAAGTAAATTAGTGGTTATAAGGGGCTGGGGAGGATGGGAGTGATGGCTAAAGAGAGAGGGGTTCTTTGGGGGTAACGAAAACATTCTAATTTGTGGTGATGATTGTGCAACTCTGTGAATATACTAGAGGCCATTGATGGGTACAGTTTAAATGGGTGAATTGTATGTTATGTGAATTATATCTCAATAGAGCTGTTCGTTAAAAAATACATGCTGAATTTTGTTTTTATGTTAAGTAGCAGCAGTTGGAAAATATCTCTGACCAGCCCTGGTGAATGTTCATGATACTATGTACCTTTGTTTCATTGTATTTGCCTTAGTTGTAACATTATGTATATTTGTAATTATATGATTTTCTGTTTCCCCCTGCTAGACTGTAAGTGCTGAATGAGTAGAAACTGGTTTTCCTCTGGAATATATATGAGCATCTAGCACAGTGCCTGGCAGGTAGCAGGTACACATAAAGTATTTATTAAATGAATGAAGATGGCAAGGGATATATTTTCTTAAGTACTTGTAATGTTCCAGGTCACCAGGAGCAAACAGACTCAGTTTCTGTCTTCATGGAATTGTGGTCTAGGAGGAGTGGTGCATATTCATTAGATGTTCACACAAATAAATACATAATTACAAATTGCATTAGAAGTTCTGAAGGAATAGCAGCACAAGGTGCTATGCAACTGAATAAGAAGAGGATCTGGGAATCAGGAAGTCCTTCTTTGAGAAAATGACAGTTGAACTGAGGTCTGAAGCCAGGCAAGAGCAAAGAAGTAATGGGAGGAGCATCCTAAGGCATGGGAACCACAGGTGCCAGGCCCTGCGGTGAGGAGGAGCTGAAAGAAGGCCAGTGAGGCAGGGGCACAATGAGACCCAGGGAGCAAGGGGAAGAGTAGAGCAGGAGGAGGCTGCAGAGGGAGGGCCAGACCATGTGGGGCCTTGAAGAACGGGGTTTCTCAGACTTCAATGGGGATCTTATTAAAATGCAAATTCAGACTTGATAAGCCTGGGATGTGGACCAAGATTCTGCATTTCTAGTAAGCTCCAGGGCTATGCTTTGAGTAGCAAGACTACAGCAACATTATTCTAAGTGCACTGAGAATCCCCTCAAGTTTTTTAAACAGGGGTGTGATAAGATCAGATGTGGCAAGTTGCAGAGTGGATTAGAAAAGAGCAAGAGTGGATTCAATGTATGTCAGTTATCCTGGTGAGAAGTGGTGGCAACTGGGGAGTGGAGGTGATTCAAAGAAGCAATGGATGAACATAGCTGTGCTTTAGGAAGCTCTGTCTAGTGTGCTGGAGGAAACAGCTGGAGAGAAGAGCAATGAGGAGGCTAAGGGAGTAGTTCAATGGAGATCTGAACCAGGGGGCTCATGGCAAGAATGAAATGGAGCCTCTGGTGGGAATTAAAAGGTTCTGGGTGGAATAGATAAAAATAGTAAACAAGTATGTGGTGCTTACAATGCATAGGACACTTCCAAGTGCTTTAGTGTATATGATCTCATGACAACCTTGTGATATAGGTACAATTATTCCCATCTGACAGATAAGGCAGTGGAGGAGCACAATTTAAATCACTGTCCTAAGGTTGCACAGACATTAAGCTTGGGACTGGGAATTCTGGCTTCACAGTCATCTCTATAACAGCATCTCAACTTCTTTCAAAAAACTGAATCTACCAGGTCTGACAATTGATTAGAACAGGGGGACATGAGGGTCTTGGAGGCTTTGAGTGACTGGGAAATGATGGTCCCACTAACCAAAGTAGAGAAGCAAAGAGCAGAAGGAATTAGTTAAGGAGAAAAAGAATGAGATCTGTCTTGGATCAGCTGAGGGCAACTTGAGGTGCCACTGAAATATCTGGGAAGAGAGAGCCAGAAGAAAATAAGTCAGGCTGAGTGGAGGACAAAGGCCTGGGTTTGGGCATACATTTCAAGATAATCTGCATGGAGAGGAGATTTTTGTAAATTGCAGAATGATTGCTGACCACATAGCTGCTTGGCATACTGCGAGCAAGAGCAGAGAGTTTGAAGGAGGCAGGGTTAAGGGAGCTGGGTAAATACTAGGGAAAAGAGTCTGGCTCTTTAATCCAACTGCACATAAAATCACAAAAGAAACAAGGGGAGAGGAGACACTGACCCCACTAGAAAGAGCATATGGCTTCTGGAGCAGAGATATTGGAAACCCTAGTTCAAAAAGTAGAAGTCCCAGCACCTGAGGAAATACATCAAAGTCAATGAGAAAAAGATTGGGGGGAAAAAAGAGCCTGTAGAGCAAGCTCTTACTAGCTGACTAGGGTACAACCTGGGGTATAGGCCCAGGCACCCCAAGCTGTTTACCTGCAGCTCAAGAGACCAGCAAACTCTGGGCACCAAAGTGTCCCTAGAACCAGGGAGACAGACAAACAACCTGGCCCTCGTAGAGGGGGTGGACAGGAAGATGGCCTGTTTAGTGTGTCCCCAGTGCCTACAGCGTAATGGCTTGTTCAGTCCTTTGGGTCTGAATGAAGGCAGGGCACTCTTTAACCCCGCCTCACCAGGGGAGCTGGGCCCCCTCTAACACAGACTGCTGTGGGCAGCAGCTCACAGGTGGGGCCAGGTCAAGGCCAAGGTCAAGACCGATGGTGGTGAGAGTTTAATGGGCACTGATAAGGCCACGGGGAAAGCAATTGTGTACAGAGGAAAATGAAAAGTGCTGGGGCAGAGCTTTGTGGATAACTTACTTTAAGGTAGGTGAAAGGACGAGCAGATTGAAGGGTAGTCAGCAATAACTTGGTCAGGACTCATGAAGTAAAGGAAAAAAAAAAAAAAGACACCACATGAGAGACACATAGGAAAACAGTGACCCAAAGAGTATCAAAAAGTGTTAAAATGTGAACAGAGGATTTACTGTGTTTTGGGTCAGTACCTACCAGGCAGAGACTGCCATTCTGGTACAGATGCTCATTACAGCTAATAACTAAAACTTTCTCCCCTCTTTTTATATTGCATAAAGAGAAAGCTTAAACCATAAGTAAAGGAACAAAAAACACTGCAAAACTGATCACAACATCCCCTGACACTGACAACTGGAGAAAAGACACATTATAAGGACATTATTATGTGCTGTGTGATAACTGTAAAATGAAAAGGAATCTTCAAAAGACTTTGGAGAAGGCAGAGGTCACCAGAATGGTAACAAGCAGAGAATACTCAGTGAAAAGGTGCAGCATGAGCTGGGGAAAGATTGTTGGAACTGGTTGCTGTATTGCTGGGGTGGAGGTGAGGCAAACTGCCAGAGCCAAGCCCAAGACAAGAAGCACTAACCCGTAGGTGAATGAATGAATGAATGAATGAGGGTGGTGTCCATGAGGGAGACTGAGTCATCCTGCCCAGCTGGAAGGAAAGAGGTTTGGCGTCAGTTGACAGTCTGATTCTAATAGCTGACACTGAGGTGTTCAGGAGCATGACTTAATACAACACAATCCGAAGAGCCTGTATCAATCAGATTTCTTCTTCTACCATTGCCTATGGAATATATACGGATGTTTCAGAAAACCTGACAGGGTGAATGAAGAGGTATTTGATTGCCATGGAACAAAAGTACAAGCTTGCATGGAGCATTTATTTGAAGGATTGCAGATATACAGCCAGAAAATCCTAAGAGTAGAGGTGAGGAGTGGGCAGATGGAAAAAAGGAAATGGAAAAATGAGAGAGGGCTGTATGTAGAAACAGAAGAGTGTCAATGTCTTGTTGAACTCAAGAAGTGGGTTTGCACTGAGCCCAGCTGAAATAATGTGAGAAGACTTGGCAACAGTGTTTTGAACTAACAATTGAATCAAAGTAATTACTTGCATCCTTGCTTTCAATAAGTCTTTCCTTTACTTAATCGAATTCATATGGTGGCCCTGGACTTTGAACTTTAGTGCTGTGTTATCCAGTTATATATGCAAATCAATAGAATAACTTTTCTAAAACAGTTCCCTATAGCCAGTTGTTTTATATTGTTTCCTGATTATAAAAGCAATATAAATTCATTTTCACTGGAAAATATAAAGACAGAACAAAGAAGAAAACTAAGATTACTCACAATTCATCATCAGTCTTTTTTCCTGTAAGACACATTTTCCCTTAATGAGATTTCCTTATAAGAGTATGCTGAATACTTTTTATCTTGCTTTAACACTGAAGATTTTATTGTGAGCATTTTCTTTGTCATTAAGTATTATTGGAAAACACTTTTAAGGATTGGTTAATATTCCACTATAGGACTTTACCCTAATTTACTTAACCATTCTCTTATTATTGCACAATTAGGTTATTTCTAATTTTTTACTATTATAAAAACAGCATAACTGTTTCAATATGTTCCTAATGTAATAATGTCTTAGAAGACTTTAATAATAGCTTTGTTGAGATACAATTCACATACTACACAATTCACCTATTTAAAGTGTACCATTCAATGATTTCTAGTATAGTCACAGATTTGTGTAACCATCACCATGATCAATTCTAGAACATTTTCATCAACCCCAAAAGAAACTCAATACAGTTTAGCCATCACCTTCCAACCCCTCCCCGCCACCAGGCCTCAGGAACACCTTATCCATTGTTTACTCCTATAGATTTGCCTATTCTGGGTATTTCAAATAAATGGAACCATACAGTCTTTTGGGGCTAGCTTTTTTCACCTAGCATAATGTTTTTAAGATTTATCTATGTTGTAGAATGTATCAGCAATTCATTCCTTTTATAGCTAAATATTATTCCATTGTGTTGGATATATCACATTTTGTTTATCCATTCACCTAATAATGGGCACTTGGGCTATTTCCACTTTTTGGTTGTTATGAAGAATGCTGCTATGAACATTTATGTACAAGTCTTAGTATGGACTTACGTATTCAATTCTGTTGGAAGAATTGCAGCAACTCTTGGTATTGGAGTTGCTGGGTCATACGGTTAACTTTATGTTTAACCTTTTAAGGAACTGCCAGACTGTTTTGCAAAGCAGCTGCATGATTTAACATCCCCACCAGCTGTGAATGAGGGTCCCACTCTCTATATCCTATAATTAGTTCTTTTTACACCCACTTACCGACACGTCATGGTTCCCCACAGTGTGTGTTTGTCTTAGCTGCAATAAGTAATAAACCCAACTTGTTTAACTACAAGCATGTCTTTGGCTGGAGGGAGTTGACAGAAGTAGATGTTCCACAGAGACTCAGCAGAAGCCCTCACTGTGGGCAGGACCCTCAACTCTCAGTAATCCTGTGCACATCTGAGATCCCTGTGTCTCTACCTGCACATGCTAAAAAGGAGCTCCAATATTTCACTGAAGCCCTTTAGTGTTGGGTTTATTTTGTTTTCATAGGAATAAGTGCCCTTGGGATTTTTTTCTAAAACCTCACCAGTTTTGTATTGTTTTTTGGCAAAATTACTTTTTAGCCAACACCCACTTCTGCTTGACAAGCATCTTGAGTGTTGTTTGTAAAAGGAAAATTCTACAGGGGGAGGACCTAAACTTTCTTCCTTCTCCTTGCAGGGAGAAATTGGCTTTTTAAAAGAACAATTTCATATTTGTAGAGGGAGGAAATTTAGTTTGTCTCTGAGCAAGCCTCAAGGACCAAGGAGTTCATAAGTCTCCACAGACCAGCTTGAAAATTAAAATGAGCTTTTCCATGGATCACCTTTACAGACCTTATAAGGACTTCTCCCTCAGTCTTGTCTTTGTTTCCCTGAGAACTGCTGTGTTTAATTTCATCTGCAGCAAATCAGGAGACTGCTGAGCCCTGGATTAGCTACAGTTGGCCTTTGGCCAAGCTCCGCAGACACAAAGTTAGCCAAGCACCATCCTCATGGACCATTCCATTCTCAGGGGGTTTTCTCAATATAAAACAGCACCTCTTCCAGGCTAAACACCTGCTGCCTTCATGTTTTCTTCTTTATATGCTAACTTGTACACTTGACTTCCTAACTGGCACGATTTCACCAGAGACAGTTTGGAATGAAGTGGCTCATCTGTGGAACTTTTGACATGAGTGAGGTTATTCATTTGAGAAGTGCCTCAGAAGAAAAAAAAGGAAAGTTTCTTAAGAAGATTGTCTTGTTTGCCTAAAAGAGAGAAAAGTTTGTTTAACCTAAGAAATATCCTCTCCCTTTTTTTGTACTTTAGAGATTAGTGAGATCTGACGTTCTAATTTATGGCTTGATAAAAATTTTCAAGGATTCAAGTTATGTCAAAACCATATGCACATCACTCCCTTTTGTGTGTCTATACATCAAATTTATTTTTCTACATCTAAACTTTCTTCCCCTCCTTGCATAGGGAACATAATTAGCTTTTTACAAAAATAATTTCATATTTGTCTGAAGACAGCTCCCTCACATTTTTTTCTGTTTCTCTTCCTCTCTTTTTCCTTCTCTTGGGAGACTTTAATGACAAATTAATTTTAAAGAAGCCTTAGTTGTTATGTGATCACCCTAGGGGTATAGTCCAGGTAACCAGTCAAAAATATCTCAAAGAAAGAAAAAAATTATTAAACCGTGTTTCTTTCTGTTGACACTAAAAAGTATATTTACACATTAGCCTGCATAACAGCTATGAAATAGGAAGAAAAGCCTTTAACTTTAAGATAAAAGAAGAATTTTTGCTGCGATTAAAGAGTCTTTAAAATTAGTTCACCAAGGGGAGGGTATAGCTCAGTGGAAGACTACATGCTTAGTATGCATGAGGTCCTGGGTTCAATTCTCAATACCTCCATTAAAAATAAATGAATAGTTCAAATTTTGTAGATACTGACAGGTATATATAGAATAGATATACAAGATTATACTGTATAGCACAGGGAAATATATACAAGATCTTGTGGTAGCTCATGGTGAAAAAGTATGTGACAATGAATATATGTATGTTCATGTATAACTGAAAAATTGTGTTCTACACTGGAAATTGACACAACATTGTAGACTGACTATAACTCAATAAAATAAAATGTGTAAACAAACAAACAAATAAACAAACCTAATTGCCTTCCCCCTCCCCAAATAAAATAAATAAATTAAATTAAATGGAAAAACATTAAGAAAAAATTTGTTCAGCCTATAAAAATAAAGTCAGCACAATAGTTTGGTTCATTTAGGGCCAGGGTTAAATTTCTTGTGATTCAAACATCTTAAATTTCCTACATTGGTTTTATAAATTAAATAAATTATCACTGTTTCTATAACTTGCTTTAAGTAAAAATTATACATATGAAATTGTATTCAACTAAACGGAATGATAATGAATGTCTGTTCAAAGAATTTAATTTAATGAAGTTCTTACAATGCTACAAATCATAAGGGTTTAATGTGTTAGCTAAATTATATTTGCCAGAGCTTTAACTTTAAAACCTTAGACAAATGACTAAGTTAACTAATAAATAATCTTTGGAGGTCGAGACAGCTTCTAAAAAAGAAACAGAAAAATTGGCCAGTAAACAATTTTAAGTTACCTTCTTGCTTCAACTGACAGTACATTAACATTTGCAAATACATTGAAATGGTATTACGCACATACACACACAACTTATTTATTTTTATCTCCTCAAATTTGATACAATTATATGGAGTAAGTGCTAAAGGAGAAAAACACGTTTGGTTTTCAATTTTCTAGTTTTCTTTTGTGTCTGAAGAAAAAAAGTTGGTTACTTTGGTTAAATATAACAATATAATTGTTTAATTACAGTAAATACAATAAAGTTTTTAAAAAACAAATATATATGCAATGATAATGCATATGATTTTGTTTTCATTAAGAAAGTTATAGTTTGTTCAGATGGCAAATTTACTATCCTATATACATTTTATCTACTCTATTACTAAGTTAATTATATTTTAAAACTATAGGGGAAGGTATAGCTCAAGTGGTAGACTGTGTGCTTAACATGCACAAGGCCCTGGGTTCAATCCCCAGTACCTCCTCTAAAAAAGTAAACAAATAAATAAATGTAATTACCTCCCCTGAAATAAAAAAACCTAAAAACAAAAAGAATAAAGTAAAAATAAAACTATAATTAAAGGCTTCAAATTAATATCTATTTATATATATGTATCTGTTTATGTATGTGGGATTGAATACATATTAAGGTATATCATATATCAATAAGTCTTTTACTTCAAATAGTTACATGAATAATATACAAAAGGAGTAAAATTAGAATTTGGATCTTTTTTTCTATAAAATTAAAAAGTTATTTTATGAACAGACCAGTGGAAGTCACCAAATTATTTTGCTAACTCCTGGTGTTTCTTGACATAGTTTTAAATCATTTTTCAAGAGTTCTTACTTTTGAAAAAAAGTTAAATTCCTAGCAACAATTTTTGCTTATTGCTGTGATTTTACAATTTTACTGAAAATTGTTTTGTCTTTAGCTATTTATGAATCTGTCTCCTTAATCACTCTCGATGTTGCCTTTCCTAAATTCAGTCCTCAAATTCAGAATAATAAAACTGCTAAGATGCCTTTTATGACAGAGCTATCTTTCAGTTCCCTGACTTGTAGGTAGCACAAAGATTGGCTCCATTACTCAATAAAAGAAAAGGAAACAGGAATATTTAGGTTTGTGTAAAATTCTCCAAATTTTAACTAATTCAAAACCTGTATGAGTTTTGTTTAACAAATTTAGGATTAAAAAAAAAAAACCCTGACAATAAAAAAAGTTTATCTTCTTAGGAAAATTACACTTAGGTAAAATGTCTTCCTTAAATAAAAATACTTTCTATGATTGGATACAAATTTAAGAAAAAACAACTATACGCTCACGTATAAGCACAAAGATTAGTACAACAACTACCTATTAAAATGTTCTTTCCAGGGGGGTGGATATAGCTCAGTAGTAGAGTGTATGCTTAGCATGCATGAGGTCCTGGGTTTAATCCCAGTTCCTCCATCAAAAAAAAAAAAAAAAAAAAAATATATATATATATATATATATATATATATATATATAAACATATAATGTGTATATATCTATATATCTCTCTATATATCTCTCTATATCTATATCTATATATATTTAAAGTGTTCTCCAGGATTCTAGATTCTCAATTCCTGTTTCCCTTTTGGTTCATACAAAGTCTGAATAAACACTAGTGGTATTAACACAAATCCATGGTAATCTTTCAAAGCCTATAGCTCATTTCAGCATTTCACTAAGTAGCCAAAACGTAGCCACCTGGTCCAAAAGTGTGACAGCAACAGTAACATGTAAAAACATCAACTGATTTTGTTTTAAGATTTTCCATTAACCTTAATGGTTCCTGTGCTATATAGTCTCTTCTATTGATAGTAAATGCTCATCACTTTACAGCTAGTCACTTCATCTTTTAAAATATTGTTGTATTTCCCTCCCATATCACTGTGACACTAACACAACCACTCTCCTTCCTTTACCTGAAAAGAGAGCACCCTGTGATGACTTAACCCTTAACAGGGAACTCTCCATGTCCCATAGAGACTCCTTTGAGTATTCCTGATTTAATTTTGTAATGGCTCATACTTAAAAACTAAAAATTGCCAAGCAGGCTATCACAGACTTGAATTTACCCTTGAAATTTAAGCTTCTCGCAGAAATTAAATCAGTTCAGATGACCATATAATTGCTCTTGCCCAGTGCCAGCTAACAAAAGATAAAATATTTGTACTGATAGTAGGTATTGTTTGGGTTAGTCTGTGATTTCAAAAGGCTTCAGAAACAAAGGAGTTTCCTGACCATTACAGGAGCCCTTGTAAAATGGACTGTGAAATAAAGAATCTTGAGATGTTTTGCTGGTACCTAAAAAGATAGCCATAATAACAGTGAACATTTAACAAAAATCCTTCATGATATTACCCCAAATAGCTGAGAGAAATTAGCCATGTTGTAGAACCAACATTACTGGGCCAAGAGTGTTTCATGGAAAGAGACGGGTCTATTGAAAGACTGAACAGTGAGAGAGGCTGTTGTCAGGCTAAAGACTTAATGTCCCCAAAGGTGCTGATTTGTTTCATGTGTTCAAGTCTTGCACCACATTGTTCCCTGTGCTGGGAAAAGCTAGAATGCCACCCTGTTTACAACTTAATCACCTTTACATCCTGAAAAACCTTTTGCTGTGTGGCTTCTCCTGCCCTACAAAAGCCTAAGTAATCACTCGCTACTTTGTCCCATCACTATAATCGCTGATTTCTCTGTTCTAGCCTTTGCCAATGTTTTTCTTCAACACTAGATGAAATTCCTTAGAGAACAGAAAGTATGTCTCATATACTTTCTATGCTTAGGCACTAGGAACCCAAAGGGGCTAGCATTGGAATAGGTACTCACTAAATGTTTGTTAAATGTATGAATGAGTAATTGTACTGATTCTACACGTAATTTACTGATGCTAGTTCTTGGAGAAGACAATGACTGGAAAAGCCCAGGATTCTCCTACATCAAGAAAAGAATGACAGCAGAGTAAAAACCAATATAATTATAGATATGTGTAAATAGATATAGATAGAAAAAACAAAATAAAATCTATCCATCTATCCATCCATCCATCCATCCATCTGTATTCTAGCTCTTGCCTGATTAGTAAAGGAGGTGAAAAACCACAAATGTGTCTTATTCAATAAACCTGTTAATATTTGTCTCCAGTTAGTTCTGTGAAATCAGAAGCTGAAATGAAATGGGCTTTGGATGAATGATGTTTATTAGGGACCAACTTCCTGTTGGAAGGGGAGGAGGTAGAATTGGAGTGCAAATGAGATGTAGTCTCCCCAGAGCCTCAGGAAATGCCATGGGGAGTCCTAGAGCACATACCACCCCCAGTCAGAGTTGTCCCACAATGACCACAAACATACTATCAGTAGTTGGAAGGGAAGGTGTGTGCTTAGATGTGGCAACAGTTCAGGGAAACCCTGATGGGAGTGACAGCTGGAGGCTGTTGGGTCACCGAATTCCAAGCAGCCTGGGCAGCAAGTCCTTCCTTGAAGCAGGACCTCTGGATCCACCGCAGTCTTACTCCATAAACTTCCAGTCATGATTACAAATGAGGTAGGTTATATTCGAATTTCCCTAACAAGAATGTGTGTATTTAAAAAGGTGTGGAAAACATCAAAGATGTATGATGGAAATCAGTATATTGGAAATATACTACGAATGCATTTTCCTCAGAGATACTGTTGGAACTTGAAACACTGCCTTGTAGCTTCCTTTTTTTTTTTTTTTAAGTTTGATGGGTAATATTTTAAAGTCAGAATATTGGTTTATTTCATCCCAAAAGACAACATTTTTCATGGCAGGTTGCAGATCACTCTCTCCTTTGAGGTGTTGTGAATTTCATTATTCCATCCCTTTTCCACGACATCAGGAGCCAACTATCCAAACATATTTCTGTTAAACTGATTAATATGGTAACTCCGTACTTAGTGTTAATCTTTTATATTATAAACGATTCTTTAAACCTTTTCTTAAAGCAATGAAGCTAATAGATTTCTTGAAACATTTTCAATATAATAGATATTACTGAAGAATTTAAACATTATAAAAATTACCTTCTAGTGGGGGGAAAACACCTTTCCTCTGAATCTAATACTTTTTTCTCTTGTGCTCTTTTTTTTCCCCTGTGTCATCCTAGACCATTCTATTCTACTGTTGCTCTTTCTTTCTTACTGGTTCTAACCAACGTTTCACGTTTTTCTTGCCTAGCTGTTGTCTTTCACAGCTTATATGGAGTTCGCTATCAATAAGATCTAGAGGTCACCAATGACACATTAAGGGTTAATTCTGAATAAAAAAAAATCAGACTCTTACAGACATTTGGAAAACTGTTTAAGAGACTCTTACAGCTCAAGACTCTTGAGACCCAGCTGTGCTCCCCCACGCACTTGAATCTCCAGCTGTCTCTTGAGTTTGTAGTCTTTTTCTCTTTGTTTTTACTAACATCAGAACAGAATGGCATTCAGGTAAGTCCAGCTCAGTTCTCTGGATGCTACTGGAGCACTTGTTTGTCACAGACTGTAGAAGGGACTAGAGGAATAAAGATAATTCCAGCCCTCCAGAATTCTGCTACCTGATGGGGTAGACATTCACATAAACAGATCATTTCAATACAAAGTGAAATGCTAATGGAGGGGTATACTCAATGCTCACTGGGAGGACAAAGAAAAGGCACCTAACTCAATCTAGAGGCTTAAAGAAAATTTCTAGGGATGATGACAGCTGATTTGAGTGTTAAAGGATGTTTAAGAGGCGTCCAGTCCAATATTACTAGAGCATCTTGTTGGGGTGGGGCACTAGAGGGGGCCCACAGGAGGGATAAATGCCATGCCAAGTACCATATATTGTATCCTTTAAGATGTGGGGACCTGCTGGTTTTAAGTAGAGAAGTGCCTTGTATTTTGGAAATATCATTCTCACTGCTGAGCCATGAGGATGGCTCTGAAGCAGTGGTTCTCAATGTGCCCTTGACAGCAGCTTCAGCATTGCCTAAGGATTTAAAGATGCGCATTCTCAAGCCCCACCTTAGACTGACTGAATCAGAAACTTTGGGATTGAGGCTCACCATCCGTTTCAACAAGCCCTCCAGGTGATTTTGACACAGGCCAAAGTTTGAATCACTGCTCTAAATCAGCAGGAATATTTGAACAAGTCTGGAGCAGGGCTCAGATTAAGAAGGAACTCACATCAGGCACAGAATTTAAGAGGCTGGTAAAATTCTCAGTAACCAAGATAAATAATATGTTAATGTAATATTTTTTAAAAATCAAAATTGATGCCAAAAATTCGCGATGTTGTTTGTTTTAGGACCCTGTGTTATTGTGCAATGGGAACAGCTGTTTCCCATCAGCTTGGGGTTCCCAGGGCCCACATAGCTGTTACATCTCCCATCAGGCAGATTGGGTAATGTGGGGTTCAGGGCTAGCTTCAAGCGTGCAGCGGAACAGTGCCCTACATGCAGAAGGACCCCATGCTTAGCTGGTTTACTGCTCTGTGGTCACTGTCTTGAAATTCTTCATAATTTTAAAGAAGGGGCTCTGTATTTTCATTTTGTATGGGGCCCTGCAAAGTTTCTCCGGAATGGTTTCTAGATGTCTTTTTTCCTTCAAATTTTCCATTAGCGTACAGTAAATTCCGTCTTCTTGTTGTTGCAGAACTTTCATTAACTTTTCTGATTTGGGTCCGAAAATGAGAGGACATTTTGATAACTGTACCCAGAGTACAGATTTTTCCTTTTTGCCTCAGGCTCCAGCATGGCCCAACACAGTACTGGTCCAGAGACGTTTTTTAATTGTCACAACTAAGGGGTGCTACTGACATCTAGTGGGTGGTGACAAGGGATGCTGCTCAACATCCTATAATGCACAGGACAGCTTCACAACAAAAAATCATTGGTCCAAAATGTCAACGGTGATTAGTCAGCTAGGAGGGAGTGGAGTTCGAGGGAAAGAAAGACTCAAGAGTTTTTGCTTGCTTAGGGCACAAGCTGTGGTATAGAGGATTTGGGAGGAGAAGTTAGTTAGGCAGAAATGAGGCAAAAAGAGACTGGAGTTTGAGGTAGGGCACCCGAGTAGAGATATTTGTTTAAAGTCAGAATCTGAATCTCTGAAGGGAGTTTAGGATGGTCAGCAGGTACCTCTACTGTGGTCCTCTGACCTACCCAAACCTTCAGGACAATCCATCCCTCCTGCTTCAGAGACACTACTGCTCAACCAACGAACAAGGAAGGCAATTTTTGGCCTTTTAAGTCCCATGTGATTTTTCTGAAACTCATTGGCAGAGGAATAGCTTTGTGCATTTAAAATATTTAGGCCCTAAAGAGCTCAAGGTATAAAGTTCATTGTCATGCTATAGTTTACAGGCTGGAATAACTGGCAAATCCAAGTACTTTACTCTGAGGTGAAATAAAGATTCCATAGGAATGCTCCAAATGGACAGGAACAGAACCAGCATCACAAGCAGCATATACCTGCTTGGAGAGGCAGCCCTCCTTTCCAACAGCTGAGACCACTTACAGGCCTCGGGACAGAGATAAAGCCCCATCAACTATTCTTGGGAAGAGCTGAAGGGATCCACAGTCCATCACAGATGAATGCCAAAGTAATCTCCTGCTGCTTCAGTGACGTTTGCTGGTCAAGTTTCTCTAGAACTGTTCCTGGGTGACTTTTCTTTTCTTCTTCAATTTTTACATTTGTAGAAAGTGAATTCACTTCACTCTAAATATTTTCAACCTTCTTTATTGTCATCAATAAATGGCAAGGATTTTTCTTTGTTGTTTAAGTTTATGGGATACATTTTCTGACTACAAGATAATTTTCTATTTCCTGTTTTTTTAAACATTTATTCTTTAATTCTGCACCCACGGGTACCTTTGAAGGCAGCAATGTCCAACATCGTATCCCTAGACCATGGCACAGTGCCCAGAACATGGTAGGGGTCTACAGTGTGGATGCTGTGATGTGCTGCCCAGATCTCCACTTCAGGACCAATTCATTTATTCCTCCCTGCCCCAGATGCGCTAATCTCAGATGCTACAGCTCACTGCCTGATCAGTAACTAGTTGAAGGACAGAAGGACAGAGGCTCTGTCCCTTGCCAAGCCAACTCCAGAGCTCTCAGTAGGACTGGCTAAGGCAGAGGCTCTGTAGCGAAATCATCCCAGTTCAATCCTTTCTGACCAGTTCTGTGGTTCTCAAGAATACTCCGCAGCAACCCTCCTTTATGCAAATCTCTGCCTAGAATCTGTTTCCTGGGGAACCGACTTAAGACAAGGTTAATAAATATTTGTTGAATAAATGGATGAAGGGGCTCTTCCATTGTAAACTATGAGGTTCCTCACCGTGAGCAGAAATAACTGTGGAAAACCTCTGACCTTAATTTGTAGACTTAACATTTTATTTTGTCATCTCAGGCCCTAAAAGTCAGAGCTCACACTCAGATCATTCACTTAGCCTCTGGGTCATGCGTGACTTTTCTATGATGATAGTATCAATACTCAGATGCTTTAGTTGTATTGCCATTTGGCCACCAGATGGCAGAGGTGACACTTGGAAAACCATTCTTTCTGGCTCTGGGTCACCTACTCCAGGATTTAACATTAAACCCAAATTACCCATTTAGTACCATTAATTCCCAAGACCTTGTTATTAGGGCATTGTTTCATGTTGTAGGAAAGTGGCACTGACACAACTGGCCTCATTTGCATATAAAAGGAAAGTGTGTAATATAATGGTTAGAGCCCTAGACTAAAAATCAGAACCATCGCACACTAGCAATCTGTTCCATTTTAATGTTTCTCCATCAGTAAAATGAGAATCCCAGCCCTGCCTGCTTCCCAGGTCTGTGTTTGAGGAATGAATGAGAATGACTGGGGCTAAGGGAAGGGGTCTGGTTGAAGGGATTACATCTATTTCTCCCTAGTCCAGGAGAGCTCTGGGCCTAGGGGCCAGCATGGAGTCCTGCAGGTGGAGAGACTTTGCCTGGCTTCCAGAGTGATGGGCTAGTATAAGCCTAACTCCTGGGCTGGCAGTTATTCCTCTTCTTGTGGGGCCCTCTGAGGTATGTTCCCCTTCTTAGAACAGCACAAAGGTTTCCTGAATGCTGTGGTACAGCCAGCATAGTTTATTTTTTCTGAGAATCCTCAACCTTGCCCTTCTGGCTTGTGCGTGCTACCAGACCAGGAAGAGGTGCCAGGTTTGGACAAATTTTTCAAAAATGCTATGGAATGGTCCCCTCACTGCCTGAATTCACCCATTCCCAAACCAAAGTCTGGGCACAGGCAGAGGCTAGCGCCAGCCAAACCAGAAGAGTCTTGTCCAAGCTGAGATGTGCCTGGCTTGATCTCCCCCAGACCACAGCTGATGGCCAGGCCCTGCTGCAGGGGAACCACCTGCAACCGTAATGCATATGTGTCAAGGAGATGACACAGGACTCCATAGAGTGCGCTACTTAGGCCCTGAAGAAACACGACTTAGAGGATGGCACTACAGCCCATGATCGGAAGGAGTTTGCTAAGAAGTACACCCACGCCTGACGCTGTGGCAAGCGGAGGAAGTAAGTGAAACATCACACAATTTGGATACATGAGTTTCGAGATGTTGTTTTAACCAATCTGTGGGGCAGTTGAGAAAATATTTTTATGTTTCTGTTCTAGCAGAGAGCACAGCACAGTGCATGAAAGAACAGGGCTATCAGGGAATACTGAGACGGTCCCACAAGTTGGAGCGTGGTGTATGGGGAAGGAAAAGAGAACTCACATGGAAGACAGCCACTATGTGCTCTTAAGTAGGGAAGGGATAGGATCAGAATTCTTTGGAAAGAAAAACTTTGAAGAACATCTAAAATGTTCCTTACTCATAATAAACCTGTTTGTTTTTAGAGGAAATCTGCTTAATTATTAAAATAAATATTTACATTGAGAATACTTAATTGAATAGCTTTTTTCACATTTTCTAAAGGGTCACAGAAGTTTCATTTATGTTTTAAGCAGTTAAGTTGGTAAAGATCCTGTCTCTCTACTCCATAGGAAATGAATTACATTCAATTACACCTCTCAACAGCCAACTGGAAGATTATTCCATTGCTTCTGAAGCACTGGTTGGGTTGGCATCTGTGATGGTAGCCAAATAAATGAGATTTCTATGTAACACATGCTGGTACTGGGTGCACTCATTTGTCAAGCCTTAGTGTTCTGATACTCCACAACATAGTGGATCAGCTAAATCACTCTTAATCTCCTCCAGGACCCACTAGGTCATTTTGATTGACTTCTGCCCTGCCACTCAGCCAGTCTGGTATGAAGGCTACCAAAGTCCCAGGAAGCTAGGTTGGAAGCCAGTCTCAGGCCCCAAGGATCCCTATGCATCTAGTAAACCTAGTTTTATGTTTAAATTTTGTGGCTGTCTTCTATGAAAATGTGTATCACTAAAAAGCAAACAAGTTTGTAAGAACACATGAGCATTAGTGTTTCCCTAAGAGGTACTTGGAAATTATAATCAATCAACTCTTAAATAAATCATTCCTTAGGTGTAAACCATTAGTCATTTTAAGTATCAAGAGAAATCTGCAGTCGTGTTGTAGATCTGTGGTAGCTAGTCTCCAAAATGGACCCCCAATTATACTAGCCTCCTGGTATTTATGGGTTGGTGTAGTCCCTTCTCACAATGAATAGGGCTGATCTTTGTAATCAACAGGATATTGTTGAGATGTGTGTGACTTGTGTGGCTAGGCCATAAAAACCACCGAAGCTTCTACCTTGCTCTCTCTGGGGAAGGCCAGCCACGATACTGTGAGAATGCTCAAGCAGCTTGGGGGAGAGGCCCCACTTAGGGAGGAACTGAGGCTTCCGTCAACAATGAGCACCATTGAGTTAAGTCATCTTGGAGATGGATCTTTCAGCCCTAGCTAAGCCCCTGGATGACTGCAACCTTATGATAGACCCCTGGCCAGAAGCACTGAGACAAGCAACTGTTGAATTTCTGACTCATAGAAACTGAGCTAATAAATGTTTTTAGTGTTTTAGGCATTAGGTTTTGGGATCATTTATTATGCATCAATAGATAAATAATAGAAGTACTATGCTTTCATTCATTGACTTGGGGACAAACATATTAAATAACATTTTATATTAACAAAGAACAAAATATAATCTTATATTAATAAACAATAAAATATTCACATTCACAGCTTTAGTTTTGGACTGCATTTTACACATGAAACTATTAAACAGGACTTTTTAGGAGGGATTCCTTAGTTATGTAAATTAGCATGCATTGCTGGCAGATTACCATAAATTGTGCTTTTTTAGGATGTTAAGGGTGATTATGCGACTGACAGACTCTATTACACTTCTCAGTTATTGAAAAACAATACCATACTTTCTGATTGGTCTTGAAGTTTATGAACAAGTATTAAATGAACAGGCATTGAAGTCTTTTTTGGTGGTTTTCAAAAGGTCAAATTTTAATTATCCAAATGTCCTTCCAAATGTAAAAAGTTTAAAAAACCATTATGCGTGAAAGTGTGCCATTAGATAACCATAAAAATACCCTTCCCTGAGGGGAAAATGCTGCTTTACCAGGTACATATTTACAAAGTTAAACTACACTAAATAAAACATGGATATACTGATCACTTTTCATGATTTTATGTAGTCTACTTTTACAGTAAGATGTCAGTTAAATGTTTCCTCTTACACTTTCATATATTAAGGATTACTGATTCTTTAAAAAATTCCCTTGGGATACATTTTTAGAAATAAAATATATCAGCATTCCAAAAAAGGTTCATGGCCCAAATTCATGCTGTGTTCTGAAAAACCCCTAGCAGAGAATTTAATTTAAAGTGGTCTCAAGTTGGTAGTGCCAGGTGACTACAAAAACAAAAGGCTCTTTTCCAAACATGTTACTGTTTCAATCTTTAAAATCTTAACTTTAATCTTGCCTCTATTTCCCCCAGGAGTTAACCACTCCATTTATTTGCCCCTTATATACTAGAAGTACCGGAGTGATCTCTGCTTAATCTTGTCATTGTCAATTCCTTTCCTCCCTGTCTCTTTTAAACCCATTCAAATGCACTCCAAGCAAACTTCTGCCCGTCACTCTATGAATGGCAACTTAATCCTTCCAGTTGCTCAGGCCAGACATCTTGGAATCATCTTTGACTCCTCTTTTCCTCATACCCCACATTCTATCCTTTAGAAAAATCCCATTGGCTTACTTCCAAATCATATCCTGAATCTGTCCACTCTTCACATGTTCCACTGCTACCATCTTGGTCTGTGCCACCAGCATCTTGCTTGCTTAGTTTACAGCAACAACCTCCTCACTCACTGGTCTTCCCACTTCCACTAAAGTCTAGTCTCAACAATGTAGCTTCAGTGATTCTTTTGAATTATAAATTAATCCTACCACTCTTCAGCTCAAAATGACTTTCCATTTCACTTAGAGTCAAAGTCCTTGTAAGGCTTTACATTACTGAAACTCCTTTGCCTCATTCCCTATTACCTATCCCTTTGCTCACTTGGCTCCAACCACACTGGCCTCGTTGTTGTTCTTCTACACCAAGCTCCTGCCCTAACACCTTTGCACTGGCTGTTCCCTCCACATGGAATGCTTTTCCTCAGGGTATCTACATCTCTTACAAATCTTTACTCAAGGAAGCTTACCCTGACCACCTTATTTAAAATGGTAACAGATCTCCCCTCCACTCCATTCTCATCTTCTAGTTCCCCTAGTTTTTCTGCAGCAATTACCACCTTTTCATAGAGATGTTTGTTGTGTTTCCCTCCTAGCTCACGCCCTAACTGAGTGCAGTGAAGAGTCTCAGTGTCTGCCCCTTACTTTCAAATGGCTCAGCCAAAATTTAAAAATGATTGAAATCCACTGATTGTTTTCAGTAGGCCTGAAATAACATATATTAAAAAAAGGAAAACCCTTAAAAATGATGTTAAAAAACCAAAATTCAACCAAGTAAATTTGAAGATCTAACTGACTTTTTTCAATGATTCATAAACCAAGCAGCATCCCATCTAGTAAATAGAAAGGCACCCCTTCAGTGGTACAAAACAGAAAGCTTTTCTAGAAATGGGGGCAGGACAAGGAGGTTATGAACAAGAGAAAAGAAAGGATTGTTACAGGTAAGGTTACCTCTCCAGTGCTGACCAAGAAATTCCACTCCTGAGAGAGGTTGAAACTACAATTAAGTCTTGGTTTGCTGACCTGGGGGGTTAGTGGCTCCACCCTGGGCCTATTGTTTCTTTTCTTCTTCTTCTCTATCTCTTTTTAAAAATAACAATGGTTAAGACGGTAAAATTTGTTATTTGTATTTTACCACAGTTAAAAAAATAAGAACACATAGCTCCTGTAGAGTAACAAATATTTCAAGAAATTTTCTTTCAGTTATACATGTGTGAGCAGTTACGTGTAGTTGGTTTAAGGTACAATGTATTTCTTACTATCAGTCCAGGTCAAAAATATTGGGAAAAAAGTTGCTACAGAGAAAGTTCTGCATACACTCATCAGCTGAGATGTACAAGTAAGTTCAAAGCTGCACTGTTAGAGCAAAAGCTGGAAAAAAATCCAAATCTCTAGAGGAGTAGAATGGATAAATATGGTATGCTAAACAATAGAATACTATACAACAGTAAATGAAAAACTACATGAATTTTTTCTGAGGATGCCAAAAGCAATGCTGAAAGAAGCAAAGACATCGAGAAAACAAACGATTCCATAAATAAAGCTCAAAATCAAACAAAATAAGGTATGTTTGGTGACACATACACATACGATAAAACTACAAAGAAAAACAAGGGAAGGTGAGATAAAATTCAGAAAAGTGAAGATTAAAAACTTAAATTCATTCTTTACTAAAGGTTTGGTGAACTGGAATGTTTCTCAGTATTTCCCAAATTAATTGCATTTGAACATAGCCTACTGCCTATTTCTTGATCTTACCCCCTTCTCCTAGCTCTTAGTGTAGAAGTTGGCACCTACTTATTTTATGTATTTTTAAAAGACTGAACCTAAAAAACAAAAACAAACCGAACTATCTGATAAATGGATTATCTCCGTAATATACACGTCCCAGAGGATAACTTCCAAGGCTAGCACCTGGCAATGCTTCAACAATAGCGCGTATTTACTGCTGAATGAATACATGCACTCTGGCGTAAGTTAGTTCACTTCAGTACTTCTTAACTTGATCAAAATTCTTACTGTGGCTTCGGTTGAATGCCCGTCCCCTTCCCTACCCCATCTCACAGGCTCTAAAGTCGTTAGGCTCCTGGTTCCAGGCCCGGAGTCAGTTTTCTCCTCGTCTTTGCGCTGAGGAAGCTGAGTGGAGAAGGGTGCAACGTCTGGGTTGAGGTAAAAATGCTTCCCAGGCACTCAGGGCTGTGAAGCCCACAATCTAAGCTGCCCTATGGGGATGGAGGCGGGCGGCGTTCGCCCCAGGGCTGGAGTTAAAGCACCGCGGACTCTTTCAAAGTAGGGTCTGACCAAATTCACTAACACCGGTTCCCCGGTGACATCACGACCTCCCTGGACTCCTGATTGGAGGAGCTTATTAGCTCAATTCTCGCGATGATTCCTCCTCAAGGTCCTCTTCACCCTGACCCGGTAGTGGACTACAGACCACGCTGAGAGCCACGGAGACACCGTAGACCTAGACCAGCTTCCGGGGCTCAGCGTGACGGCTGCGACTCTTCTCAGACGCTCACGGGCACGAGGTTTGGCTCCCAGGCTTCCTGTTTGCCGGAACCGCGGTGGCGCCCGACTCTCCACCGCTCGGCTCCTCCACTTTGCTAGGGTCGCCAGGCGACATACCTAATCCCGTCCTTTAGTTACGCGAGAATTTGGCGGTCGCGAACCTGTTGTTCGGTCGCGTAGGTCTCCATGGAGATAGCATCTTAACCACTTTTTTTTCAGCTGTCATTCCCCAGACTCCACGTGGTTGAATGTTTGTGGGAGTCAGCCAGAAAGGTGTAGTTGGGAGTGAAGCAGCAGTCAGAAGGTCAGGAGTATAATTTGCTGAGCATCTCTGGGCATGTAAGCAGTGCCTTAGGGTGGGCACGGGATTTCCCGTTATTGGGAGGCCAGGTTCTTCAGGACAAACGTTTAGGCATCCATTGAGCACGCATAAGCACCCAAACCTCTTTCTGTGCAGTGTTGAGGGTTCCAAGATCAAAGCCTGCTGCAAACTTGCTCACCATTCACCAGAGAATACTATCCCCAGTTGTCTGTCCCTATCCCTTCTAAACTTTGTATGTTGGTGATCACTAGGAAATGAGTCCCAATAATATCCCCCTTGATCTAGTCATGTCACTTTTCAAATTCTTACCTTGTCAATGCCTTTTTAGCTGTGTCCATCTTTATTGCCATTTTCTGTTAAGTGACTTTTCACATTTCATTGCTGTATTGATTTCTTTGCAAAGGGACCTTAGGTTCTTCAGTGTCGGGACTGGCTTGTCCCTTGGCTATAGAATGTACTTAAGATGACAAGTTGTCCACTTTTCTGCCATTAAAGGCATACATTCCTTTTTGAACATCTCTGACAAGTGGTTGTTAATTAGCTGATTTGTTTATTCATCAGACACTAAGCCACCTAATATATGCCAGGTACTGTTTTGAGAATTGAGAATTAAAACAGTACACAAAACAGATGAAAGTTTCTGCCTTCATGGATTTTATCACTAGGGAAGACAGACAATATACAAATAAACAAGTTATTGTAATTTCAGGTGGTAGTAAGTGCTATGAAGAAAATGAAGTAATAGAAATGGTCTGTTTGTGAGTAGGAGTCGTGGCATTTTGGACAGAGTTGTCATGGAAGGCTTCTTGGAGGAGGTAATATTTGAGAAGAGAGCTGAATGATGAGGAGTCAGCCTTGCAAAGATTTGGTGGAATAAGCATGACAGGCAGAGGTATCAGCAAGTGTGAGGTCCCTTAGATGGAAGTAAGAGCACCAGGGAGTGCGAAGCCCCTGAGATAGTGAAAAGAAGATTAATTTGACATGAACTGCAGAGGAAGGTAGGGCCAGATTATTTAGGGCCTTGAAGACCAAAGTCTCAGGTTTGTATTTTATTCTAAGTGTAAATAGAAGCCCTTGGAATGTTTTAAGCAAGAGAATGATTAGATTTGAAGAAAACTGCTTTGATGACTGTGAAAGGAAGCAAGTTTGGAGACTAGTTGGGAGGTTACTGCAGGAGTCCTGGTGAAAAGGTTTCATTCAGTTTCTGTTTGTATATTCCCAGTGCTGGAAAATTCTCTGAAAGGCAGCCCATTCTATAATTGGACCAATGAGTTTTTCCCTTTTATTGAGCTAAAATCAACCTCCCTGAAGCTTGCACTGACTTTTCCTAATTCTATAGACATCTACAAATTCTATAGCATCTGAGACAGAATGTATCTTTTCCTCTTCTCTCCAAAGCAGTTCTCTGACAACAGCAGCTCTTTTGCTCCTTAAGATGTGGCCACCAGCACAGCACCTAGTGTTCTGCATGTCCCCTGCCCTGTGAAGTTGACCAAAGAGTTAGGCATTCCCTTGATCTAGCTGACTTCTAATGTGGTTTCTAGCAGTCCTGTTGTGCTGTTGGCTCACATAATATTCAAACTTTTCAAATCACGTTTTGCCTCCCCTCGTCTCCCCATCCTATATTTCTAGGTTATATTTTTCTAATCTAAATGTAGCACTTTACATTTATTTCTATTTCATCTTGGTAAGTTTATTCCAGTTTATTGAGCTGTTTTTTTAATCCTGATTCCATCATCCACCATGTCCTTCCAGCTTTGTGTCTTTTATAAATTCACTGTGTTATGTCCTCTCATGTCTACATTACAAACTCTACTAAAAATGCTAACTACCAAGAAAAGAGCCCTGTGTGACATTTCCTTAGTGACTTGTCTATAGATGGCACAGTACTATTAGTGTGTATTCTTTGAGTACACGTGTTCAGTTCATTATGAACCTTGTTAGCTAAAACAAACTCTGTTAACTAAAAAGAACTCACAAGGATAATATGTGAAAGTTTATCACATACTTTGCAGGAATCAAGATACAATGTGTTATGATGCCTCCTGATCTGTCAGTCTAAGAAGTCACTGAGGTTAGGTAGGCCCAGTTAATTTTTGAAAAACTATGCTGGTTTCTTTGTTGTTACTAAAATGAATCTTTGCTGTATTTTAAAACATAAATACCCCCCCAAGAGAAAACCTAAAAATTAAGTAAAATAAATACAATATAAAGACTGAGTAATAGTAGGTAAAAGTAACTTTAGACAGTAATAAACTCTTCTTGAGCTTAAAAAAAAGTTTTTCGAACCAGAAATCCTTAGACCAGTAGTTCTCAACCTGTGGCAGCTTTGCTCCCCAGGAGACATTTGGCAATATCTGGAGACATTTTTTGGTTGTCACAACTCGGAGGAGGATTCTGTTGGCATCTAGTGAATAGGGGCCAAGGATGGGTTAAATATCCTACAATGCCCAGAACAACACCCTACAGCAAAGAATTATTTGGCCGAAAATGTCAGTAGTACTGAGGTCAGTAGTGCATTAGACAATATTTTAAAACTCTTCTTTCTTGTAGTGACTACTGTTAAATCTATTTAAAATGGGTGTAAAGAAGAAGAAACAAACGCAAGTTACTTTGTTGACCATTTGTCATCCGGACCTTGAAACTTTGAGATGTAAGTGATTTCTGACTTCATTTGTTGATTTCTTTTCTAGGTTGCAAACAAGAGTATTTTTATCTCTAGGACTCTGTATCACATAATTTCAAACTCTTGCTATTTAATTATTCCATGTTCTTTACATTGAGCTTGCTGGATGTAAAATGATTTTCTTAAATGTCTATCTACTCCTATCTTTAGACTAAGTTCTGCCAAGTTTGTTTTGTTTATAAATATTTAAATTTTATAGAATATATAACAAAGGCAAATTCATGTCCATATATTATTAAGTCACTGAAGAGATCTTTGTGTGTGTGTTATGTAGCTTTGGCTGATGTGGAAGGGAAAAATCTGGCTTCTTTGCTATTACGTTGTGTGCAACTCACTGATGGAGTGTCACAGATCCATTATGTTAAACAGGTAAGGCTGATTTGATATTTGTGGATGCATCTTGAAGATTATCATGCTATTATGGACTTTTAAAGTTAACTGACAATTTTTGGCTCCCAATTATTTAATATCAATGTATCTTTAAAGAAAAGGGTTTTGTTTTTTTGGTTCATTGTGTGATATCTTTTTATTCAAAGTAGTGATAGAAGCTATATTCAGGCTCCTGCCACCATTGGAACTGTAAATAGATAGGTTAATGAGGTAATTGTGCATACCTTTTTTGTGGTGATAAATTAAAAAAAATTATTCCTGTTAATCAAAACTTTTTAGCAGGAACATCAAAAAGTTAACTTAAAATGTATAGACTTATCTCAAGGGGCAGCATTAAAAAAAGAAAGTAAAGACTATCCTTACTAGCATTTCAGTATTAGGATTTACTATTTGAACCTGCATAATATTTTTTTGGAAATCAATTAAATGTATTGTAGTGCTACAGAATTCCTGTACCTTAAGCCATTAACATGTCTGTAGTTCTTAATGAAGGTGGGTCTGGAGGGTAAAGTGGGAGTTGAGGGCATGGCTTTAAAAAATTAATAAATACTGAAATAGGTATTTATCAGTACCCTTAATAATGTAGTGTGAAAAATATGTCACATTATAATTGAGACTTAAAAGAGTATTTGAATCGATGTTACTTTGCTGTATTTGATATCAGAAAAAAATTACTATGACTTTGAATTTTTTGGATTATAGATTGTGCCCTTACTGGAGAAGGCAAATAAAAATGGCATGTGTGATCCCACTGTTCGAAGCTGTTTGGATATTTTAGCAGGCATTTATCTTTCTTTGAATCTAAAGAATCCTTTGAAGAAAGTTTTGGCAAGGTAAGGAAAAAAAGAAAGAGAAGTTAGGCAATTAAATGTTTAGTTTGAGCAAAAGTAACCAATAGTTAAGATTTCTTCTGTGGTTTGGTAAAACTGAACTGAAATATATCACTTAACAATTTCATTCACATGGTTTCACTTTGTTTTGTTTACTTACTTATTTATTTATCACAACTCTGTAAAAATATAAAAAGCCTTCTCAGGTCACGGGCCTTTAAAAATCAGGCTGTGGGCTGTAGTTTGCTGACACCTGGTTTAGTCTAGCTGCATTTAATGCAATTATTGGTTAAATTTAAATCTGTCATCCTGCTGTTTTTCCTCTATTTGTCCCCTCTGTTCTTGGTTTAAACACATTTTTAATTACACAGGTAGTACAGGAATATATGCTTGATGTAAAAACTTCAAGCAATGTAGAAGTAGACAATATAGAAGTACACTATTTCTGGCCTATCTTATTTTTCTTAGCAAAGGTTATCACTTAACATTTTGATGTCTCTTTCTAGACCTTTTCTTTGGGTCTAGTGTGTGTGTTATATTTTAGTTTTTTTTTTTTTTATATTAATGGAATTATACTCTACATATTTCTCCATAGCTTGTTTTTTCACTAAATAATGTCTTAGAGATATTTCATGTCAGTGTAGTCCTTATTCTTTGTTTTTTTTTTTTAAATTATGGTTTAAAAGAACACATAACATAAAATTTACCATCTTAATCATTTTTGAGTGCTCAGGTTTGGTAGTGTTAAGTATATTCACATTGTTGTGCTGTGGGTCTCTAGAACTTTTTCATCTTACAAAACTGAAACTTTGTACCCTTAAATAACAATTCTTTATTTCCTCCTCCCCTTGGCCCTTGGCAGCCACCATTCTACTTTCTGTTTCTATGATTTTGATTGCTTTATATACCTTGTATAAGTAGAATATTTGTACTTATCTTTTAGTGACTGACTTAATGTCCTCAGGGTTCATCCATGTTGTAGCATGTGATAGGATTTCCTTCCTTTTCAAGGCTGAGTAATACTCCATTGTATGTATATACCATATTGTGTTCATCCATTCATCTGTTGATAAAACATTTGGGTTGCTTCCACTTCTTGGCTATTGTGAGTAAGTGCTGCTATGAACGTGGTGTGCAAATCTCTCTTTGAGATCCTGCTTTCAGCTCCTTTGGATATATACCCAGAGGTGGGATTGCTGGATCATATGGTAGTTCTGTTTTTAATATTCTGAGGAATTTCCCTGCATTTTTCCATATGGCTGCACCATTTTACATTTCCTCCCAAAGTCTTCATTCTAACAGCCATAGATATTCCATAATACGATGTACCACAATTTATATGTGCCATATTACACAATATTTAATTGCTTCTTCTTTGATAGTTTGTTTTTAAGTTTTCATTATTCCAACAGTGTTGCAATGATAACCAATGATAGCAATGATAATTATGTATATAATTGAATATGTGTATTCCTCTGAAATGAATTCCTAGAAGTAGAATTTCTTGACCAAATTTATGCCTATCAAAATGTTTGATAGATACTGCTAAATTGTATTCGCCTCTAAATGATTCCAGTTTATACTTCCAACAGTGAATAAGAGTGCCTTTTTCTTCATATCTTTCCAGCAATGAATAAAGTTAATCTTTAAATCTTTTAAAATCTGATAGGTAAAAAATGGTATTATGCTATAATTTGCATTTTCCAGATTACTAGTGAGATTGAACATTTTTTAATGCGTGGATTTTGACTATTTTACTTTTTTCGTGATTACTTATTTTTGTATGTTTTCTTGTCAGAATTTCTTTTTTTTTCTTTTTTAGCAAGTGTATTTATTGTGTCACTAAAGCAAATGATGAAATCCTGGCCAGTTCCAGGGTTTTGGTGAAGTGGTCAACAATGTCATCAAAGATCCTGATGTTTTCCATCTTTTTTTCCCATTGTGTTGGCCCTGTCTTCCCTTAGAGTTACAAGAGGGCTGTGGCAATTACAGACACCTTACATATAGACTGTATTGCATCCAAAAGACAAAAAAAGAAAAAAAAAAAAAAAAAGAAAGAAAAAGAAAATTTCCTCTTTTGCATTTCTTTTTATTGGAAAGAAAAACATTTTGTGGAAGGTCTCAAGGGACTTTTCATTGAAGGCTCTGTCAATTTTCATTGTCAAGATTGGGCCATATGCACTCTCTCTGGTTGTGACAAATGGCTGGGAAGGAGAGGTCTCACTCTTTTAGCCTCTTTAGTGGGAGGTGGGCTTTGCCAACAAAGAAGGGGAATACCTGCAAGATGGCAGCCAACCACAGAATGTCTTTTTGATTTATAAGAGCCCCATATAGATTGTGTGCCGAATATAGTGCTTTATTTTGTTATTTGTTTTTAAACTTTCTTCATGGTGTTTGCTTTATAAAATTAAAAAAAAATTTGTAATCCAACCTAATATTTTCCTTTGTATAGATTTCTGAGTTTCAGCTTATATATATTTTCTCTAATATAAGATTATATAAAATTACTTCTCTTTTCTTAGAATACTTTTTTTTGTTTGTTTAACTTTTAAATATATCTGGAATTAAGTTTGTAGTGTGAGGTAGAGATCCAACTTAGTTTTCTTTTCTGTATGGGGAGCCACTTACCCCCAAACTACTGAATAGTCCATTTTTTCCCCACATGGTTGAAATGCCATCTTATTATGTTCTTTGTTCTTGTATAAACACAAGTTTAATTTTAGACTTGAGTCTATTTGTGTATACCCCAGCATTCACACTTTTATTCAGTGTAGTTTGATAATGTGGTTTAATTATGTACTAGAACAAATCATCCCTCTAGTGACTCTTCTTTTTCAAAATATTCCTATTTTTGAATTTTTTTTCCTCCCAGAAAAGCTTTAGAACTATTGAGTCAGATTTTAAAAAAAATGCCTACTGGTTTTGATTTAGATTAACTGAGGTAAAATTGGCATTACGTTTAATTTATCCTTTCAGTAAATTTTTGTTATCATCTACCATGTGTCAAGTATTCTTCTAAGCATTGGGGATACAGTGAATAAAACACTCTAGAAAGGAGGTTCCTTCTAAGGGGAAGATAGAAAATAGACAAATAAGCAAAATATATAGGAATTAGAGGGCATGAGTGTTATGGAGAAAAATAAAGCAGAGAAGTGGCAAAGGGAGCATCAAGGGTAGGGTGAGGTTGTAGTTTAAAATATAGTAGTTATCTCAGGTATCTTAATGTCATTGATAGAGGGAACGTTTGAGGTAGACCTAAAAGGGGTGAAGAAATGATTATTGGGTATATTTGAGGGAAGAGGGTTCCAGATGGAGGAAATAATAAGAACAAAGACTTTGACATGTTGTTGGACCTGAAGAGGGCTGTGTAGCTAGAGCTGCATGAACAAGGATCAAGATGAGACCAGAGAAATAATGGTGGGACCAGATGTGTAGGGGCTTGTAAGTCATTGAAAGCCCTTTGGCTACTTCTTAGACTGAAAGGGACATTGTTGGATGATTTTAGGCAGAGGAATAACCTGGTGTTTTAGTACTATCACTCTGGCTGCTCTGTTGAGGATAGTCTGGGGGATGGGAGGGAGGCAAGATGGAAGCAAGAGATCAGCTGAGAGATGACAGACCAGGGAGTTCCAATGACAGTGGTATGAAGTTATAATTTTCTGACAGTATTTTGAAGGTGTAGTTCAATATTTTTTCCTTTGTATTATTTCCCTCCCTCCCTTTCACCACCCATTCCTCCCTCCATATCCTTTTATGTACTATAAGGCTGTCAGATTTTTAATATTTGATTCTTTTTCTAGCTCACTGAATGGCCTACCTGAATTTTTTCTAAGTGAAGCTATACAAAGTTTTACTTCTCGTCTTCAGGAAGAATTGAATACTACTGATTTATACTCTTATAGGAAAGTTATTGACAATCTATCTTCCTGTATGGAAAACTTTGACTTAGGTAAGCCAGCTCTTTTCTAGTATTTTTTCTGACTCACACCTGTCATTACATCATTGTGTTAAATGATGTTTGGTCTTGATGCTCCTTACCCGACAGTGTTTTTTCCCCCCACAGGTAGAACAAGTGTTAATAATCTTCTTGAAAATGGTAAGTGCTAGTATTTTACTTTATTCTGAGAGGTGTCTGCTTGTATAAATCACTTTGGAACTGGTTCTTTTAAGTTTCTTGGCAATGAGTAGAGTACTACAGATGACTAAGGTACATACATCATACTCCTTTCTTTTACATTTCTACTTCTATACTATGATATTTTAGGTAGCAGTGATTTAAAATATTTTCTTGGGCTGAAGTTAAAGTTCACAGTTTAAAATTTTTCATTATATTCTTTTTGTTTCAGTGCTTCATTTTCTGCGGAAGAGTTTAATTGAAATCTCAGAAGAAAATAGGCAAGTGTTGTGTTTCCATGCTTGTGTATGTGCTGTGTGCACATTTGCAATTGTGCATTGTCTTTATACAAACGAAATTTTTAAAAGGTTCCAGAATGTGCTCCTTTCCATCCCTCTCCATTAACATTAGACCTAATTATTTAAATATATTTTTTAGAGGTTTGATATTTAATTTTAAAAAATCAAATAAATTATGAGAATAAATGAGAAAGGGAAGAGCTCTTTCCTCCACGTGAGTGTTCCTTTTTCATAGCATCCTGTTCTTATTTCACAGATGAAGTATCCTCTCTTATCTCTTTGAGGATATTAATGACAGTGTTTTTTGTTTGTTTTAAGTTTTCCTATCTTTACATGATCTCTATTTCTTCCAGGCTTTTTTTCTGTTTGCTGCCTTTGTCCACTCTATTTGTTGCTAGAAACTTTCCTCAGATGTTGTGATCCTTGGCTGAGCACTCATTTAAGAATGGGGCACCAAGAGTTTATTTGAATCTCTATGCATATGGGAGGGGTTGATTATAAGTTTTATTGTAGGCTAGTCTAGCTGGGCTTTTTCTTATGGGAACCCTTGAGGTCTTTTCCCAGTGGTAGCGGATTCGCCATGGAAGAATCTTTCAAACCATTGGCTTAATCTGGTTGCTGAGTGAAGGAAGAAGGCTGAAGTCTTGGCATTTGGCATTCATTGTACATCTATTTACCTCATTCTCCTGTTTGCAGTATGATACTGTTGCCATGTGTGTGCTGTCTTTCTGTCCTGACACCTGCTGTTTTAGCTTCTCTAGAGGTAAACCAGTTGTTTGCTGGCTTAGAGGTATGATCCAGAGTTCTTATTCTTCTTCAGCAGACTTGTAGCCAGTCTTCCTGATTTCATCCCTACATTTACCACCACATCAAGGAGTACCTGGTGCCAAAAATTTCTTAGCCTTTCGGGGCTGCAAATCAGATTGCTCTGGGCTTGTTCTCTGGCTTAGTACTCACCTTTCCTGATTTTGCTAAGTTAGTTTATCACTCATCTATCTGCTTATAAAATGTTATTGTTGTCTTATTGTCTGTTTATCATTTGTGTCTTTTTATGTTTTAAATCCCTTGGCTATTGGTTTAGGGAGGTTCTGGGGGAGAACAGAAGTATATCTGTGTGCCGTCTTTAACCCAAGATCTCTTTCTGCCTTACCTGGAGCTCCTTCTCTGTCTCCTCTTACGCTCTTCTTCCTCTGCTCCTCTCTTAAGTGTGAGTTCTGTCCTTTTCATTCTGTTTGTTCTCAGTGCTTAATATCATCTACTTCTTTGTGTCAGCTACCATCTATGTACTTAGGATTCCCAGATTTATCACTCCTAATTAGATCTCTTCCCTGGTGGTAGACTCATATAGTGGTTGCCTCCTGGGCATCCTGGATGTTTTACAGGTGCCTGAAATTCACTGTGTCCAAAAGAACATTCACTGTCTTTTTATCTCTTCCCACAACTCTGGTAACTTCTATTCCACTTTCTGTCTCTTTGAATTTGCATTTTCTAGATACCTCAGATAAGTGGAATTCAATATTTGTCCTTTTGTGCCTGGCTTATGTTACTTACAGTGTTATAAAGGTTAACCTGTGTTGTAGGATGTATCAGAATTTCAGTCCTGTTTTAATGGCAGAATGATATTCCATTGTAGTATAAGCCACACTTTGTTTATCCATTCATCTGTTGATGGACATGTAGGCTGTTTCTACCTTTTGGCGAATGTGAATAATACTGCTATGAACACTGGCGTACAAGTATCTGTTTGAGTCTCTACTTTTAGTTCTTCGGGGCATATACTTAGGAGCAGAATTACTGTATCATGTAGTAATTCTATGTTTAACTTTTTGAGGAACCCCAAACTGTTTTCCCTGACTGTTGTTTTAATATCATTACTCTTGTGTTCTGCTATGTTGATAATTGAGAGGAACAAGGATAGAAGCTGGAAGACCAGTTAGGAGGCTACTGAAGTAATAGTAACATAAAGGAGGGATGAGAGTGGCTCAGGCTGGGAGTAGCAGTGGAGGTGTTTTGATTCTAGATAGATTTTGGGGGTAGAACCAATAGGATTTTCCTATAGATGGGATGGTGGGGAGAGGAATCAAGGATGGTTACAAAGTTTTTGTAGGCTAGGGATCCTAGCAGGTGGAGCTGGTTTGGAGTTGTGGATAAGGTCACATTGTTTGAGATGTCTTTTCGACATCCAAGTGAAGATATTGAATAGGAAGTTGCATATACAAATCTGGAATTAGAAAGAGAGGTTGGGCTAGAGATGAAAATTGAAGGATTGTCAGTGTAGAGATTATAATTTAAAGTTTATGAGCTAGATGAGCTTAGCATCGAGGGACTGAATTAGATGGACAGAAGAAGGGGACTAAGGGCTGAGTTGTGGCGAGCTCTGATAGAAAGAGGTCCGGGCGAAGAGGATGAACTAGCCAAGGCGCCTGAGAAGGAGCGGCAACAGGTGGAGCAGGAGAAAACCTAGGAGAACCTGGCATCTTGGGAGCCAGGTGAAGAAAGTATCCAGGATAGGGAGTGTTCAGATTTATAAATTGTGTCATTTTTTTTCTTGATTTGTTATGTTTACTTTAAAAAGAAGTGAGGCTGAGAAAAAGGGAAATTTTGAGGTAAGTTAAGAGTGTTGAAAGTTTGCAATAAATGTCTACATAACTGGAATGTTTATGGGAATGGACCTAAGAGGCATAAATATTGATTATAATCTAAAGCTAATTTTGGCCTTTTGATTGAGGAGTGTGTTTTATTTTGGAGAGAAATAGAAATGGTGACATTTTTGTTTGAGTTTTCTTTTGTAATAATATGTTTTCTTCATTGTAGAAAATTGGCTGGAAATCACATTGTTCAAACGCAATTGATGAATGACTTGTTGGTAGGCATTAGAGTTTCAGTGATGTTGGTACAGAAAATACCAGGTTTCCAGAGGAGTCGATTGAAGAGTTCTCCCACATGGCAAAGTATGTGTGAATTGCTGAGTATTTTTACCAAGTTTTTAACTGATGGTAAGTGTAAAAACATACAAATGATGATTATAATTGTCAATCAGTTTTTGATACTAATGGTATGAAATATTTGATAATTAAAAGTGAGATGTAAAACTTCCCCTCCCCTAGCCCTTTAAAGTGGAGAAAGTTCCTGGATTATAAGGTTTTCATGCTTTATCTTTCAAATAACACCAATTCATCGAGGGATAATGTTGAAGGATTTTTCTAAACATACCTGTGCATGTGTGCATGTATATGTTGTATACAAAGAAGAAAACCTAACAATCTTAGTGTTGAAAAGCCACAGACTTTAAAAAACAAAAGAAAATTCTTGAAAAACCCACATTTGGCAGGAAGATCTGGAAAGTTTAGTGTAATCCGTGCATATCTCGTTAGCAGCAAGTATTACGTTCAGATAATGACAGTCATTGTGGGGCTGGTCATTATTTCTCCTTATGTCTCATGTCACTTCTGTCCATATGAACTGTACCACTGGGAAATCAAGTAGTTACTGAGAAGAGTGTCTTTATAAAAGTATTTCAACTAAGAAGTTAAAACGAAGTGATAGAATCAGGGATCACCATTTGGTAAGCCCCAGTGATTTGAGGTGGGCATTAAACATCAATGACCGCTGACATTACAGAGACAGCCAGACAACGTGTACCACTTACAGTCTTGCTTTTACCACCAAGAGTCTTCCATAGGGATTGAACCTGAGACTGATCCATCTGTAGGTCACCTGCCAATTTGCAGGAATCACAGAGGACAGAAGAACATGTTGAACTGCACTAGGAGTAAACAAACATCCGGATTGTGGGAAACTACAGGTTAAAAGGCCAGAGTTCTTCAACAAAAATTATAATAAAAAGAAAGAGACAGGGAGGGCACCTGTAGATTAAAGACATATCAATTTAAAAAAAATGGACAAGACTAAATTATAGTGTCTAGGATGCACATTTGATTAATAAAGCTGTTTTTTGAAAATAAGGAAGTCATTACTATGAAAGTCAGGATAATGCTTACTTGGGGTTAGAGAGAGGGGCCTGTGATTGGGATGAGGCTCATGGGTGAGCTTTCTGGGCTGGATGGCTAAGTTTTGTTTCTTGCCTTGCATCAGTGGGTACAAAGGTGTTCACCTTCTAATAATTATTAAGCTGTACATTTGTTTTGGGTGGTTTTCTGTATCTGTGTTTTATATTATAATAAGATTAACAACAAAGTGATACTTAACATGTAAATATCTACATAAAAAGTTATATTACTTTTTCACCTTTCACCTCCTATTCTATATGGTAATCTGTATATGAATATTAACTTAATTAAAAAAAAAATTAATGGGGTCTGTCCAGAGCCCTTGTTTGTAAAAAACAGTAACTGATTTAGTTTTCCTAGGCTAATGGGAAAAAAAATAGTATCTCATTTTTGATATGTTTTTAACCCTGGAAACTAGTGGAAGTTCTAACTATATCATCTCATTAATACTTCTTTTCTTAATCTTTTTTTTTTTAATCCTGGAATCTCAGATACATGTGAAAAGGAAAGGTTTTCAGGGGAAAGGAGGTGAGAAGGGACAGACTGGGAGTTTGAAATTTGTAGATACTGACAGGTATATATAGAATAGATAAACAAGATTATACTGTATAGCACAGGGAAATATATACAAGATCTTGTGGTAGCTCACGGTGAAAAAGAATGTGACAATGAATATATATATGTTCATGTATAACTGAAAAATTGTGCTCTACACTGGAAATTGACACAACATTGTAAACTGATTATAACCAAATAAAATAAAAAAAGGAAAAGTTTTTATTAAGGCATAATGTAGACATCTTTTTAAAGGATATTTGCTTTTTATAAAAGGAATTTGTTAATGTAAAAAAAAAACTTTAACTGGTGAAATACAGAGAAGACATGTTAATGTGAGGCAGTCACTTTTCTGAGAAGTTGATAGCACTTAATCAATGCTATTCTTCCCTAAGATTTTAAACTTCATGTATCAAAGTGTTTAGCTGTAAGTAACAGAAAACTGAAGTTCAGGGATATAAGCAAATGTGCCTCCCCACATAACAAATTCAGAGGCAGGTGATCCAGGACTACTGTAGGCAGTCTGGGCTAAACATCTCTGCCTTTCTGCTTTACCATCTTCAGCTGTCGGCTTTCACCCCCATGTTTGTTGTTTCATGGCTGTTATATGACTGCTGTAACTCCAGACATCATGTCTACATTCAGAGCAGGAAGGAAGACCAGTTGCATCTTTACCTTTAATCAGGAAGAACAAAAATAGCCAAGGGATTACTGCTTACATTCCCATTGGCCTGAATCCTCATATGGTACTTTTAGTTGCAAGGAAGATTGAGGAAGCAGGTATCCTGCCTGTGGCTGGGCATATGGATGTCCCAGTCAAAGTCATAGTTCTGTTAACAGGGATAAAGGGCAGAAATGGATATTTAGTAGGAAATTTTTAGTAGATGTTCATAATTCTTACCCCAAGTTGAATAATTCACCTATTATTTTCTACACTTTCTCACAAACCAGAGGCTAAGAGAAAACCAGAAGAATATAATAAGCTAAGGTGGTTTGGTTACATTGGGTACCATGCCAACAGTAGCAAAGTTTGTGATTAGCACTGATGTAAGCTCTTTATACATGCCCTGAAATCACTTGAAGAAAAAGTAATGCATGTGGGGGTTGGAATGCAGAGGCATCAGTGGAGGGGAGGGGACATGTGGTTTTGCTGATAGATATGCTGAGAGAGAGTGGATGTTAGTGGAGAAAAGAAGAAATCACATCTGTTGAGAATGTGCTAGCCATAAAAGCCTTTATGTTCATTATTCATTTCAGCCTTACAACTGTGTCAGTTAGGTGTTACATTTTTCCCATTTTACAGAAAAGCTGAGTCCCTGGGAAGTTAAATAACTTACCCAAGGCCTGTTCACCCAGGAAGTGGTCAGGCTAGAAATTGCACTCAGGACTGTCTGACCCCACAGCATCTGCTCTGTCTGCTGCACCACAGTATCCATCATCCTTTAATACATACTTTCTACTTTTTTGCCAAATAGATGACCTCTTACAGACAATTCAGAGTACATCTGGATTAGCTGTTATTCTTTTTATTAAAACTATGTTTCATCCACCTGAAAAGATTCCTGATTTGGTAAGTACATCTCTTTTTAAGAATTATACTTCATTGATAATTAGACACATGTTTTAAAAATGTTGTTAAAGAAGTGAATTTAAGAAAAAATTTTATTGGCACAGTCAGAACCTTTCTGATGGCCTTTTTCTCTTACTATAAGAGACAGCTTCAAAAATATAGATAAAGCAGAGAGAAGACAATAATACTTACCTATAAATCCATCTCACAAAGGTAATCATTATCAATATTTTTTGTTGTGTATCTTTGTTTATTTCTAGTGTTGTTCAGTTTCATCTCTCAGTATCATAAAAGATATTTGTAGTATTAAAAATTGTACAGAGATTAACGTGTAGATGTATACAGTAATAACTTTTGATAAGTATGTTGTCTTTATTAAAAATAACTCAAATATTGTACTTTAGACAGGAATCATGCTGGAATCAATTGTTCAGTAAATTTGACTCTATGGGAAGTGTAAATTAATAATTTGAGCCACAATTCTTTTGTTTAGTACTAGCAGTTTTTTTTTCTTACTGTATTATCTAGGGAGTTATTTTAGTTCTCTACTAAGAGCAAAATGACTTTATGCCAAATAGATATGTACAAGATCACACAAAGTAATTATCATTGGATAAAATTAAATTTTTTTATTTCTCAAATCACCTCTAACAAAACATTAGTTAATAAGCTCATCCACCTGCAGGTGGCGATGTGTTGTGCTCTACCAGAACATTCAAACCAGCAAAACGGTTCATGTGCTTAGATTTAATTTTTTTTGTTTTGATGTAGTAATAATTTTAACACTTGTGGCTTTTTCAGCTTTAGATTCAGTTATTTTTCCAAGGATGTTTCAGGGAAAAGAGAATTTTGGATTTGTATTTTGAAGTATCTCTAGAAATTTTCAGAGGCCTTATCTGTAATCAGCTTCATTGTATTTTTCCAGATTAGTAGTTTGCTTCTCGGTTCAGTGGACTGTGCCAGCGTCCCCGCGTGGCTTTTGAACTGCTGTGGGGACCTTTGCTGTCCTGATGTCTCCCAGTCAGCTCTCTTATTCCTGTGTCAGGGGACGCTCACCATGTTGGACTGGCAGGATGGGAGGATGGGCCCCAGTCGGGAGGCTCTGCTCTTGGATACTGTGCATGTTTTGTTCACCTTGAGTTCACAGTGAGTTTTGATGCTGCTGTCTCATATTTTGTTTTGCTTGTCAGACATTTAAAAGATGGCAGCGAAGCCAGCTTACTTAGAAATTCAATGGAAAGTGGTCAGGATAATCCTAAATTAAAGGGGAGATATGTGTAGGGAATGAAGTAAATGTGAAAGTAGAACAAGAGAAGGTGGGATAATGGGAGAGAGAAATTATTGGTGCAGGTTAACCTATAGTGACCATTTTCAAAATTAATTTAACATTCAGTCTCTAATGCAAGCATTTTCAAAAAGCCTATGAAAATTTCTATACATATAATACTTTAGTGCTTATGAATAACTTCAGGTAGGTAATTTGATGTGATCCTCACCCGTCTGATAGATAGGATAGGAAATCTAATCTGTTGAATGGGTAGAGTGAAGCTTAGGAAAGTAAATGCTTACCTAACAGTATATTTCGGACAAGCACCCAAGCCAGAGCTGTAACAAGGTCTTCTAACTCCATTGGATTGTATTTTGTGGGTTTTTTGGTGTAAATTGTGCATATTTCAAAGTAATTTAAAACTACTTTTTAAAAACAGCTTTATTGAGATATAATTCATATACCATATAATTCATCCATTTATGATGTACAATTCCTTTTTTTGTATGTATATATTTTTATTGATGTGTAGTCAGTTTACAGTGTGTCAATTTCTGGTGTACAACACAATTCTTCAGTCATATATGAACATACATGTATTTGCTTTTATATTCTTTTTCAAAAAACTTCTTTATTGTTTATTTTATAACAGCTTTATTGAGACATACTTTATATTTCCATACAATTCACCTATTTAAAGTATGTAATTGAATTTTTTTTAGTATGTTTGTACGGTTGGGCAACTGTCACCACAGTTAACTTTAGAATATTTTCATTACCCCCTAAAAAACCCCATTCTCTCTAATATTCTCCTGCCCTAGCCCCTCAGTATATTTTAAAACACCTGGGAAACCATCATCACAATTAAAATAATGAACATTTCCATCACCCCCCAAAGTTTCCTTGTATTCTTTTTTGGGTTAATTTTTATGAAGTGGAAAGATTCATGTACAAATTTGAGATCTGTTTTGGCTTTGTTTGTTGTATTTTCTTGTGTTGTTATAAATTTAATAATGATTCGATTTCTGATCATTCTTTATATTTTATATGTTTAAAGTCTACATGATTATAAAATGAAATTACTTTTACTGGTCAGTTTATAATAACATGGCTCATTTTTCTTCAGGATCAAGGAGTCAACTCTGGAAATGTTTCTGTCTAGAATTTTGGTGTGTTGGACTAATTCTGCCATACATGTCCTTGAATCAAGTTCCCCAAGCCTAAAGGACAGTCTGAATGGGAATTCAAGCATAGTTAGGAGACTTTTGGAATATGTCTATACCCACTGGGAACATCCATTGGATGCTTTGAGACACCAGACCAAAATCATATTCAGAAATATTCTCCAAATGCACCAGCTCACTATAGAAGAGCCAGAAAAGTCAGATTTGGCCGCTGATCATTTCATTTTGGAACTGACTGAGAGTCTTCTGCGATTGGAGTGGCATAGTAAAGGAAAGTACACATGCCTTGGTTGTTTAGTAGAGTACATAGGAATTGAACATATTTTGGCATTAGCTAAAACTGTTCCATCGCAAATCTTAGAGGTGATGGGGGATCAGTCATTGGTGCCTTATGCAAGTGACCTCTTGGAAACTATGTTTAAAAACCATAAGAGTTGTTTGAAATCCCAGGCTGTCGACAACACTTGGATTGATAAGTGGCATGAGACTTGGGTTTCTCCTCTACTTTTTATACTGTGTGAAGGAAATCTGGATCAAAAATCTTATGTGATTGATTATTACTTGCCAAAATTATTGAATTGCAACCCTGACAGCTTAAGCTACATGGTAAAGATTCTTCAGACTTCTGCTGATGCTAAAACTGGTAAGAAGATGAATTTTTATTGTTGTAATTTCTAGTTAGGATGCTTAAATATAGGTACCTAGGCAGATGTTGACCATACTTAAATTTAAACATTACCACTTCCATAAATAGTGAGGGAGGATATTAATTATAGAGATTTTGGATTGAAACAAATGTTTCTGTACCTAGCCGAACAGAGATTTTTGGCTGAAGGCGTTTCTATAAGCTAAAGATTAATTCCAATTATCATTATGAGGTTCCCTTTATTACTAGGTTTTAATTCATTTTACCAAGTTTTTATTTGTTATTTAATTGTCAAACTGGAGCGAAAGTTTGTGTGTTTTAAATAATTTGCTTATTCAAGTGATTGAAACAGTAATTAAAAATTGTTTTAGGCAAGGTTAAAGACAGGCAAATTGGCAGTAGCAAGTATTTGTCTCTGGGAAAGAGATAAAAAAATTTAGAAGCATCACCTCAAGAAACAGCTGTCTCTGGTCATTTAGAATAGGTGTAAACATTCCATTGAAACTCGGTAACCCTGAATGAATCACTGCATTAAAGCATAATTTAGTAATTAACATATAAAATAATGATCCAGACTCATCATGTAAATCTTAAAATTACTACATTCTGCTTAACAAAGCAGTAATATGATACTTTACATCACATTTTAAGAATATTTCCAACTAAAATTTAAGTTAAAAACTTTCAATCCTTCAGAGAATAACCATGAGATAGCTGGAAAATTTGATTCTTGTATACAAAAATGAGCCATTGTTTATCGTTTTTAACAACAGTCGTTCTTGCTTTTTTGAGAAGCCATCTGAAGTTGAGGGTTCATGAATCTGTTCTGAAGTAAGGCAGTCTTTCTTTTTAAATCAAGGTGTCTGTGAGTCAGAGCTCCCTGTCCCCTTAGTAAGGGCTGGTATCTGGCCTCTGAAGGCATCAAGTTCTTTGTGATCCTCCTTTTATCTTCTTTACTAAGAAGAAACAGTGATTTCAAAATATACAGAGAGGTTCTGTGTTTATTTTTAGAGAAATAATGGTCTTTAGTCACTAAAGTGTTTTGTTTTTCCTATTTTCAGCTGTAAGTCATTTTAGTTATTTTTATTGTTTTAAATATTTCTCCACCTGATTTTTTTCCTGATTGACTTCCTGATTTATTTTCTCACTGTCAATAAAAATATCAGCCAAAGATTATGATTTTTTTTAAGTTAACAATAAGTGGATTGTACTTACTGAAATTACTGACATATGAACTATTAAATCCTTAGAAATAATGATTTTATAATAGGAGTACTATTTCATGTTAGAATTTAGCCTAAAATACATGATTTTTATTTCTTGAAATAAAATGTTAACTGCAAACATGAAAATGTGGTAGTTGTTAAATAGCACAGTGGTGGCCTTCGTTATTGTGCTTTTGAGACAGGAGTGATCTTTTTCATCCTTAGGGTCTTATGATAGCAGAGGGGCTCTGGGAGCTCTGATGGCATGTCTGCGAACAGCTAGAGCTCATGGGCATCTTCAGTCTGCAACTGATGCCTGGAGGGACCTTGTGTCCAGTGAAAGAATAAAGCAAGGCTTAATTCATCAGCACTGCCAAGTAAGTAAACAAAATAATGGGGAATGCATACATGCAGTAGATCCCTGATTCATTTATTCATTTAGCAGTGTGATATGGAGGCCCCTATGTTATGCCCAGCACTGTTTTAGGGGCTCCATAAGAATGCATAGAAAGTGAAAAGTGTAGACATGACACTCAGGCTACTTAAAGTTTAGATGAGGGAGTAAGAAAACCTCCATAAAACAACTGGAAACTCTGAAAAGACAATAAAAATACGAGTATACCTTTATGTGTAAGAACTTGGGAGGCTCAGAAGAAGAGATTGATCTGAGTGTAGGTGGTGGTTGATTAGGAAAGTGATAAATATGATCAAAGGGGAGGAAGCTCTGGCACCTGCTTAGCACGGAAGGATGCAAATAAACAAGGGCTGAAGGGAGATTGAGGACCTTGTTTGGTAGGAGTGGAGTATTTTGTCCATTTTGTGGACATTTCCAATGCTTGACTAAAGACTACAGATTTTATCCAGTTGTTAAGTGGAGACCAGAGACACTCTGCTTCAGCCAGGAAGTGGCGTGAATGGAAACAGATGAGTTGCCAGATGGGAGCAAAAAGAAACCAGGAGGCCAGTTAGATGTGCATGATGGTAATTGGAGGGTGAGATGATGGGGTCCTGGTGCAAAGTGGTCACTGAGGAAAAAGAAAAGAGTGAAGTTGAGCATACTGTGGAATAAGAATCTTAGGATTTTTGACTTCTGTAAATACCCAATTTATACATTTATGTAGAATAATTTTGTTGGAAATAACCAAAGGACCTTTGGGATTAGGGAAGCTTTCTGAGGTACATATGGGTAAACTGAGGTTTACTGGGTTTTTTCCCCCTTTGGTAGCCTGTGTAAGTAATTAAACATGTCAAGTGGTTTAAGTTTTGCTTATTTCATTGAAAAGGCACCATTCTATTGCTTGCTATATTTTAGGTACGGATCGATACATTGGGCTTGCTTTGTGAAAGTAATCGAAGCACAGAAATTGTTTCCACAGAAGAAATGCAGTGGATTCAGTTCTTTATCACATACAACCTTAACAGTCAGTCTCCAGGAGTGCGGCAGCAGATTTGTTCTCTTCTTAAAAAGGTAAAATTTCTCATCATAAAGTGTAGGAAAGCGGTGAACTTAGCTCTGGGAATCATTTTTTAAAACGAGGCCAGGTTTTGGCAGAGTGTGGGGAGTAATGATCATGGGATTGGACGCCCACGGCTCTTCGTGGCCCTTCTGTGAACTGTTTGTTCTATGATTCCATAAAGTGTACATTTGGGATTAAAATCTAAAGTGAAAATTCCTTTCATTTTGGTGTAATAAATCACCTTAAGCTCTTTTTTTTTTTTTTGAAAGAAAAAAACCCTAGCGCCGGAGTTTTCAGGGTGTAAGGTAATTTAAGAAAACTTTGATAAGAGGAGGAAGAATGCCCTTATATTTTTATAAATGCCCCAAGAAACAGTCATTTTTGAATAATTCAACCTAATTAATCCCACCACATGTTTCTGGGGTGAAGAGTTGGTAGAGTATAGAAGTGAGTGTATCACCTTTAGGTTCATGCTGACCCAGGGGAAATGGGAGAATGGTGGTTTAATGACTGTGTCTTCTGGTTTGCAGTAATATTTTGGTTTTTTGATTTCAAAAATGTAAATGTTAATTTTCTGTCAAAAAGACGCATTACTGTGTAAATATTAAGAGTTTAAAAACCAGTGTTCCCCTTGCCTGAAGTTTTAGTCTAAAGAATTTAGAAAGTTCTTCCTTTGCCTTTCAAGCTGATGTTTAAAGTTAATGTGGCTCACATATGCTTCATTTTTCTTTTTCTCAAAGTTGTTTTGTAGGATACAGGAAAGTTCGCAGGTACTTTATAAACTGGAGCAAAGTAAATCCAAACATGAACCAGAGAATGAGTTAACCAGACAGCACCCTTCTGTTTCTTTAGAGCAATATAAGGTAGGTGGTATATTTCTAGACACACAGATTTTTAACCTAAGAGAATTATGAATAAACATTAAAGGGGAATAAATGGAAGTCTCTTGGTGAGTAGTGTTTCTGTGCTTTTTCCCTTCAAGCTGGGTTTTACATACTCCTTCTGGTGCTTTGACACTTCTGTTGTGGTAACTTGAGTTGTGGAACCAGGGCTGAACTTGAAGTTTCATACAGAATAACATTAATGGGCTATCCTCAATATTTTACAGTTTATCTGGGCCAGATGAATGTAGTACTTTAACAAAAAGGTAATTGCCTGAATGCTTCTGGTGAAGGAAATCAATATTCATACAGCTTTAACACAAGTCAGGGCAGAAGGATCATGTTTTTGCCAAAAAAAAAGTTTTTCTGATTTGGAGTACAGCTAGAATTGTATTCCTTGGTTTTTCTTTTTTTACTTAAAAAATTTGGTGTAATTGACATATTATATTAGTTTCAGGTGTACAGCACAGTGATTTGATATTTGTATGTATTGGGACTTGATTACCATACATTCTAGTCAATATCTGTCACTAAAGTTACAAAAAGTTTTTTCTTCACAGCTTTTCAATATACAATACAATGTTATTAACTATAGTCACTATACTGTGCATTATATCCCATGACCTCTTTATTTTATAAATGGAAACTTCTACTTCTTGACTCTATTCACCCGTTTTGCCAACCACCAGCTTCCCCAACCCCTCAGTAACCACCAGTCTGTTCTCTGTATTAATGAGCTTGTTTTTGTTTTTTTAATTTTTTTTTTTCATTCTGCATAGAAGTGAGATCATACAGTATTTGTCCTACTCTGTCTGACTTATTTATTTACCTGTTTATCCATCCATGGACACTTAGATTGTTTCTGTATCTTGGCTATTGTAAGTAATACTGCAGTGAATATGGGGGTTCACATAGCTTTTAAAATTAATGTTTTCATTTTCTTCCATACTTCTTGTTGACTCTACAGAGATAGGATTCATTAAAGTTATGAACTCATGGTCAAAGGTGCCAATCTGAATTGTCAAGCAAAGTGAACAAGTAGTATTTTTTAAAAAATCTTTTCTCTCTTAATTAGAAAAACCAAGTCCACTCTTTAGAGTGATACTTTGACGAAAACCTGTTGTGAGGTAGCTCAATTATACTTACTGTAAATTTTTTTTTTTTTAGAATTTCATGTCATCCATTTGCAGCAGTCTTTTTGAAGCATTATTTCCTGGCTCTTCCTACCCAACTAGATTTTCAGCTTTAACCATTTTAGGCTCAGTAGCTGATGTTTTTCCTGTACCAGAAGGTAAGTTTTCAGTAATGTTTGGGGAAAGTATTTGTTTTCTTGCCAAACATACTTTTTCAACATTTTGTTTTCCTTGAGTTTCAGGTTTGTTGTCTTTTGTTTAGATTCTTATGGGAGGTGTTAGTCTCACTATATAATTCTTACGTAGACATAATTCAGTTTGTCAGTAAGGGACATAAGGGAGAGAAACTTCTTAGTGATCATTATTTGCCAACCCAAAACTACAGTTTCATGGATTATGCTTACTATGAGAAGAGCTGCTGCCCTCACCCCCTAATTCGTGTGTTGCTGTTTTAGGATGCCCAGTCTGTTCTTTATGTTTAAAAAATTAAAACACTAATAGTTTCCCTTATGTATAACATTCCTTAGTGACTCTTTGTGGTTAAAATGTGGTTTCCCTTGTGTGCTATCTGTTTCATAAGTCTCAACCTGGTTTCGGAAAGACAATATAAGGATGTCATTTCCAGGCATTCTGGTTTGATCACACCAAGAGATTAGAGATTAGAGTGATATGGCTGTAAGCCGGGGTACTCTGTGGGGTACTCAAGAGGATGAATATTTAACTTCCCTCTTTTGAATTGTATTATTTTCCTTTTTGACAAGAAATGATTTTTCTGCTTGTATATGAGTGTATATATGTTTTAGTGTGGATTTTTTTGTTTGTGCTCAGTCTTCCTTGACTGTGGACAGACAGAAAAATGTCCTGCTCTTTTAGAGGGAATGGCCAGAAGGCAAGGGAGCTTTACACTATAGTTGGGTTTTTTTTTCAAATTTAAATTTTTAGACAAAGTATAATTTTTTGGCGGGGAGACAGTTATTTGCGGTTAATACAGGTTTGCTTCACTTGAAGAAAACCATTTTTTTCAAGTTTTTGTTTTGAAAAAGTTGAAACTAACAATGAATTTTCAAGAATAGTTCAGACATATACCCTTTACCTAGATTTGTAAGTTGTTATTATTTTGCCATATTTGCTTTGCCTCACTATCTCATTAATTTTCTAACCATAATACAATGATCAAATTCAGGAATTCATGTTGCTACAATGCTGTTATCTAATATATAGTCCACATTCAAATTATTCCAGTTTAACTAACAAATGGCTTTTTAATAGCAAAAAAAACTTTTCCCCACAATCCAGGAACCAGTCCAAGATCACACATTGCATTTTGTTGTTGTGCCTCTTGAATCTTTTTCTATCTGGAAAGTTTCATATTTCATGACATTAACATTTTGGAAGAACGTATCTCAGTTTGGGTTTGTCTTATTATTTTCTCATGATTTGGTTCAGGTTATGCATTTTTGGCAGGAGTACTATTGCACAGGTGATGTAGTGTACTTTCTCAGGGCATGCTATCAGGAGATACATGATATTGGTCTGTCCTGTTATTCATGATGATAAATTTGATCACCTGATTAAGGTAAATGTAATAGGCTGAAAAATGACCTCTGAAAGATACCCACACCAAATCTTAGAACCTGTGAATATGAACCTTACTTAGAAAAGAGATCTTTGAAGATATGGCTAAGTTAAAGGCCTTAAAATGGGATTATCTTGGATTATATGGATAGGCCTAAATGCAAGTGTTGTTATGAGAGAGAGACAGAGGGAAATGTGACAAATAGAAAAGGAGAAGTCATTGTGAAGCTGGAGGTAGAGATTAGAGTGATATGGCTGTAAGCCAGGGAATGCCAGCCACCAGAAGCTGAAAGAGATGAGGAATGAATTCTCTCTTAGAGCCTCGAGAGTGAGCATCGCCTTACAGACACCTTGATTTCAGACTTCTGGCTTCCACAACTGTGAGAAAATAGATTTCTGTAGTTTTACGCCACCAAATTCAAGGCAATTTGTTACAGCATCCACACACAGAAAATGAATTCACCCAGGTGGTAATGCCAATAGAGTAAAGCCGTACTGTACCCATTAACTGTAAAGGAGGCTGAAGAAGCATGACTGTGGAATACAGGATGGGTAATGAAAATTCATTCTTCATCTTTATCTCAAGGATATTATTGTGGGTTTTTATATTATTTTATAGAAGGACTGTGATTTGGGATTAGTATAATGGTTTTTGCCTTTCGTCAAGTATGTCCTAGTTCAAGAAGAATAACCCACATGCATCTTTCTCACTTGGAATGAGATGTCACAGTATTCATGATGAAAAATGGGCTTCCACAATTAGACTAAAATGGTTTGTTCATCAAATATTTATTTAGTGTCAAGGATATGCAGTGTGCAAGACAGAATGCTTCCCGTTTTTAGCTTAGATTTTAGTGAAGGGAGACAGACAGTAAATTAACAAGGAATGTGTAGAATTTCAGATGGGGATATACTAGTAGAATGCAAAAATATTTCAGGAAGAATAGGGCAGGGGAATTCAGGGGTACCTGGGAGGTTGGGAGTTCTAGCTGTTTCATACAGCAGTGTCAGAGAAGGCTTCCAATTTGAACAGAGCTCTTAAACAACCAATGGATCAAAGAAGAAATCACAAGGGAGATTAGAAAATACTCTGAGAGGAATGAAAACAAAAATACAATTTACCAAAACTTATGGGATGAAGTAAAAGCAGTGCTCATAGGGAGATTTATGACTGAATGCCTGCATTAAAAAAGAATAAAGTTCTGAAATCAGTAACCTAACTTTATGCCTCGTGGAATTAGAAAAAGAACAAACTTAACCCAAAGCTGCAGAAGGGAGGAAATAATAAAGATTAAAACAGAGATAAAAGAAATAGAATAGAGAAACAATACAGAATCAATGAAACCAAAAGTTATTTTTTTTAAAAGATCAATGAAATTGAGAAAGTTTTTGCTATACTGACCAAGAATGAAAAAAAAAAGAAGGCACAAATAACTAAAATCAGAAATAAAAGTAGATGTTTCTGCTGACCTTAAAGAAATAAAAAGGATTATAGGATAATACTGTGAACAATTATAATATATTTTCAATAAATTAACCTGGATGAGATGAACAAATTCTTAGAAACATACAGATTGCTGGCTCAAGGAGAAATGGAAAATTTGAACAGACTTATAACAAATAAAGAGATGGAATCAGTAATCAAAAGCCTCTCAAGCAAAGAAAAGTACAGGGATGGGGGTGGCTTTCCTTGTGCATTCTACCAAACATTTAAAGAATTAACGCAATCCTTCTCAAAATTCAAAAAAATTGAAGAGGAATGAACTCTTCCTAACTCATTCTACAAAGCCAGCATCACTCTGATACCAAAGCTAGACAGAAGTACCACAAGAGAAGAAAACTACAGCCAGTATCTTTTATGAATATAGATGCAGAAATTCTCAGCAAAATGCTAGCAAATCAAATCCAGCAGCATATTAAAAATATTATAAACTTAAACTAAGTAAGTGGAATTTATCCCAGGAATACAGGGGTGTTTCAACATAAGAAAAAATAGTGACTGTAATGCACCACATTAGAATGAAGGGGGGTAAAATGTTAATCTCAATCAATGCAGAAAAAGCATTTACAAAATTCAATACCCTTTTATGATACATGAATATTTAGCAAACTAGGAATAGAAGGGAGCTTCCTCAATATGATAAAAAAGGACATTCATGAAAAGCCCACAGCCAACACCATATTCAGTGGTGAAAGACTGAAATCCCTCCCTTATGATGGGGTACAAGACACAGATACTCATTTTCACTGCTGCTATTCACCATTGTACCAGAAATTTTAGCCAGCGCCATTAGGTAAGAAAAAGAAATAAGACGCATCCAAATTGGAAAAGAAGAAGCAGATTTGAGGAGAGGGGTGAATGAAGTGACAAAAACTTCATTTGCTTGTCCTGGGAATTTCTCTGGGTGGCGCTAACTTGTAAGTTAAGATTAAATAAGAAACTCACATGCTGATTAATATCGAATACCATTTCTCAAATTAAGCCTAGGAATGTTTTCAGGTATTACCAGGAGTTGGTTGATTTGTTGAATGTTAAATGTTCTTTACATTTTGCTGTGAAACTGATTGTTCCCTCTGGTTTACTCTTAATCTTAAAGAGTTAAATGGATTCAGTGACTGCCATCATTCTTTAGTGATAGTTTTTCTGTTCATGTCTTGGTTGGCTGAAATTCATCTTTCTTTGAGAAGAGTTTTTGGGGAAACGTAATTCTTAATTTCTTACACATTCAAAAATATTGCTGTTATACTTCATACTGGAATAGGATTTTGATAGACATTTTCTCATCACCCCTTTTTTCCCTGCGGATTTTGTAAGCATTGCTCCACTATCACCTAGCACTACATGTTGCTATGGTGAAGAGTGAAGCCAGACTAATTTTTTTCCACTTTGTAAATGAATTGAACTTTTTGTCTGAATGGCCAAAAGATTCCTTCTATATCATTGACACCCATTGAATGCTATTAGAATGTGTATTGTATTGATTGTTCTGTGTCAGTTCACCTAAGACATAGTAGGACTTTGAACTGTAGGTCAAGAAGGCTTATGAAGATTTTTAAAAAAGATATAATTCTAAATTTACTTGTTTATATTTGTTTGTTTAAAAAATAACTTAGGTATCTTCTCTATAATATATAATCTTTTGAAAGAGGATGAAGTAGTTTTAACAGATTTTTTAAAAATGTTTATTTCCTATTTGGAGAACTTTAATACTTATTTTATCATTTTAGTAAATAAATTAATGGGAACATTTTTATGCTATTGTGGGTAAATCATGAAGTGTGAATTCTTATATGAATTTTCTATAAATCTGGCAATTTCAAAATGTTGATTTCCATTTCCTTCTGTTCACTTTACTTTTTTTTTTTCCATTCATTTAAAATTTTTTTTGTTATTTTGTTTTTAGGTCATGTCCAAACAGTGTATCAGCTAAGTCATGATATTGATGTTGGTCGTTTCCAAACACTAATGGAATGTTTAACTGGCACTTTTGAAGAAGTGAAAATTTTAGCATTTGATCTTCTAATGAAGTTACCAAAAACAGTTGTACAATTTCAGGTATCTGGACTTATCTCATGCAAGTGTAAATGTGGCGTATGCACGAACACTTTCTGTCTCAGTAGCAGAGCAATCTGTGGATTGTCCAGGCTTCTGTACTTCTGCCTTCTTACATCTTCTGACTGTTTTGGTTATCATTAATACCTTTCCTGTTGCAGGTGGTGATATAGAGAAGGTGGGATAAGTAATTGGGAAGAAGGCAGTATTGTAAGAGTTTTGCTTTTTGTTTTGTTTTGATAAAAAGGGAGGTGTAGGAGGCAGTAGGTTTTATTGTTTACAAGATTATTGGTAGATTTCAGTCAACTGTGGTCTCCCCAGTTTCCTTGGTCATGTTAATACTCGATCAAAACACTTCACTTACTGTAACTTGATTTTTTTGAGATGATCTCCCTGTTTAGTAGAGTGGGAAGCTGAGTGTAAAGGAGGTAGAGAACATGTTTCTGACGTACCAACAAGCAATAGCTAAACTGAGACTGAAACTCAGAGTACTTGAGGTTAACAACAGTTCTCTCCCTGGGTGTTCTACCCTATCCCCAGCCTCTGTGCTCTTCCTGACACCTTGCACTTTCCCCCTTGGGGTGAATATCAAAGATGGGCTCAGGAGTGAAGGCACAGCATGGGGATGGGTCTGCAGGGGACCCCGTTGCCTAAGCCCTCGGCTCTACCCTTGAGGCTTATTGTGGAGCAGTGAGGTCACCAGCAGCTCTGGGGTCACTGGCTCTAGAGTTTAGCTGTGGCTCTCTGTTGGAGCTGTGTGGAGGCCATGTGAACCTGCAGGGGTGGCAACTGAGCCCTGGTCTGGGCTCCAGCTATTAGGCTCTGTGTAGGGCATGGCAGCTTGTAGATGCAGTGGGATTCTGTGGGAGCACATGTCAGAGAGCCCAAGCTGTCTGTTTCCACTGCTTCTAGACAGCATTGCAAGATCTCAGAGCATCTCTTGACTTGGGTCTAAATTGAGAGTTGCTCTCTAGTGTCTACCTATCCCAGTGGTCTTTCAGGTGCCCTGGTGAGCAGATGCTTACTTTTGTACCATATAAGAGTTTTTAGATTTTTTTTTTTTTTGAAGAGGTACTGGGGATTGAACTTGGGACCTTGTGCATGCTGAGCATGCACTCTACCTCTTGAGCTATATCCTCCCCTATAAGAGTTTTTAAAGAAGATGCTTTCTCTTTCTCTATCTCCCCTTCCAGCAACCCTTACCTCTTACCATTCATCACACTGTAGCCTCATATCATAACTATGCCTCGTTTCTAGCAAGTATTTTGAGAGTGTCTGGAGTGCGGAAAGGTATATTATGGCCCTATATGAAAGAAAGACCTGGTCCTTACATGAGCTGTGACGGGCCCTTAGCGGGCCTCTGTATCTCTAATTTGATAAACATGTGCTTGGTTTATGGACACAAACTGTAGAATTCAGGAAACTTAGTAGCACGTATGGCTTGCTATAGGATTTTGGTGGTTATGTATGTAATCTGGCTTGTGTATTAGTAAAGTGGTCCTAGGAATAGACATTCAGGATTTTAAAATATTAATTATATATTTTCAGAGTCTTTCTTTGGGTATACCCTATGTAATATAAGAATTAATTTTTTAATATAGTTAACTTGAAAACGTTTTTTGGCTGGCAGCCTAATCTCTTTAAGAACCTGTATATTCATATTTTTGGTGGCGTATCTTTCCAATATATGACTTTACTCCTCACCTAGTCTGTTGCCCTTCTTTGTGGAGCGACATATCCAGGGTTTTTATGTTCTAGTTGACCTGAGATGAAGAAACAAAGATGCTGGTTTAGATTCCAGAGGCTATTTTGTTTCTTACAAATTGGTTGGTTAAGCAATTTAGAGACTTAACTGTCAATTACCAAAAATGGATTCTATGCTTAGTTGGTTCATTTGTTTGTTTGTTTATTTAAAATCTCATAAAAGTTTATTATAAAAATACAATTGACAAGGAAATTTGATTGTTTCTAATATTTACTTATTGAGCTTTTGGCCACTGCCTTTCAGTTTTTTAGGTCACAGAAAATTAAATGTATCAAATGGTAAAGAAATTGAGTAGAAATAAACTGATATTTTAATCTATTATTTGATATTGGAAGACATTATTAAATGTTAATGTACCTATGATCAAATTCAATTTAAGTTTATAATGATTTTTACCTTATATTAGGCAGTTAGGGAATAATCCTAGTAGAATCAACATTATTGAGCCACAAAACTGTGAGTTCCAGTGTGGGGAACGTGCCGCTTGTCAAGCATAGAGTTGGGACTAGGATCCATGTGTCCTGTCCTCAGTCTGGTGCCTTTCAATGCATATTACAGTGAACTGTCCTCTGTTCTATATTTTATTCAGGCTATGTGAGTGGATGTTTAAATGCAACATGGGTGTGGGAGCTCTGATGCAGAATTTCTGAGGTTGATCTTATCACTTTATTTTTCACACATACGCATGGAGCTTTGCCAGAAACAGCCTGGTGAATTTGTGTTTTTATATGTATTTGTATTTTTCTCCATTGAACTAGCTGTATGGGCAGGGGGTGGGGAGAAGGGCAGGAACACAGTGCCCAGTAAAACAAACTTCGATATACAAAAGCAGTCTGGTCTATACAAAAATAACGAAGATGACCTGGCTTTGGTCATAGCAGAATTTGTACAGGAAAAAGTATACTTTTGCTGAGGAAAGAGGTAATGTAAAAAAAAAAAAAAGTTATCAGTATTGAATTTCCTAACTGAAATTGCTTTCAAGACCCTCATCCCTAGGACTGATCAATAAAAATCATCAATAATTACAATGAAAACTCCAACAGTTAATGTTCATACTGAGTTACAGTTTTGTGGCAAGCTCTGTTTTTAAATATGTTTTATTTCAAATTAATGTTTCAATGACAGTAACTGAGTCTGTGCTTTATTCTAGGATTCAGAGAAACTGCAAGGCTTATTCCAGGCTGCACTGGAGCTCAGCACCAGCACCAAACCATATGACTGTGTAACAGCTTCCTACCTGCTGAACTTCTTAATCTGGCAGAATGCTCTGCCGTCATCTCTGTCTCCCCAATTAAAAACTCAGCGGGTTGCGTGTGGAGATGGAGATAAGTCTGCTGCTGTGGTGGAAAATAACACATTAATGGGTTTGTTTTGAGCTTTTGCTTTTGCTCTTATTTATCAAAACCAATATCTTGCTCTCTCACTATTCATATGGTTAGAATATTTAATGGTTAAACATTTACTTTGTGGTTTTTCATTTAAGAGTTTACCAGCATAAAAGTATGCCATGAATTGCTCCTTTGCCACTAAATAGTTTACTCAGCTGTATTATTTCTAAACAGGATTCACATTAAATAAGTAGATATGCAAATGTACATTAATAGAGCTTTTATTTAAATAAGACTTCTTTCTCTACCAAAAATGTACTTTTTTTTTTTCCCTGCAGAAATTTTACTATGACTATAGCCAGATCTAGGGTCTGAGTTGGTTTAGATCTAATGATTTTAAACAGATATTTGTTGGGGATTCATGTACTTAATTTTATGCTAGTAAATCTTCATTTTGGAATTGTGCTAGAAATGAGGACGGGTAGGGATTTTTGATTAAACAAAGGAGAGGTCATATATAGAAAGAGAGTTAGGCTCTCCAGGATGGTGGGAAAAGCCATAAAAAAGAGAACTAAAATGGGAGAAAACTAGGAGGCCATGGATAGTTCTAGTGAAAATGTGGTCATAGAGCTCGCGATGGAGAGATGACGTTGCCATGGGAAATGACACGTGCCCACCTTAGGTAATAGTTTCTTAGATATGACACTCAAAGCACAAGCAACAAAGAAAAAATAGATAAAATGGACTTATCAAAATTTGAAACTTTTGTGTGTCAAGGACACCATCAAGAAAGTGAAAAGACAACATGCGAAATGGGAAAAAGATTTGCAAATCCTTTATCTGTTAAGGGACTTGGATCTAAAGTATATAAAAAACCTTTACAACTCACTAGTAAAGGGTCAAATTAATAAAAAATAACCAAATTAAAACATGGACAAAGAATCTGAATAGACATTTCTCCAAAAAAGATAAATATGAACAATAGCAGATGAAAAGATGCTCAACATCATTAGCTGTTAGGGAAATGCAAGTAAAAATCACAATGAGGAAGCACTTCATCCTCAATAGGATGGCTATAATGAAAAAAACAGATGATAACAAGTGTTGATGAGCATGTGGAGAATGTGGATCCCTCCTATACACTGTTGATGGGAATGTAAAATGGTCCGGCCCCTTTGGAAAACAATCTGGTGGTTTCTTGGAAGGTTACACATAGAATTACCGTATGACTGTGCAGTTCCACTCTTGGCCATTTTCTTAGTCAGCTCAGGCTGCTATAACAAGATACCATAGAGTGGGTGGCTTAAACAATAGGCTTTTATTTTTCAATTCTGGAAGCTGGGAAGATCAAGATTAAGGTGCTGACGGATTTGGTTCCTGATGAGAACTCTCCTCCTAGTTTGTAGACAACAGCCTTCTGGCTCTGTGCTCACACAGAGGAGAGAGCAAGTTCTGGTCTCTGTTAAGGACAGTAATCCCATCATGGGGGTCCCACCTCATGCCCTCAGCTTAACTTGATTACTTCCTAAAGATTCTACCTCTAAATACCATTGCATTGGAGGTTGGGGTTTCAACATGAATTTAGGGGGAGGGAAGGGGGACACAAACATTCTGTGCATAATGGGCATATACTTAAGAAAAATGAAAGCTATGTCCAAACAAAACTTGTGCATGAATATTCATAACAGCATAATTCATAATAACCAAGAAGTGGAAACACCTCACATGTCCCTCAGCTGATAAATGGTTAAATAAAATGTGGTATATTCATACAATGGACTGTTACCCAGCCATTAAAAGAAATGAAACATTAATACATGCTACAGTATGGATGAACGTTGAAAACATTAGACTAAAGTAAAGAAGACACAGATTGTATGATTCCGTTTATATGGTTTGTTCGGAATAGAAAATAAGTACATGGTTGCCTAGGGCTGGGGAGGTTGAGAGGTGCATGGAGGGGAGTGCCTGGGAATGGGTGAGAGTTTTTTGAGGGGTGAAGATGAAAATGTTCTAAAATTCACTGTGGTGATAATTGCACATAGCTGTGAATATCCTAAAAATCATTGACTTCTATACTTTAAGTATATAAATTGTATGGTATATGAATTATATTTCAATAAAGCCATTATCTTTTTAAAAAACTTTCCAAATAGTACATGGGCCTGGGGTCTGATAACCCTGATGGAGGATGTCTAGAAGGAATGGTCCAGAGTGAATGCTGTCAATGGATCCAGGAAGTTAGGGGAAGACACAGTTCTCCCTTAACTGGAGATGGATAACAGGCTAGATAACCTTGAAACTTCCCTTTTTCCATTCAAAACCTCTAGTGTGAAGTACAATTGAGTTGGTGTTTTCATGGGAACTGTTCTGTTCCCAAATTTATATGTGTTTCTAAACTGGCAATATTTTGACGTTTTGTTTGCTTTTTCTAGTTATCAAATGCTTGTTGGAAAATCTTGAAGAAGAAATCTCTCAGGCTGAAAATTCTTTACTTCAGGCAGCAGCATCATTTCCAATGTACGGGCGAGTCCACTGTATAACAGGAGCTTTGCAGAAGCTATCTCTAAAGTAAGTATCCACAGCGCCTCCTCAGTATGCACTTCTGAGCTTTAAACTTAGTGGAATGTGTTCTAGGAAAGCAACATATTGCCTTAAAGATAATTAATAATTAGATTTTAAAAAGTACATGTATACATATATTTTAAAGGCTTCAGTATTTCATAGATTGCACAGTTTTGAAACCCAAATTCTTTTGACTCCTTTTATCTATTAATTTCCATTTTAAAAATATAATTTTTTTGTTTTTAGTATAAATTACCCTAACATCCTTGTTGTAGCAGCCTGCAGCTGGTCAGTGAGTGGAGACCCGTGGTGGAGAAGCTCATTGTGATGTCCTACAGACTTTCCGCCGTGGTGTCACCAGTGATTCAGAGTTCCTCCCCGGAAGGCCTCATCCCAATGGACACTGATGCAGGTCAGTAAGCGAAGAAAGACAGAACTATTATATTTTTTTCCCTACTCATTTCTTTGGCGAGCAACAGAGGCTAAACAGGGGAAAAAGACATTATTATGATGATTAATGAGATTTCTGCCTTTTTAGCAATGTTTTTAACTATTGAAAAATAACCAAAATAAATAAATAACCAAGTGAAGAGCAACGTACTTCCTCCTCTGGGGTAAATTGGGTTTTATAATGTGGTAATTTCAGAGCACAACCTGCCAGATAATTGCTGAGACAAGGGGAGAGGACAATATGAGTTAGAGAGGTAACAGTTGATGCAGTTCAGTCAGAGCAGGCAACTTGTTAGAATAGAGGAATAGAGGAAGACCATTTGGCATGCAAAGACCATTTAATTTAAAAAAATGGAGGAGATACTCAAAATGCCCAAAACTGAACTCATGAACTTTCATCTGTCTTTTCCTTCCCAACCCCTGTGTCTTTGGAAATGGCCCTACCAGACATCTATTTATGCAAGTCAGGAGTCTAGGGCTACTTGACATCCCCTTTGCTCCTTACGTCTAGCTTGTCTCCACATTCTCTCAGTAGTACCCCTCAAATAGCTCTCAAATCTCTCTTCCTTTTATCTGCATTTTCTTACCTTACTCCAGACTCTTATCCTCTCTTGTTTGGACTACTCTAGTTTCTGCACATCTACTCTTATCTCCTTCCATTTCCTTTTTACTACATCCAGAGTAATCTTTTTTAATCATATAATTCATCATGTTACACACAATCTTGACTTAACCCTTGTGCTCTGCCCACCCTCCCTGCTCCCTTTTATTTAAAATACTTTAGTGATCTTAGACCAGGTTCTGTAATAGCTTCACCCCTGCAACCTTGCCAGTCTTGTCTCTTAGCACTCTCCCCGTCCAACAGATTTCTATTTCATGGAGTTGTTGCAGTTTAACAGGGATCTTGTCTATGTTTTCCACCTCTGTGCCTGGCAGAAGTTGGTACACAGTAAATAGTTGTTATAATGAATAAATCAATGAATGAACAATTTCTGAAAGTATAGGAACTAAATTCAGTGCCTAGGATGCCCTAGGTGGCATATGTATGTGGCAGTCCCCCCTTATCTGAGAGGAATTTGTTCCAAGACCACCAGTGGATGCCTGTGAGTGTGGATAGTACCAAACCCTGTACAAACTGTTTTTTCCTATACATACATACCTGTGATAAAGTTTAATTTATAAATTAGGTACAGTAAGAGATGAACAACCATGATCAATAATAAAATAGGACAATTATTACAAGATACTGTAATAAAAGTTCTGTGAATGTGGCCTCTCTCTGTTCTCTCAAAATATCTTGCTATATTGTGCTCACCCTACTTTTTGTGATGATGTGAAACGATGAAATGCCTGCATGAGAGGGTGAAGTTGAGGTGAGTGACATAGGCATTGTGACGCAGTGTTAGGCTGCTGTTGACCTCCTGGAGATAACGTCAGAAGGATTATCTGCATCAGGTGATCCTGAATCTTCAAGCTGATAGTTGGATGTTAGCTGCAGACTATGATGTTGGCGAGCCCGGGTGGGATGGAGAGGGGTAATGGGAGATTTCATCACGCTATTCAGAACAGCACACAGTTTAAAACTTATGGATTGTTTATTTCTAGAATTTTCCTTTTAGTAGTTCAGACCGTGGTTGACTGAGGGTAACTAAAACTGTAGATAAGGGAGGGATTACTGTACCTGTACTGCAACTGGACTGGAAGGGAATGACTGTTAAAGGTGTATATATTAGCTTGAGTGTTCCTCTGAACACGTCGAAAATCATAAAGTAAATTTGCATTTGGTGTTGAAATAAAGTTGGTGAATGCATTTTGGAGCAGAAATGAGAGGATTATCTTAAAAAACAAACTGAATATATCATAAACACACAGTGCATCATACAGTATAATACTTTGTGCTGATAATTAAAGTAACCTAGAGTTGTGTAGTTGCATAGAAAATGTTACATTTTGTTCTTTACTAAAAATGAGTTAGAAGGTTGGTGATGATTCATGATACCAAGACACAGTTACTTATTTATTTTGGCTAATAATTTAAATGCAAAAATTTGTTGGTTTAGTTTTCCTACTTAAACAGTGCATGGGAATAAAGAACATCCAGTCATATAGCTAATATCTGGATCAGGCAAGTATCAGTATATTCTGATGGGAAATCTTGAGTGTTTGTCAGCAATTGTGGGTAGGGCCATCAGAGTATGCTAAAATTCTGTTCCTTATTAAAAATTTAAAATATCTGTTGGTCTCAGAAATTGCTTATGTCCCACTGACTTTTCCTTAATTTTGCCTTTTGTTTTTCCTCTGTCTCCATTTTTCTTGTATCTTTCCCATGTTATCTGCCATGCATTCTGAATTCTTTGAAAAAAGTCTCCCCTGAAAGCCACAGAAGTGAATGGGTGACTTAACCCTTGTGCTTTGCCCACCCTCCCTGCTCCCTTTTATTTAAAATACTTTAGTGATCTTAAAATTTTATTCTGATCATCCCTTTTTTTCTTAGTCTTTCTGTGATTTCCATTTGGGCTGGTGTTACTTTTTCACAGCTGTCAAAATCTGTTTTTGGCAAAATTTCACGGAAGCCACAAGTGAGCATAAGATGTTACTTGAATTATTATGATAGCAGTTTGGGTCTTTGTAATTCCCATAGTACCTAAAATGCAAGTGTATATAATAGGTATACTGTAAATACTCATTCTTTGACTTTTTAATTGGTTTCAGGTGATTACCTAGTGTTATTTTTTTCTTTAAAACGCTGAGCCTGGCTAGCTCTTTATTACCTAGTCATCCATAAATCCCTTCAGCCCATGGTACTGCACTTCTGCCATGAGCCAGTTTGTGTTCCTGGCACTGGCAGCTCAGCAGTGGAGAAAGCATTGCTCATGGAGTGTACATTTCCTAATCCAGTGAGTGCTTAAGGAGTAAAAATGAAGCTGAATATAGCACTAGGACTATAAATCATACTTAGAAAGCAGTATATTATATAATATACTGCATTTCAAAGAAGGAGTCTTCATGATACTCCTGGGCTTGTAAAAGGTTGTTTCTGTTGGTGGTGGGGTTTCTTACCCCTTAACACAAAATGCATTGAAGTTTATTGCTCTTCTTCATCCAGTTGTGCACTTTATTTGAGATTCTTTGACAATGTTAAGAAAAGTAGCGTAAATGAGATGGCAGCCTTTGTCCTGTGTATAGTTTCTGTTGTGTTTTTTTCTCCTATCTTCACCCTGTTTAAGATATATGTTATATTTTAAAAGTACACTCAAGTGTCATGGGAAGATTTTATGTAAATAATTTTCATAGCATCCACTTTGTGAGTTCCTTCTAATAGCACTAATTATCAAGTATTGAAAGTTACAAACTCTTTGAGGGAAAATACCCCCAAGGGAAATCTGCGTGTGATATGGGACTGGGGCTTTAGGTACTCTCATCTCTCTCCCTCAGAATCAGCAAGCCGCTTACAGACGATTCTGAATGAGATTCAGCCACGAGATACTAATGATTATTTCAATCAAGCCAAAATATTGAAAGAATGTGATAGCTTTGATTTGGAGGACTTGAATGCCAGTATGCCAAGTATTGATGCTTCCACAGAAATCAAAGGTAGCATATATAAAGTTTATATTGTTGTCAGTATTTAAATGACAAGTACAGTGTAAAAAATGCCCTTTTTTTCTGTAGTGAATCAGGGGCTGCATATTTGTGCAGGACATTTCTAGGAAATAAAGTCTTTTTTGAGCTTATAAATAATTTATTTTAGGGAATGAGTTTATGACTTTTACCAGAAGATGGTATGGCCCAGTGCAGTATATAAGATGCTACAACAAAAAGCCTTTGAGGGGAGAGTGTATAGCTCAGTGGTAGAATGTGTGCCTAGCATGTGCAAGATCCTGGGTTCAATCCCCAGTACCTCCATCAAAAATAAATAAATAAACCTAATTATCTCCCTCCTCAAAAAAAAAAAAAAAAAAAAAAAAAAAAACCACAACCCAAAAAACACATTAAAAAAAAGAAAAGCCTTTGAGTGCTGAAACTTGTCTTGCCAGCCAGGTGATGCAGGAGCAGTGACGCACAGTGAACTTGGGTCTGGGCAGCAGTCTGCTTCTCCCAGCAGTATGGTTCTGTGCTGTGTGGGCCCTCTTAGCCAGGCAGGCAGCTTTTTAAAGGAAGCAAACTTTATGATTCAGTGAAATGTGAGCTGCTCTGTTGTACCAAGCCTCCAGAATTTGAATTCTTCCTGCTTATTTGCTCACTAGTTATTTTATAATTTTCTATAATGCTGTGAAAAATCATCAGAAGCAGTGATAGCTTATTGATTTATAACAAATTCAACAGTCTCCACTAGATGGGGATATTGTCTTGTAAAAATTTCTCTGTGGTTTTTTTTTTTTAATTACACAAAATAATGTAAATGTATGCTTGTTACAATAGTTTCAAACAATACAGAGATAAATATGAATTAAAAACAAATTAATTTTGTTTTATTTTCTTATTTCCTCCCCAATCCCATGGCTTCCCTTTTTAGTGTACATTGTTTTGGACTTATTTTATGTATTTAAGTGTATGCACATTTATCCTTTGAGTGTAGTGGGCTCTTAAAAGACTAAGATTGTTTTATTAACTTGCCTTTTAAATTTAAGAGTTTGTTTTGGATTTTTTTTTTTTAATGTCAGTGCTAAAATATTCCTAAAGCTAGAAAAACAGAGTAAGAATTATTATAGCTTATTGACCATGGAATTTAAATATATTTTGAAAGAGAAGTTGTATTTTCCTTTGATTCTGAAGGGCCTATTCTACTCCTTTACTCATATAGAGCCACCCTCACCAAAACAAATAATGAAATATATTTATTATAATCATATTGTATGGATAACGGAAAGGCAGAGAGAGTTTGTTTCATTAGTTTACTAAGATTAGACTTTAGTTTTAGAATAATATTGTATTTTATTTTGAAATTTACTTTACAAAGTATATTAAAAAAATACTTAGCGTGATTCCTACTCATAGCACATGCTCAACAAATGTTACTGATTTTCTCCTGAATAAATATAGCACATGACAGATTGGTTTGTTCAAGCAGATTATTCTTGGGGAAATTATGAATAAGCTTGTTCTAAGAAACCTGGGTTATGAGTAATCAAGTGCCTAGTGTTGCAATAGATTTTTTTTTTTTAAGGTAAAGAAGGAAAAACATGTGATGTAACTGCTCAGATGGTGCTGGTATGTTGTTGGAGAAGCATGAAGGAAGTCGCTTTGCTCTTAGGCTCACTGTGCCAGCTTCTGCCCATGCAGCCTGTGCCAGGACCTTCTGATGGATTATTGACAGTGGAGCAGGTAGGGTAGATGTTTACTTTGCCTGGTATAATTTCTGGTCAAAGCAAAAATCACAAACTTTTATTTATAACCCAACTTAAAAATTTTTTTTAGAAAAACATTTTTCTTGAATGAAATCTTATACAGATGTCAGCTAAAGAAAGTTCATTAAATTGTAGAAATTAGACCTTGCAATACATTTCAAAAGTGTGGTATTTTTAGAACTATTTTAATTTTTCTAAGTTATATAAATAATGTTAGAATTTTACCTTACTTTTAACTGCAGTGTTGTTGTTTCAACTTTTATTTCTCCATTTAACATGCACAAATTTAAAATGCAAAAATAAATGAAACTGTCTACTTAGTAAAACTCCACAAGCCTCTTAAAATTTGCAAAAAAAAAGTAGTATATTGGTTGATAATGGATCTCATGTTTCCATCTACATTGATGATAAAGTCGTAGTTACTTTGGTTTTTTTTTGGCTGACTTTTATTTTAAGACCACAAAGCTAGTTCACCATCTGGGACTGTTCAAGTGACTTGAGTGCAGTGTTTACAAGAAATTAGCTTACCACAAGCATTTCATTTGGAAATATTTTAGATTTATTAGATTTCTGTTTTTAATTGATCCCGCCTTCCTTTCCATATGGTTTCAACAAATCTATTTTCCCACCATTTTCCAGGAAAGATATATGACATGTACTTTCATTTTTAACCTTTTTCAAATAAAGGTAATTTCTCCCATAGGGTGTTACAGCATTTAAGAACAAAACAAATATTGTAGTTTGGTAATGCTGATTATTTCTGTAACAACCACGTGACTAGTTCCATGGAAATAATGCGAATATTTTTATTCTCACACTCTCTGTGGCTGATGTGCTTGCATCTGGTTAACAGCTGGGTTTGTGATGTTGCAAGCCTCTGAGATGGAGAACAGCAAAGGGGAACAGGCCGCTGCTGGCATCATTATGTTCCTTATTCTCTTCCAAATCAAATAGGCGGTAGTGTCCTAGAGTTCCTTGCAGTCATTGCTGGTGACTGGCTAGAGTGCCAATGCCAACATCTTTGCTGAGGAATCCAGCTATGATTAATGATGACTTCACTGATGTTCACCTTCTTACTAAGAAGTAAACATGTGCTGGAGCCCCTTGACTTCTCAACTTTTCAAGGACAAATTAAAACATCTAGTTTCGGGGGTTTGTTGGCTAATTAAAAAAAAAAAAAAAAACCAAGGGAAACATGTTTTGCTTTTACTGTAACTGAGAAAGACCTGAATGCTTCCTGTGAAAATCATTCTGCCCTGACACCTTTTATACAATACTCAGATCTTACGAAGTTATGTGGGATGTCCATGTGAAAACTGGGAATGTTTTTTAAAACTGGAAATTAATATAAAATAAAAGAGATGTTTGTAAAAACAACAACAATAACAAAGAGAGGCTCCTATAAACCAAAAAACTCATCTAATGACTGTTTTCTTAAATAAGAAATAGAGTCCTTTCTGTAAGATACCTGTTTGCATTCTAATGCGGTCCAGTCATTTCTCCATGTCGCCATGCACATGGTGAGAAGAAATTAGTGACTGAATGAGTGACCAAGAGTGTATGTGATAGCACTGTTCTGACATTGAAACCCTGCGCTCTGTGGAAAACTTTAGTCTTGATCATGCTGAATTTTACTGAAAAAAAAAAAAAAGCCTCAGTTTAGGAGCATTTAGTCAATGAAAATCTAAATTCATCAAGAAATTAGTATTATTCGTATTACTAGAGGATTCCTACTTTTAAACATAAAATTTTGCTCCATGAAATTTCTTTAAAAATACCCCCATATACTTAGTACTTTTAAGAATTAAAAAGAGAAGGATAGAGAAGAATGTAATTTACACTGGAGTGGCTGGGCCATGCCTAAGGTCTGCCTTCCTTCCAAGGGCATAGTGGCCCTGGCATTGCTAGATCTTCTGTGCCCTTAGTGGCAAAGCTACCAATTTGAGAGTCAACACTGTAGGTGAATGTGACAACAGAAGACCAGCAGAGACAGAGGCAGTGAACTGACTTGCAGGCAGTGCTCCCTGTTGTGGAGGAGAATTTGGACCTTGGATTTCTTACTCCCAGGAGTCATAACTGTGATCTGTTTTTCCCTTGATGAAGGAAGCTGTTCTATACAGTTTGAAATTTGAGGTCTTGAATGTAGACAGCAGGGAGGATTTCTTTTGGAACTCAGTTCCTTTAAGCCCATCCCGAGTTTATAACAGGCCAGCAGGTAGTGAGACTACGATTTAGGGGGTTTTGCTGCTGTCCAAGGAGCAGAGCTGGTGCTTGTTTATGATTCTGAGTATTCAGTGCTATGTTCACAAGCTCTTAGAGCTGGAAGGACCACAGAGGTGATATTATCCAGCTCCTCCGCACAAGGGGAAACTGCAGCCCTTGGATGTTACCTGGTTTGCCCAAGATCACAAAGCTGGTTTGTGGCCGCTCTCGGACAGGAACCCAATTCTTCTGCCTCCCAGCCTGTGTTCTGACACAACACAGTGCTGCCTTTGTTCTGAACTGCTCATTTAATTTTTCTTGAACTTCTTAAAATTTAATTTTCCCTGCTTCCCATAGCCAACCAGCTTTTTGCAAGCAATAGTACAGTAAGGCAACTTGCTACTGAACTTTTTAGCAAATGATCCATTTTCCCTAGATGACTCCTTGTGAAGCAGTGTGTCCTCCACGACTTCACCAAGAGGAAAATGTGTTCATTCAGAGGCACGTCTGACTTTTCCTCCTGCACTGTAATCACATAATGAAAGGCTCTTTCATGGTGTCCCTGTACAAGAGGCAGAGATAAAACCAGCTTTGAGGGATGTAAGTCGAGAACCTTAAAGGGAGAGCAGTGCGTGCAACCTTATCTCACAGCTTCCTGACTGCCGTGTGTCTGGGTTTCAAGCTGGATGTTTTGCTGATGTAGAGCTTTTGCTTGATACATTGTTGGTCCTCCTTCCATGGGATATCGGATACCCAGTACCTACTGATTTTTCTGAACAACTTCCTTTACCTGGACTATCAGTTCATATGTTTATATATTTTCCCTAATATTCCTAAAAAGAAGCTTTTGGATAGATTTTTTTTTCAGATCTGCTTTCCCCTTCCTAGTAATTATTGCCACAGAAATCACGTGAATAAAAATAATTACCAACAATTAGAAATCAGCAATTTTTTTTAAACTCCTACTTTAGATTCTGTTCTAATTTTCATGATGTATGTGGCTAACTGGGTTTACACATTCCCTCAGTACCTTTTGTTACTGTTTTAGATTTTTGTTAATGGACTGTAAATGGGATGTAAGATTATTAGCATGCATAAGTCTTAAAAGAGATTGTCTTTTGTATTTACCAAAGTTTATTTTTTAGAAATTGTGAATAAGTATTCATTGAATTGTGCTGAATGCAGGTTAGCATTTTAAGCTGTAAAATGAACTTGAGCATATAATCACATCATTTTGTCAGCTGTTTGTTGACTGCTTTACTACAAGGGTGTTCTGGGAACATTAAGAAATACAACATGTGGTTCTCTGACCTCAAAGGGTTTAGAAATATAATAGAGGATACAAGACAGAAATTCATTTTAAAAAGTCAGACTAAAGGGCAGTTGTTAAAATGGCACATGGTTAAGAATTTGCCAGAAAGCAAAGAATAAACATTCTGGTAGGAAGATGTCTGAATACCAGAAAACCATCGCCTTTGTTATCATTATGTAGGAGGATAGTGTTTGGGCTTTGAAGAAATCCCAAGTGTTAGTAAGAAATCACTGTAGTAGAGAATGTCCAGTTTAAAACATTAATTATCTTACTGTAGTGTAAACTTTTATAAACTATTCCATTTAACCAAAATGGAATTAGAATCTCCTGTTGACATTCCCAAGGTTATAAAAAGTGGTTGTGTCTTAAAGTAAAATTTAAGGTTTAGGGATTAAGTCTTACTACTAGGTGACACAAAATAAAAACGAGTCGACAGTTAGCAATAATGATTGCTACTCTCTGCCAGGTACTCTGCTAGATGCTTAGATGGATCATCCCATTTATTTCTGAGAATAATCTGTGAAGTACGTTCTAGTTTTATCCCCATTTCACAGATGAAGGAACTCTGTTGCTTTATCAGCCTGTATTCGTAAGGAGCCTGAGTAGAGTTCCTGAACACAGCCCTCTTGGCTTCGAATTCCCGGATTTTAACCACTATGCATGCTCTTTGTAGAAATGTCTGACCTGTATTCTTCAGTCTTTGTGGCCTTTCTAATTTATGGTGAAGGGAATTGGCTTTGATTTTTCTACTGTATTTCTCTTTAGTATATAGATAAAGGATAAATAAAAAATGTATTTACATTGGCCCTTTGTGGATTTTATGCTCTAGATGAGCACTTAGCTCCTCTGTTTAGTCTGCTGGTGAATTATAGATGCCTGGAGACATGGCATGTAGCTGTCCTTCCCTGTGGAAATTTACACCCTGTAAATCCATAAAACATGCTCATTTGCCTATAGACTTAGGTTTTATGAAAAGTTAGAGCAAGGCTATGCTAAACTTAAAGAGACAGTGACCAGAATTTAATTTTAAAAATAGAAATCAGTGCTTTTTTTGGTTCTTTTTTTACCTTAATTCCCTTTCAAAAATTCTGAGGTATATATTACTTATTAAGAAAATATTTTGTGAAGACACCATCCATATTAAAAGAAAAGTTTTTGTGAACTATGAATAGGAATTTAGTGGTATCTAATAGATTGAAAGGCAATTAAGTTGAGTTTTCAGAGGACTTTTTATTTTTTAAGTTAAATTTAAACATTCTTCTTGTTCTACTCTTGTCATAAGTTTCTACAGCATTAAGTATGTTCCTTGTAGTCTGATCATCCAAGAGGAGGGTGTCAGCATGGCCTCTTCCTGGTCCATCTGCTCATGGACCGCATTGCCCCTGCTGTCTCTTCCCCCCCGTTGTGATAGGGTACCTCCCTACCTTGCAGCCCTGTCTTCTGCTGCCTTCTGGTATGATACCTCGAGGCCATTCAGCCAGGTCTACTATCACTCTCGTGTATAGTCTTTTTTCATTCACATAAAAAGACCCAGTAACGTGTCTGACAGGTATCAGGTACTTAATAAGTGTTTGTTTGCTCATTCTAGTATCCTAGCTTCTTCTTATGTTAATTATCCGTTTCCATATTGGTTCACCCAAGTATATCCTGTTTAAGGTCTGGCCATGAAGCTTTTTCTAATAATTTATTTCAAGGCAAAAAGATGTTTCATTTCTTAATGCTGTTAAGCTTCTAATGGGGACCATAGAGCTTATTGGTCTTCTCTGAACTGAAAGCCTTCTAAGGACAGGCACCTTGTTTTGTTCTTCTGGGTCTACCCAGCGCTAAGCTTCTAAGCACTTGGCAGGGTGCTCAAGAAGTACTTACTGTCTGATTAACAGAAATTTTATACCCTCTTCAAAGGAAAAAATTCATAATAAGCCTGGGTATTAACATGGGTGAGTTTGTTGGGAAATTAAGTGAAAAAGGAAACGAGGAAAAACTCTCTCTCACTTGTGCCCTTAGAACCTCATTCTGTTTTATGAGGCCAAGATTACCTAGGGTTGAAGTCTACCCTTGAGACAAGAGACCACCCACTGGTCATGCTTCTAAGGTCTTTGATTTTATTATGTGTTTTTGACTTAAGCCCCTTTGAAGAGTGTTAAGATAAAGGAAGCAACGCAAATCTGATCTTTGCTTAAGAACTAAATTGTAAACTGCTGTAAGTCCACAGAAAAGCACTTTACCAGTAACATTTACGTTTTCCTGAAGTATGTTTTAGTATCTGTAATGTTTAAAAAAAAATAAGGATGTTAGACCCCATCTCTGACTTCCTGTTTTTATTCTTTCTAGCTTAAAATACCTTTTTTAGAAATCTTCTTTTATTTCTCTAGTAATAGAAATGATGGTCATAAAAAATTAGTTAAGTGGTGTTCCTTCTTTCTGTTTTGTAGGGTTATTGAGCTTCAGGTCTGTCATGGGTGTTAAAGTCAGATTTAGGGTGTGATAATTCTGTTCAAAATATACTCTGAAATTACATATTGAAGGTAGAATAATAAGGCTTACCCTGACTGACTTTTGACAACTAGTAGTATGTGGCCTATAAAAAGTATGAAAATTTAGGGGTGTCATCAGATCTTCACCTGAAAACTTTTGCTGAAGAACACATGTCACTCTTTGGGGATATTGAAGTGTTAGAATTTTAAAACTTCTGTTATTTACTCCGTTTTTGATTTTTTTCTTGATCTCATATCTGATTCTTATTTCTTTAAATGTTATCACTCATCTTGGTATAATTGTATATACTTTGAGTTTAGAGTATGTCTTTACCTTTTCTGTATTTGGAAACCTAGACAGAGCTTACACAGAACTGAACTGGTTTATAAGTTACAGGCTTCTTCTGAGCTTTTAGATTTATTAACTCCTTTTAACACACAGTCTGTGAGGCAAGTGCTATTATTATTCCCAGTTTATAGATGAAGAAACTGAGACAGTTCCCTGTGGTCACATATTTAACTGCTCTTTCTACTGTTTATCATCTCTAATGTGTGCTGAACATTAGTCACTGTGCTGAAGTGGAAACTTTCTAGATAAGCATATCTGAGCTATCTTGGGTTAGCTTGCTTTTTCATCATTCTGTGATCCCTGGGGAGACCTGGATCAAGAGATCAAGAGAGAGCCAGTTGTAGCTTTGGTCCTGAGTTTTATACAAAATCTGAATTTTCTAAAGCTTATCAGCCACCAGATTTTAATGGTATAAAAATACATTCATCCCAACCAATTTAACAGGTAATGCTGTACAAAACCTCATCAACAGCTAATTGTTAGTCATGTCTTCTTTAAGATACACTGTCATATTTTTTATTTGTTTAAACTCGCATGGAGAAAGGCAGCATATAAGAGAGCGTTTGGGTAGCGTTCTGGAAAGTTCCATGGTTCTGACTCAGAGTGGAAGCCTGTCCATTTTCAGGAGGCCCTTTGCACTAAATCTTGCATGGCCAATAACATTTGTGTATCGCTAAAAGGTAATTATCAGAAGTATTGTTTAATGGGTTGGAGCTTCAGTTTGGGAAAGTGAAAAAATTCTGTAGATGGATGATGGTCACACAACAGAGTGAATATATTGAATGCCACTCAACTGTATACCTAAAAATGGTTAAAATGATAAATTTTATGTTATGTGTATTTCAACTACAACAGAAAAAAAATTTTTGAAGAGAAAAAAAAGGTAATGATTTCACCTAGGCCTAGGTGTGTGAGGGTTGTCACCGTGTGTGATTTGCTGTTGGTGCTGGATGGTACAAGGTAACAGAGTGATCACAGTGAGGTTCGTGAGGCTGGTGTAGGGAGGGCAGTTCAAGGGTGGCAGTTAACCATGGCCAACTCTGGAGCCAGATTGCCTGGGTTTATGTACTGGCTCTACCACTTACTTGCTGTGAGATCTTGAATAAGTTACTTGGCCTTTCTGGGTCTCATTCCCCCTCCCCCCCATTTAAAAAAGATAATAATAACACTTATTTCATGCAACTATTGGGATTAATTGTGATATTATAAAAATGCTTAAAATACTGCCTGTCACATAGTAGGTGCTAAATGGATGGGCATCTAGACCTGAGTTCTAAATGATGTTACTGACATAAATATATCTGTCAATGTCAGCATAAATCGAATATTTATTTTTGATTTTGTTTTGAAGGTAAAAGAAATAGGAGCTTACTTTAAACAACACCTTCTACAGTCCAGGCACAGAGGAGCATTTGAACTGGCTTATACTGGCTTTGTGAAACTTACTGAAATACTTAACAGGTAAAAGAAAGCAAATATCCTTTTGTGTACATTTTAAAAAGACTAAATGTACAAACCATGTGCTCCAAGTAGAATTCAGTTGTGTCTTTTGATGTTTAAAAGAATATGACTTAGTTGGCTTCAGAACTCTTGGAAAAAATTGTTTTCTTAGGTTTCATTGTATGATTTACTGCAGATGATGGAGCAAAATGTCCAAACTGGGTCTCTCTCTCATTGAAAGGTGATTTGACACAAACTCAAAAGATTTTGCTAAAAATAGCTTTCAGTTACCATTTATTTTCACTGAATGAAATGACTGTTTTGTCTGTTTGAAAATTATTTGACACGTAGACTAAAATAAGCCCTCTAGTTTTTTGGATTTGTGTATATTACAGACAGAGAAACACTTAAGGATTTTGTGTTTTTCTTTGTAATTTTATCTCATAAAAAAATTGAAAGAACAGTAAATAGACCAGAAAGTATAAAAGACTTTTCCCCCTTACTTGGAAAAATACTTAGGTAGAGTTCATATATTTACACAAATGTATTTTTTTCGACATTATAGGTGCCGATAATTTCATTCATTCACATAATAGATTTCCTCCAAAGAGCTTGTGAGGAAACCTTAAATTACTTAATGACTAAGTGTTCATGGCAAGTGTTCTCTAAATAAAAGGTAGTATTTTCCAGGAAAACATTTCCATTGCCTGGAAACTTTTTGAAATGAAGCAGAGTTCTGCCAGCTTTGTAGCCTCAGCAAACATTTTATTTTGGGCTGTTAAGACATCTACTCCTTGAATATTTTTAAAACATTTTTTTCACACTCCTGGTAAAAACATTTATAAAACATTTTGGCAGTTATGGCCTGCACAGAATATCTTTAAATGGTACATAAAAAAATGTCCCTGACATTAAACTGCTGATCTTGAAAATATTTTGCTATCTTTTCAACTCTTTCTTTCCAGTGTAGACATGACTTAAGAATATTTTTTTTCTCACAACACAACACACTTCACTCCCTTCAAATCAATTAGCAGATATGTATATTGAACACTAGCTGTGTGCTTAGTACTTAGTGCTTGGTTTGGAGGATACAATACTTCTTTATGAGACAGGGTTCCTGTTCTCAAAGAGCTTATGGTTTAGTTGGGGAAATAAGCAGGGATGAAGTTCAAAATATTTAACAAATGGTATGTCATGGGCACTCATCGGTCACAACAGACACTGGCTATAAGCACCCAACATCTTGGCCTGTATGGATGTGTGTTAGCTGAATATAACTGTCAAAATTTGGGTAAAATTTACAAATTCTGTAGGAATAGCAGAGAGAGAAAGCCACAAGGGTAGGCTGGTAGGGCTTAACGGAGGAGGTAGAATTTGGACTAGAGCGTGAGTAAGGTTTCAGTTGGTAGGAGGAGAAAGGAGGAGACTTTGTGAACAAATATTCAGAGGCTAGAGTCAGCATGGCATATTGTTAGGTGAGGAAATAAGCCAGTCTGAGTGGAGTGATGGTGGTGATGGCGGTAGAGTTAGTAGGCAATGCCAAGTAACTGTATAGATGGAGGGCAAATTATGGATACCTGGAAAGTAGATTTGTTGTAGTAGGGACAGAGAGAGCCATTGAAGATTTCTGATCTGAAATAGATCACAGGAGGCATGTGGAAGAGAGAAATAGCGATTATGACACAGTCTTAGTTCTGCTTATATCCATTCTATTTACTGGCAATGAGATTGTACAAAAGTTAATCTCCTTAGCCTCTGATTTCTTCATCTATAAAATAAGATAAAGACTATTTGCCCTAATTGCCAAGTCTCTCTGGCTTTTGTTATGTGGATCAAGTAAAATAGATATTTACAAAGACCCTTTTGCATTATAAAACTTAATAGAAATATAAAACTTAATAGAAATGTAAAACATTATGAGATTGACATTGGTTATGGTGTTGGTGCATTAAAGTAGCTTTTCAGTTGGAAGTATTAGGTTAGATAGATTGTAATGACAGACTGAAGTGAGGGGAGCCTAGCATCAGTTACAACAATCAGAGCTGAGGTGCTGAGAACTTCCTCTGTGACCGTGGCTCTGGGAATGGAGGGAGGGAAGTGGCGTCTCAGTTAACATTCAGCCCCACAGAGTAAAAACTCTATGTGTGATATTTTGAATGCTTAGAAAGGAAGCTGTGGATTATTTCATGATTTTATGTGTCGAGAATTAAGACAGTGCATAGCTGGGTGATTCTTCTCCTTGGTGTATTTACTGAATTCAGCTAGTGGTGTTCAGCTGGTAGATGAACTGATTAGGGGGTTCATGACAACTTTACTCAAATTTGTGACACCTTCATGGGATGGCTAGAAGACAGGGCCTAGTTGGGACTACACGTGGCCTCTCAGCATAGCAGTCTTAGGGTAGTTGAAATTCTTACATGGCAGCTGGCATCCTCCAGAGAGAGTATTCCAAGAGAACAGGCAGAAGCTGTGTGGTCTTTTCTGACCTAGCCTTGGAAGTCTCATAGCATTGCTTCAGTTACATTCTTTTGGTTCTAAGTGAGCCTTAAGGCCAATTGGATTCAAGATGAGAGGGATTAGACTTTACCATGGTGAAGTGGCAAGATCATGTTGTAGAAATAAGTGTGGGCTGGGAGATACTGCACTGGCCATCTTTGAAGAATGTAATCTACCACATGAACCAAACTGATTGTGTCACCAGGGAGTCCATGACTGTCCCTGCAGATTAATTTCTGGTGACCAGAAAAATGGGATTGATGATAACAAAGGCATGGAGACTGAAAGAGGTAATTAGTTGGATCAAGATGAATACATTTGTTTTGTATGTGTTGAGTGTGGATGATGGTGGCATATCCTGGCAGAAATATATAAGTCAGAACTTGGAGATAGGGGATTAGTTTGGGTGATATTACAGAAACATAGATGTAGATTTATGAACTGTCTTCATAAACATCATAGTTAGTAGGATTGCAGTCTTTAGGGAAGAGCTTAAAAGGAAAAAAGAAGAGAGGACCGTGGTCAGAGGCTTTTGAACAACTGTACTATGTGGTTGAAAGTACAGTTGAAGGCATTCCAAATAGATTAAGTGGGGAGACTAGGCAAGGCCCAGTGCCTGGTATCTCAGCCACTCTTAATATGCTTTAAAGATCTCCTTATGGCTGTCACTGTTGGCTTTTAACCATCCTGTTATGAGTTCCCAACTGTTGCTTCCAAACCAAGTGGTTCTTGATCCCTTTGGAGACATTTCAGATCTGCTGAACAGAATGTTTCACAGAGAACATCTTTACAGTGTGTGTGGCTTCCTTTTGTTTGGTTTTTATTTTTAAAAGAAAATGTGTTTCTTTTGGATCATTCTGAAAGCCTTTTATAAGCACTTAAGTTATGAAAAAGTTATTTAGGCAGATAGCATTTTTAAAGTTTGCAGAAAGAAATCTGGGCTTTCATGGAAATCCACTAAAATGGAGGCCAACTGCTGGCCACCTCTTGAACTACAGCTGTGTTAAGGAAGGAAGCACTTAAAGAGATTAATGGATAAATAACCGAAGAGTTAAACATGAGCCACATTTGTTTGAATTGGTTTTTAATAGGATTATTCAAAATGTCTTCACATGTAAACTGACTTCAGTATTAAACAATCATCTAAGAATAAATAAGAATGGCAGACACTGTTCTTTTTTTTCTGAGAATTTTTTGTAAGCCACACTTGAGTATGTGCACGCGTGCACGCACAGGCACAAGCTGTGTTAATTTTCTAGAATCTGATTTTCTTGTATGGTGCTTTCTGTTTAGAGTTTGATGAAATATTCATGCACTCTTTAAAAAACACAATTATCTGCCTGTTCGTAATTACCTGCTTAAGCATTTGATTAGAGTGGTTAAATGCATTAAAGTTACAATTCTAAATTCAAGTTTCTGATGAAATTCACATTTGCTTATTTTCTCTCTATGATCTTAGTATTTTAAGTTGTTCTTTCAATGAAAATGAACATAATCCTAAACTAGAGTGCTAAACTGGGGAATCTACCATTCATTAATTCACCCATAAATTAAAAGCTTAACTCTAAGGGGATTAAATTGTTGTCTACAATTCTAAATCTAGAAGGTAGGTTCCTGAGCACTTGCTATTGTCTTGCTCTTCAGTTTATGGAATTGCTCTGCTTACTGAAATATAGCTTAACCTACAGATATTTGTTACACTAATTACAATCATTTTCACATTATTGGCCTGAAAAAAATGAACTAATGACATTTAGCTGTTTTTTGTCATAAAATGCTAGTGCTGACTCATGGATGTCAACAATTACGGTGGACAGAAGTAATTTAAATATGTACTTCAACTTTCATCAGTTAATTATAGCTACTACAATTCAAATTCAACAGAAAACGTCTTATGAACAATTGAAATATAATGGTGAAAAAATAATTTCCCTCTACTTTACTGGAAAATGAAAGACCAGATCTCTTAAGAATATGCAACTGAGCAAGAAATAAATCTAGAATGTAATGTATGAGATTTGGGGAAAAAGTCATTCAACTGTAAATAAAAAGTACATAATCTTGTCTGCGCCTTTAATTCCATCTCCTTTGGTAAATGTGTCTAAATATGACACTTTTTATTTCTGAATGTCCTATGAATTTTATTTGAAGTATTAATAGTTAAAGAATAACTAGTGGTCATCCACTCTGGGAAGCCATATTAATACTTATAAAGAGAAAAAAAATCCTTTAACTTTCCCGTTTCTATAGTGGATTATTTAAAGTCTAAATCTTTGTGTCTTTGGTTTGTGACCCCTGAATTTTTATTTTTAAGCCTACTCCATAGTTGAGTCAGATGTTACCTTCTTTCTGGAACTTTGAATACTCATTTTTAAAGTTCTCATAGTAATACTGAGTCATTTAGACTCAATAACAGAGGAATCTTGTTCTTAGTGAATAAATTCTATCTCAGCTTTGTTGGCAAAGTTCCCAGAGTTTTTAATATTAATTTTTTTCTCCTTGATCTCAGAGAATGGTTATGTTAAATATTAAGAGAACCAACAATTTGGTACATCTTTCTAACCACTTCTTTTAATCCACTGTATCCTACCCTTCTCCCTATGGCCTTCTGATTGGTAATTCAGTTTAGTCTTGGTCATTCTTATTGCATATGCCTGCAGCCGAGGCTTCAGAACAGCCCCCTGATGTTTTAGCTGGCAGTAGACCTCAACAGTGTTTGACAGTGGTGAGGGAGGTTAAGACGGCTTCTGTTGATATGTAGCTTTCTCACTGGATCTCATTTGGGCAAATCATTTTTAAAGCTTAAAATTTCTCCATGCTTCAGGGCTGTGTTCCCTTTTTTAAATGTGTGTGCACATGCACAGAACCTTCCTGCACATCTGTCACTGTTTAGTTTAATTGAAATAATAAACATGAACCTTGAAATAATAAACACAATACTTGACCAAAGAATGAATGGAGTGGAAAATTTAGCTAATGAAATAATAAAGATTTGGAAAAATCTTTAAGGAAAAATAACCATACTGAAAGAGTTTGAGGAAAGGAAGGTAACATTTTCCAAGTAACATAAGTAATATAATCAGAACTCAACAAAAAATAGCTCTGTGTTACCACAGTTAGGTAGATGCACGAAGCCATCGGAAAGCCATTCTGTAGTCAGGGAACCTGATTTAGTGGTACAAAATAGTCTAATGACCAATTAGTTGGGTATACAGCATATGTAATTTGATTTCGGTCTGGGTTTTTATGCTTATCTTAGAATACTTACCCACTACCAGTGAGATAGCTTTGTGGAGAGAAATTGGACTAATCTGTTTATAGAACAATAATTTGCTTCAGTGATCTCCTCAAGACAACACAAAGACCTAAAACACCAGCTATGGCTTGGCCTGTTCATTTCTGTTACTTTGGGTGACGACTCAGGCAGTAGCACTTAGCATAGAAAAAAGACAGACAAGACCAACCCCCCGCCCCTTTTCCTGTTAGGGTTTTTTTTGTTTTTGTTTTCTTTTCCTTTTAAACTTCTACTACTTCTTGACTATGATGAACAGGAAAATCAGAGTGGTCTGATTCCTCCCACACCCCGATCCTTAACCACCACATCCCTCAGAGTGTAGACGAAAGAATATTGAGATATGAATTAGAGCCGAGTTCCACCTACCAGCTTTGTTGACGTTAGGAAAGCCATGTAACCCCTCTGGGCTGCTGTGTCCTCTTTGATAAAATAAGAGGATTCAGCTTTCTAAGGCTTTTTCATTTCTGCGCATTCTACTCATTATGCAATGCTGCTTTCTAGTTTCTGACTGGGAAAGTCTGGGGATTTGGAGTATGAAAGACTGAAGGAAGTTCGATACATTTTTAGTAAACGTGCTTTAGAACTGCTAGACTGATTTCTTAGGAGTATTTTGCGATGATAACATTTAGTGAGAGTTGCTTATGAAGAGTTTGAAGCCCTTGTAAGAAAGTTGCAGTTTTTATGATGTAGTCAGACTAAAGATGCAGTGTATTTTGTATTAATTTTTTTGTATAAAACAAAAGAGCCTTCAGACAGAGAGGATGTCTTCTGTTTTAGTAGAGAGGCTCTTGCTGACAAAAGCGGGCTTGGAATCCCCATGGTTGTGGCTGGTGTCTGCCTGGAGCTGGCACAGCGAACCACGGACCCTGTTACTCAGGAACCTCCCCTTTTCCTTGCTGTCCCTGCATTGTGTGATGAGGAATCAAAACAAACAGCTAAGAGTTTGTCACATTGTTCTTGGGAGCCTTGCGTGGTTCCGTTTTTACCTCTCAATCCCTTCATTATCATAAACACCAGCAGCTCTGGAGTTTTGAAATCGCTTCCTTATAAAGTAATCTTTTTTTGCTGGGGAGTAGACAGAGGGTTCATTGAATAGTCAGAACTCTAGTTTAGGCTAATATTGTGTTTTTATAGGCACAGTGACTTCACTGTTGAGGAGCCTTAAAATTTCAGCCCTCCTTTTCTACACCTAGTTTTTCAATTATCTGCCTGACTGAAGGCACAGCTAATGGGCAGCAGCTGGCTCCAGCACTTGTTGGTCCTTATTTATTCATTCAACAAATGATTTCTTGAACATCTACTGTGCCAGATGCCATGTTAGAAACACTGTTCAACCATTGAGAATACGATGTGGTAAGCCAGAGTTGCTGTGAACCTAGAGACAATTATTAGGATCTAAACTGAAAACATTTAACTCTGTAGAACTAAAAAAGGCATGTGAAGACCTGAACAAGGGACTGGGCTTGTGTGGGGCCATGATCAGGTATTTGGGGGACAGTCTCATCAGGAACTTCGGGTACTTGTATAATTTAGGGTCACTGCTTTTTCTATTTGGAATATTAACCCAGATAATATCTCATTGAATTTCAAAGCATTTTTATAATGATTTTATTTTCATTCTTAGGCATTGAGAATCAAATGATTTGTCCATAGCTACACAACTAGTTGGTGACAGACCCAGCAATAGAATCCAGATAGTTTTTTTGAACTTCACTCTGCTTCAGAGATTAGCAGTTCAACAGAAGTACGTTGATCACTTGCTGTATGTAAGAAATTGTAATAGGTAGGCACTGTAGGAGGATGAAATATTAGTAAAACATGGTTCTTGTTCCTAGAGGAACTTCTAGCTTAGCATTTTAATCTTTGATACTAGAGAAATAAATTAGATAATTTATAAGGCAGAAATGGAAGACCAAGAAAAAAGTCTACTTTCTGAGCTGTCTGCCCCAAGTTATGGGAAGAATAATTAATGCATTAACAAGCATGGTAAGAAGAAGAGCCTGATGGGAGGCAGGATAATACTTTAGACTTGTTGAATTTGAGTTGATGTTGGGAGGTTGCCTAGTGGGACAGCAGACAGTTGGAAATACAGGCCAAGAGATTGGGAGAGGGGAGGGGTCAGAGTTAGAGATAGGATGCCCTGGGACTCCTCCAATTTTTTAGCATGGAAATCCAGCATTCTGGGAAACCCTCTGTCCTAGGCAGACAGGGACATTGGTCACTCTTACTAGAGATACGTATTTGAGAAATACATATTTGAGAAAAATTTGAGAGGAAATAGTTGTAGGCACAGGTCTGGTCTCCTAAGGAGCCTTAAGAGAGAAGGGAAATGCTTATAACCTGGTATTAAATACTGTATTTCTGGAATTCAGAAACATTGGTCATTTGAAACATGGTTTCTAACCCATGTTCATAACTGTGTAAACCTTAGTTAAATACATACTTTACACAAACCTGAACCCTCTATTGGGTTTTGAATGCTGTCCTTGGTTTTGTTTTTCAGTCTTGGAAAACAGTTATCTCTTGAGATAGTACTTAGGCTAACAAAGCTGACTTTGGCTACTAGGGGGTTTCAGTAGAGAGTATCTTCATATCAATGCTATGACCTTGGTATGTGGAGACTCTGGATATGTTTATACCTGTCTGAGGAAGTTAAGGAATTGGAACACCTGCCTCTAATGGTGGCTCTTATCATTGGAAAGCACTTTTGTTTATACTTTCTTTTCTAGTTACTATACCCTCTTTCTTTGTCAGCCTTGTGTTTTAGAATGGTACACTTCATGGAGTCGGTAAGTCATAAGTTGTTCATATATTCCACAGATATTTATTGAGTTCCCTATTGGATGCCAGGCCCTGTTCTGGGTGTGGGGAATAAAGAGGTGAATAGGACAGAGTGTGTCCTTGATAGGGAGTTTATATTTTAGAGGACATCTAGAAAATAATAACAAACTATCAGACAGCAGTATATATTCTGATGTAATAAAGTTTGGTGGTAAGGAAAAAAATCTCTCTTTCCTCCTACACTAAAGTGAGCTTGGATGACAAGAAGCAACAGCTTTCTGAGGGAAGAGCTTTCCAAGCAATGGGAGCAACTAATGTAAAAGCCTTTGGTGTATTTAAAGAACAGAATGGTGAAGATGAAGCTGAGCGATGTGGTCCAAATATGTAGGGCTTGGTGAGCTAGGATAAAAAGTTTGGATGTGGTGCTCCCTGGAAATCGATGGGGGGTTGTTTGTTTTCTGAAAGGCTCCATTCAAATGGGTATAAAAAAAAAAGGTATCTTGGGAATTGTACAAACATGAGTAAGTGTGGACCCTAGTAAGTAGCTTTAAGATGATCAACAAATAAAGTACATATGTGTGTATTATAGCATTGCATGGAAGAGAGGCGAAGGACTGGTTGGGACAAATGAGAAGCTACATCAGTATAAAATAAATGGAAAAAAAGTTTCGGTTCCCAGAAACTGTGCAATATCTCTCATAGCTGCCTTTATCCTCCTCCTGACTCATTTTCTACTTGTTCTTGGAACCTTAGGTCAATTTGTTCAGTATCATCAGTAGATGATTTTAGACTAGTGCATGGAATATTTAAACTTATGAAAAGCAAACACCTTTCTTTTACATTGTGAATTTTTTGTTCTTTTAAACCTAAAATACATATTCTCTGAGTAGAAGGATATAGCCCCTCTTCCTACTCTAGTTTAAAATCAATAATCTGACCTGTTTTTTTATGTTATAGGCAGCCAAAAACTTTGCTTTGCAAAACTTTGGACTTGGGTGAGCGAGGAAAGTGGAATTCCTTGTAACAACATTAATATGATAGAGGTTTGGAGGTGATTCTGAAATTGTCAGCTTATCTTTCTTCTACTTTTTCTGAAAACTTCATTTTTTTTTTAAATGAAGAAAAGTACATTTTTTCCAGTTTCCTGTTTTCAACTGTACTCTGAGGGAATAATACTCTTAGGTCTTTGTGATGTATATCAGACCATTACTAATCAGGGACAAATCCTGGTTTTGTTCCAAAAACAAACTGATTTTTCTTTTCATTATTAGAATTATCTAAATGATTAGCAAGTGAAAAGGAAAGTGATATAAGGAACCATAGTGAGGTAAAAGTTTATTAACAATCAGTAAATAAATAGGTTTATTTTTATTGACATTTACTCTTCTGTACCCAATAACTTATTTATTTGAATAAATTTTTATTTGAAGTTGCTCTTAAAGCTGACAAAATTAAAGTGTGTTTATGGGAAAGGATTTACTTCCTTGTGCTAAAAATCCTTAGTGGTAACAGCTTTGTAAGTTGTTATTTGGGAAATGAAGATACTGGTAGAGGCTTAACCTTTAGTTCAGTTACACATAATTAATTTCCTGGCAGTTGAGTCTTGATAATTTTCTGGGAATTTTGCTTCATATGTTGGCTTTAAATGTATTTCACATTTAAAATGTGAAATTAGTTGCTTTGTGTTTGAAGGTGAAATAATTTCATTAGGCCAGCAGTGAGTCATTCGGTTAATGTAAGGAAACAGTTTATTAACAGTAATAAATGTCCCCACTTGTCTAAGGGAGTTGGAGCACCTCCAGAATGAATAAGACACAGTTGACCTCAAGTCAGTCACAAGTAGGCTATCCACTGAGTGGATTTTCTGTAGGATATTTTAATTCTCTAGCTAGCTTTCCATCCATATCACCAGTTTGTTTCAAAACTGCTTTAGCCCCTACTCTGATGGTAGATATTCAGGGACTGAAATCAACCTAAAAGGTAATCTGACTGAAACATGGTTAGGAAGGCAGTCCTTAAAACAGTGTACTCTGGTAATGCATTCTAGATGCAGAAACATGCTTTCTGAATTATGTCTAATTTGGAATTTTTATTCGACTGCTCCTTTCCTAGGGCACAGCATTAGTGCCAAGTAACTTAATCTTTTTTTTTTTTTTTCTAAATGAATGAATGAAATCCACTGAAGCAAATAATAAGAGAGTGGATAATATCTCTATCATGAGCCAGATCAAGCCAAATGTGTATCTGAGCATTTAGGGCAGGCACTTTGAAATAATGCCTTTAATTTATTAAACAAGGGCTGTGGTGTCAATCTACATTTTTGATTCTCCCTCTGTCACTTGTTAGCTGTAAATCTTGAGCAAATTATTTAACTTCTCTCTCTCTCTGTCTCTCTGCTAGATTAAAATTAGTATGAAAGATTTGAATGTGTTGATAAGTATAGTGAACACTGTCATCAACAGTTGTATAGCTGGAGGAAAAGCATTCCAGACGTAGAGAAGGTCAGGTACAAAAGTCTTGGGAGGCATGGACTTACGGTATTTAATGAATAGCTCGTAAACCATTGTGAGTGGAGTGAGTAAGTGAAGTAGTTGTAGATAAGATTAGAGAGGTAATGAGGACTAGATATTGTAAGACATAGTAAGGACTTCGGCTTTTATTCTGAGTAAAATGGGGGGTCATTGGCGAGTTTGTGAACAGAGGAGTGTCATGATCTAGTCCTTCAAAATGATTACTTTGACTGCTATGTTGAGAACAGATTGCAATAGTAAAAGCAAAAGACTAATTAGGAAGTTACTGTATTATTGTAATTTAAGAAAGGGACGGTGATGGTTTGGAGAGTGGTAGAGATAGTAAAACGTGATCTGAATCAATGCAATTTGAAGATAGAAAGACAGAAGATGATAACAGATTGAATTTGGTATTTGAGAGGAAGGATGACTTTAAAATGTTTGGCCTAAGTTACGTTATTCATATACTAGAATGGGGAAGACTGTGGTACAGTAGCTTTATGGAGGAAGATCAGGAGTTTAGTTTGGGACATATTAAATGTGAGGCATATAGTAGGCACCACATTGGGACTGCTCTGGGTTTACTTTGTTGAAGTATGTCCTTTAGGATTTCTTTTTGTGTGGATCTCTGGGAGCCAGACTCCTCTTATGTCTCTGTCTTTATCTTATGTCTACTTTCGAATGTAGTTTAGCTGCATATAGAATTCTGGTTGACAGTTATTTTTCCTCAGTGCTTTAAAGATATTGCATCTCTTATTATTGCCAAAGAGAAACTTGTCTTTGGTATAATAGGTGTTCCTTTGTAGATATACTTTTTTCCCCCCATCTTGTGATAAGATTTTCTTTTAATCAAAATTTCACCATGATATGTCTAGGTATGAATTTATTTACATGGAGTAGGTACTTGGAAGATACTTTGAATCTGAGGCTTTGTGACTTTCTTCAGTTCTGGAAAATGTTTAGCTATCTCTTTTGAGTATTTTTCTGCTAGTAATCATTCGATTCCTGCTTTCTGTAACTCCTATTAGATGAAAGTAGAGTCTCTCAAACTATCGTATGTATGTATGTGTATATACACATACATATACACATACATATTACACATATAAATATATAACATGTGTATATTTTGTGTTTTTATCCTTCTGTGTACAATTTTGGGTACTTTTTTCAGAAAACTGTCTTCTAAGTCAGTAATTCCCTAGAATTCATCTTATCTGTTATTTTTTTAAATTTTGAAGTGTATTTTCATTACCAGTATTTCCAATATCTTTATTTTCATAGATGCCTATTCTTACTTCAGTACTGCCTGGTTTTCATAATTTCTTGTTCTTTTTTAAATAGAAATTATTCCTTCATTTAGCTCTTGAGTATTCTAAACAGTTATTTTAAGGTTTTTGTCAGACTGCTCCAGAAAATTAAGCTTCATATGGAGTGAATTTCTGTTCTAATTATTGATTTTTTAAATTGTCTTTCTTAATATAAACCTTCTTTCTGTGTTTTGAATTCACAAATGCCATTGGCACATCCTAAAATAATTCCTTGGTGTCCTATAGTATCTAGTACATATATAAATTTCCTCTGTTATTTGAAAATATCTTTTTTACAGTTTTTTTTTTTTCAAGTTAGAATCTAAACAAGGCTCAGACTTTGCATTTGGTTGTTATGCCTTTGAATCTCTTTGAACATTGGTGTTCAGACTATTGATGGTTGGTTCTGGTGGCTGAGGGAGCTGAGTGGGAAGCAGCAGGAGGGAGGTAACGGATTACCTTTCTGCAGACTGTCTTCTTTAGTTTAAAAAAGAGAGAGTACTTTCCTTTGGACTTGATCTTTTTATTTTCATACTAATTTTAGTTGAATCCAGTTACGATCTTCCTAAAATGATTTACCACTAAACACCCTATTTCTTAGGATAATGTTACGTAATTTAGTAGGACATAAGTTGAAAAATTTTTTGAAAGTCAAATATTTTTAAGCACTCTAGAGTAGCAGTTAATATAATAGAGCAGAATCTCACTAACAGTAATGTCCAAATAATTTCAAAATGTTTACGACTCTTTCTAAATAACTTGCTTTATTAATTCTCCACAGGCTCTGGATGAAAATTTTAGTTGTGATGAACCTTTGAGAGAGATAAAATGATTACTAAAATATACTTTAAAATGTGTTTTTTAAATATGTATAATCTCTATAAATGTGGAATATAAATTACAGTAAACTTTAAGGTTATATTCTCCTTGTTGGAAATCTGGAGTTTCACAATACAGAACGTCAATGAGAGCTTGATTAACTTCCAGAACATTTTGAATGTGGTGCAGGCCTAGATATTAAAGCTTATTTACAGACGAGACACATGCTCTGTGTGCTTTTGTAAGAAATGGAATCTGTAATAGCTTCAAATCCTAAGACCCATAATAAAGAAGAAAGGAGGTGAAAAGTAGGAAGTGTAGGAATCCAATATCCAAATGTAGGAATATTTATTCTTTTCCAACAGTGTTAATGTATAGCAATAGTGTCTACCTTTACTTTTTGGCTCCTGGATAATTCCAAGTGTTTGCCTTATGTATGCCTTTTAGATGCCCTAATGTGAGTCTGCAGAAGCTACCAGAACAGTGGTTATGGAATGTTTTACAGGAAATTAAATGCAGTGATCCTTCATCTAAACTCTGTGCTACAAGACGCAGTGCTGGAATTCCTTTCTACATACAGGTATTTATGTACAGGTTCATAGCTGGATTTTTTGTTTGTTTGTTTTGTTTGTTTTTGGTCTTTTGACAGTAGTGAATTCTAACCCCCGGACATGTGAGCATATTGCATAAGGGACATTTCTTTTCTATAGTGTATTTCACAAGTACTGTAGCATTTGTGGCTTTGTTTTAATGTGTGGACAGTGCATTCCTAGTAACAAATCTGTTCTTGGAAGAAACCCTGTAAGAGGTCAGTCTTGTCATATGAACAGAGGATGGTAGAGATTTCTGCCTGTGTGTGGTACATTCATTGCTCACTTCCAGGAAGTGCATATACTGCCTTTTTTTTTTTTTTAATTAGAAAAAATATTCTTCCTCTCCTTTCAAAGACCCTTTAGGCAACCAGTGTTAACAATTTCTTTTGAATCCTTCCAGAAAATATCCATGCATAAAATAATCCTAATCCTAATAGCAGTGAACTTTTGTAAGTGGTTATTTCACATGCATTATCTCATTTAATCCTTCCTCAAGCCCTATTATCATCCACATATTGTGGATGAAGAAACTGAGACTTAGAAACGTTAGGTAAGTGACTTACTGAAGGCCACAGAGATAGTAAGAACAGAACTAAAACTTGAGCCCAGCACCCTACCTCCTGAACCCTTCTATGAGAGAGTGTGTGTGGGGTGTGTGTATATATGTGAATGCATTTTCTTTTTTAATGCAGATGAAAGCATGTTTCACATACCGTTTTGCTCCTTGCTTTTTTTCACTTAGCACTATACCTTAAAGATTGCTCCATATCAGCACACCCAAATATTGCTATTTGATAGGAAAATATTTTATTTCCAGTGTCAAAATTAAAAGGCCATCACCTTAATGAATCCAAAGAATGCAGACCCAAGTCCTAACGATACCAAATCAGATCCAACCTGAAAGATCTTTGTTTAATACTCAGTAGGATAAAATCTAGGAATTCGGTGGTATAACAAAAGCAATGAAAATAAGTGAAATGAAGTCTGCTTTTTAATACCCCAGCATTTCCCCCTTCTTTTTCTTATTCCTTCCTCAAATTTCCAAAGTCATGATTTTTTTATGACAATGAACACCAGTTGTAGAGGTTGATTTGATACAGAGATCACCCAGGTGGTTCTGCTGAGTGGATTCTGGGAATCTTCAGAAATCAGCTGCTCTCTGATCTGACCCATTCTGGATCAGTGTGGTTCATTCTCCTGTCTGTAATTCATTCTGACCCCGTGTGTTTTTGCCTCCCACATCTGTCTGAGGACAGATGTTAATGCAGCAGCAAGGTCTGGTTGCATGTTTGTGCCATGTGCTTCCACCCCTGGTTCCCAAGTAGTGCTAAATATCAGTAATAGTGACAAAACGTCAGGATTGCTCTTTCTTAACCTAGCATTGGGCAGAATGTCATAACTACACACAGCTTTTGGGGGATAAAAGCTGTGGTTGCCAGAAGACACATCAGTATTAAAATATAGCCTTTTATTTATTTTAGTTGAAAATTCTAAATTATTAGAAAAATCTCATCAGAGAGCCCCCATTTTTCTTTAGCATAGCTTAGTATAACATACCAATAAAGTTATATTCTTACTCTGGTGGAAAACTCTGCTTGGTGTTAGTTATAGAGAAAAACTGCCTACTGCTTAGTTTATGAGCTTACCTTTTTGTGTAGAGAGATATACAGTTTTTTGAATGGTCATTAAAAAAATAGTATATATGTTTTCTGAGCATAAATATGTTGTGAGAAATTTCTTTTTTGAACTGAACTGCTTTGCCTTTGTATCTTTATTTCCTCTTTTATGGACTATAAATGCTTAAGAAGAAGCTGAATAGCTTGAAACTTTCACTCTTGGCAGCCAGTAGCTACATGCATATGAAATAATCCATCTGCTCCCAGTCCTACACAACCACTAATCTATTTTCTGTCTCTGTTGATGTGTCCATTCTGGACATTTCATGTAAATGGAATCATATAATATGTGGTCTTTGCATCTTTTCTTTCACTTAACATAATGTTTCAAGGCTTATCCGTGTTGTAACATGTACCAGTACTTCACTCCTTTTTATTGCCTCAAGTGGTTTGATACCCTATTTTTATGTTTCTTGAATATTGGCAAAACATTAGGCACAAAATAAATAAGCAGGTCTTGAAAATTCAAATACAGGACCCTCTTTGAAGTTTATAGCATCTCCTTTTGTCCCATGGAGTTTCCAGTGTTACAGTTTGATAGTCCTCCAGATAGAATCTTGTTAAGAGTTAAATAACTGATTTATCTCTGGGGAGTTTTCAAATCCTTACAGGAAATTTAATCTAGAGGGTTTTTTTGTTTTTCAGGTAAAGAGAAGTTTCTTGTTGGATAAATTTGTTACTAAAACTGACTTGCTTATTGTATCTGAGACCTGCCACCTAATTATGGTCCTGGAAGCGTTGTCAGCAAGAGCCATTTTCAACCTCTTAGAATAATATAATTAACAAGCAAACTAGAGGTGACCTTAGAGATTCCATGATATCACCACCTAATTTTACAGATGAAAAATCTGAAGGGTGGAGAGGTTAAGCTGCTTGTCCAAGGCCACATGGCTTAATTAACTTGCTTAACACCACATGATTTTATAGAGGGGA